>NC_133347.1:28516284-28849617 GCF_030506205.2 Paramisgurnus dabryanus
TAGTGTGATGAAAACAACTGGATTTGTTTTCCAACAAGAATGTGATGAAGTCAGGAATTTAGTGCAGATGTTTTTATGTCAACTTAATTCTCACAATGGAATCGAATCAAAAGGATAATATTTCTTTTCACTATAATGTTTTCAATCATCCAGCACTCTCGAGTTTTAACTGCAATTCTAACTGTAATTTTTTGTAGTGGTTAAGCCATTGATAGTGGAGGACACGTACCTGTTATGTCCAGCTCCTATTCTTCGGGAAGAGGGAACGTAAGTGTCGCACATAAATATGTGCACTTGTCGATCAAGAGACATTCTTCATATAATGCTTTATCATCATATATGTTATAGGGCAGCCTCCCTTTACGTTAGCATGAATGAAGGCCTGAGTTTTATCTCCAGTTCTGTGACCATCACTACTGTTAGCTGTGTAAGTATTACTCTAAATTATTTCATTTTATAGCTTTTTATTTATACACTGCAAAAATGACTTTCTTACTTAGTATTTTTGTCTTGTTTTCAGTAGAAATATCTAAAAATTCTTAAATTAAGATGTTTTTCTTGACCTTAAAAAAAGTCTAGTTTACAGACAAAAAATATACAGTTCAAGTAAATTTAAACTTAAAACAAGCAAAAATTTCTGCCAATGGATTTTTTTCTTAAACACTTAATTTAAGCAAAATTTTCTCACCCCATTGGCAGATGTTTTTGCTTGTTTTAAGCAAAAATTCACTTAAATTGTATAGTTTTGTCTAAGACTTATTTTCTTATTTTGCTCATTAAGAAAATACATCTTGATTTAAGAAATTGTAGATATTTCTACTGAAAACAGGACAAAAATACTAAGTAAGAAAGACATGTTTTTGCTGTGTATATGAATAAAAATAATATGCAAACATAAACAAGTACACCATAAAAAAGTTGCTGTAGTTATGCAGCTGTTTGCCAGTAACTTTCTGTAGATTTACTGGCAACAATTTGTTCAAAGTTAAATAAACATTAAACATTAACCAGTCTTTATCTTTACAGAATAAAAGTACAAAATAACAACCTCATGCAAGGCATTTTGGGAACCAAAAAATCTCATAAACCTTTTTCTGTTTTTCTCCTTCAGATTTTGGTTCCCAGAAAGCTTTGCATGAGTCTGTTATTTTAGTTTTATTCTGTAAAGATGAAGACTTGTTCATGTTTAATGTTCATTTAACTTTGAACAAAATTTCCAGTAAATAACATACATTTAAATCTACAGTAAATTACTGGCAAACAGTTCCCAGTAATACTGTCATTTGGACAGAAATGATTATGTAATCACCAATGTTGGGGAAACTTCTCTGAAATTGTAGATAACTCATATTAAAATACTCTTAACTTTATACTAAAAAGTGAATATTCTTAAGTAAATAACATTTCTCAGGAAATTCATAATACTGTTTTATAGCTTTTGGAAATGCAGCCAAACTACCCAATAAAAATGTGTTAAAGCAATAGAAACAACATGGCTGCAGGCAGTGAACTTTTTAGGAAAAAAAATTATTAAATAGATTTTGTAATCCTATCTAATTGTTGCCAGTCATAGCTTTATAAAAGGGTTCAATATAAATGTAAGCCAAATTCGAAAGACCCCCACAAGCCAGTGGTTATGGGACGTCCTTATGGTACCATTTGAAACCTTGAGCATGAATGTGTTGTTTTTAAAGTTATCTTTCCCTTTCAAGCAGCTATTGTTTGAACATGACGTGACATCATGGTATTGTTTCATTTCATTTCATTTTCAAATAATGTTTCTGCATGTCATTGTGATCTGAATGCAAGTGTCATAACAAAAATGGATTAAGAAAAACTGCTACCAAAGCTATCTATGGGGTGGTACGGTACCCCCTCTCAAAAAGTACACCTAAATGGTACATATTGGATCTTTAAGGGTACCGTCCCAGTGATAGCTTTTATAATTTTATTCTGAAAGTGTGGAATGATGTTTTTCTGTCTTTACTTGGAGTCGGATAGACTAATCTTGTTTTTTTTCTTCATTGCAGTCTGATGGTACACTTTTGGCCATAGCTCTTTTGATTGTTTTGTTACTGCTGATTCTGGCCCTTCTCTGGTGGTTTTGGCCTCTCTGCTGCACTGTGGTGAGTTTGTCTCATTATCAATGTCAATATCAAGATTGTACTTATAAATCAACATGCACAGAATCTGCACCTGCAGAATTACAAAGAAAAAGCAATAGAAATATATTAGACTGTATACTCTACAAAAAAAGGTAAAAAAAAGCTGTCACTGGGGTGCTTCACCTTTCATAAAGTACACCTTTGTATCTAAAGGGTGCCTATTAGTACTGTACCTATTTAAAGAGTACTGTCCCAGTGACGCTTATGTATGTTTTGACAGTGTACATACAGTACATTTCTGTGTAATGCATTGCCACCATTTACAGACCACCAGTGGCACCAAAAACACTTTTTTAACTTTTTACTTCTTTTATTAAAAAAAATAAATAAATACAATTCTATGGGACTTTTTTGGGGAAATTGTGAAGAAGAAAATTCAACAAAATAAATTCTATTATGGGGTCCAAGAGCCATGTCAGAAATATACTTAACAAAAACCTAATGGGTCCTATTTTAACGATCTGAAACACAAGTGCGAAGCGCAACACGCAAGTGAGTTTGTGGGCGGATCTTGGGCGCTGTTGCTATTTTCCCGGCGGGAGAAATAACTTTTGCGCCGGGCGCAAATCAATAAGGGGTTGGTCTGAAGTAGGTTCATTATTCATAGGTGTGGTTTGGGCGTAACGTCAAATAAACCAATCAGAACGCTAGCCAACATTCCCTTTAAACGCAAGGGCGCAAGTTCCATGGCGGGTTGCTATTATTATGACGGATTTACCAGGCGCACGCCAGGAGCCGTTTACAGCCGAGGAGACCAACGTTCTTGTAAGAGCAGTCAAAGACAAAGAAGTTGTTTTGTATGGGGATAGGAGAAATATAATAATAAGTATATAATAATCTTTTTGTCAATTCCACCCAAAATCAGCACAGAAAATGGGTAGAAAATTGTCCCAAGCTGTCACTGGGACAATACATTACACTTTAAAAAGGTCCTAATTTGCACCATTTAGATACACAAGTATATACATTTGGCACCAGTATGTACCTTTGAGGTACTATATGCACTTTTTAGTTGCAAAGGTGTACAATTTTGAAGGATGCTGCCCCAGTGATAGCTAGGGACCTTTTCTTTTTGACAATGTAAAACTTACAATAATTCTTATCTTTATCATATAGTTTATCATGAGTGAATGAGTAAGGTCCTTATATACTGTGATCAGGTGATTGAGAATAGGTGACGGTGATTAAAAGTCAGATGACGTGGATTTTTGAGGGAAAGTGGCGCTGCGTCCGAAACTGCATACTTCCAATACTATATATAGGCCCTGTCCCAAATGGCACACTCCAGACTTGTGGTCCTCCTCACAGTCCACACTTTAATGACATCATGTAGTGCAGACTTTAGGGACCCTTGTTGTGAGTCCACGTGGGTGCACCGGAATCATATTTTGGGACAGACTCGAGCGTCACGCCGGAAATAGAAAGAGAAGTTGCCCGTCAGTGTGAACCTTACGTCGTCTGATTGGTCTGATTGCTCTTTCGCAAGGACTTCTAGGTTGGTAAAGTGCGCAAAGACTGCTGCAGTACAGGCTTCGCAGGAGACGGCATCAAGGGGGCAAAGGGGGCGCTGATGAGCACACTTCGAAGTGTAAAAATGACATGTGGGACACCTTACGGACTTGTAGACTAAGCGAGCACGCGCAATTAAGGCCACAAGACCGAAAGTCCACATGAAGTGCATCATTTGGGACAGGGCCACAGAAGCCAATACGCCCTACTTCACCTACTATATATGTAGGAGCCTGGTCAATCCGTAACAATGACATAGTGACAACAGAGCTATATAAACTTTACCCTTTACTAGGGGGATTAATCACTTCATTGCTTAAATCTGAATACCACTTAGTCAATTTTTTTAAAGTTTAGTTTCTTTCATTTTAAAATACCTTTCTAAAACATAAGTACTTGAAGATCTTGAAAGATCTACCCTCATATGTCAGAATTACATATTTTGGCATCTTATTTGCTTACACTGGAATTTACTGTAGTTGCATTTGCATCTCCTGCAGCTTGAATGTAAGAGTCATGGAGGTTTTCATTTAGAAATCCTTATCTGACGAGCCTGCTGGATTCCTCCTGTTCAATAATTTTTCACAGAAATGATTCAAGCCATACAATATTATCCAAAAAACACATTTTTAATATGACACCTATGGACATTGGCAAAGTTAGAATATTACTTTTTAACTTCATTTACATTTATTCATTTTGGCAGACCCTTTTATCCAAAGCAACTTGCAGTGCAGTCATACTGGACGCTTTATGCACTTGACACTAATAGCTTTCAACAGTTGAGCATTTGTAATGTAAAATAAGATTCAGGTGGTCTCCAAGCTGTCTATGAAAGACGTATTGGATTAGGTTTCATTACGTTCGGCCTGTAATTACTTGTTATGCCTTATTAGTCTCGCATAGGGTGGTTGACCTGTGTAGCTTTAATAAGTGTCCAATATTGTAGTGAGGACTGGGATGTTCACCCTGCTTAACCTGCTTGTTTTAAGCAAGAAATGACCTGTCCTAGAGTTTACAAAGAGTAAAGGATATTGTATTTGCTAACATCCCTTCAGACCAAAGCCTTATTAAACATCTTATAATTGAAAGTGTCATATTAGACTGAGCAATATCTGATAACGTGGATGTGCCAGGAATCTTTCTGGAAAGGAGCAACAGGAAAAGAGAAGAAATGAGTCATTCTTATGTTAGAGGAGCATAGAGATCTGTATTGAAGTTCATAGGAGCCACTAAACTCATGTTCAAACTTTTGTCGGTTTCCATAGAGACCTGCTGTTGGCCACCATGAACTGAATTAACATGAGCTTATTGCGTATGAGTATGTTTAAATATCTTGGCTTTATTTATTAACATAAGATTTTCAGAGTTGAATAACTACGCATTTCGGTCGAGTTTAAATCTGCTGGGCAGATTGCCTTTTAAAATGAATATTTTTACAAGAAAATGTCTGTTTTTACAAAGCAATTCTGTCTGTTGGCAACTTGAAATCTCACTTTTAACTTCAAGGGCACACGACTCTGTTTAGGAAAGCTTTTGTGTTACCATGGAAAATAAAATTGTGATCTGACATTTGAAATAACAAGGAAGAATTGTGTCATTGATCCAATTCATGAATACTAAAGATTGCCAGTTGAGTGCTACAGCTTTTTCCAAGGCACAAGGCATATTTGTAACTCCGGTTTTGTACTGCATTGATGCATTATGACAAAATTAGATCTCGGTCATTATAATAAACAAGACTGTCATGTACAGCCAGTACAGTATGTACTGTACAGACAAGATTATAAGTAACAAAAATTGCATTCATAGTGCGATGGATGTTGCTGCTATCTGCATGATGTGTGGTTGCTGGAATATTTTGGGTATTTGCTAAGTGGTTGCTTACAGGCCAAAGTAAAAAAAGAGCCCACCACCCTGTTATTATAATATTGTTTTAAAAATTTGTCTTCCTACTTTCATAATGGTGTTTGCACACCAAAAGTGAATTTAATTATTTTGGTGAGTAGATTAGAAATGAAGTCAATGCAAATATATGCAAATTCCTAAGCAATTGCTACAAGTGCAAATCTGCATAAAATTTGCATGTTGCGTTATCACGTCCGCTTGTCAGAAGAAGACACTCCTCAATGATCTTTTTATTTGTGTGAGCAGTGGCAGCCGGTGATTTCTTTTTTCAAGGGCACTCGATGCGAAGTTTGTCTCAACATGTATGTGGCCCCTTTTTTTCAAAATATGTGTTCTGCGCGTGGAGTGAACCTTTGTTTATCAGTTGTTGAACAATGCACCGGTTGGTTGTTATAATATTTGTCCCACCCCTCAGGCACTGTGATTAGATGGCCGATTGAGAAGTGACATTGATGAAAAAACGTCGAGCTCCAGCTGTTGGCATTTTTGAAAAGCGCTGTGCTATCATTGGAAACCGATTTTTCGGCGGCGAAAATGCCTTGGTGTGCACGCCTCAAAACCAAACTCTAAACGGCCGCTCACATTATAACGATAACTATATCTATAAAAAAATATAGTTTAAAAAATCGTTTTATATTCTATAACGATAAAGATACAATGAACAATTGTTAGGATCACTTTCTGAGTGATTTTTTTCCACCTGATGAACGATAAACCATTAACAGCCAATCAAATCTATTTGAAGTTAAAGTGCACGCGCACTTGAAATCCACTATGTAATGCATTTTCCCTACCGCACTGACTATGACTAAAGGTACGATATTAACTTAGATTACACAAACTAGATTCACTGTTTAGAGTTTCGTGAAACGCAGCGTGATGAGGACATCAGCTGGTTACTCGCTGTGTAAATGCTACAAGAACAGCATATTTACATATGAAGTGACATGCAAATAATTGCAAACGTTTTTATTACAAGAAATGCACACATTTAACATAAACTTACCCAAAGCTGACCTTCTGAAAAAGGTCATCTAACTTAAACAAAAACTTTACATAAATAGTTTACATATACTTTAAATGAAATTCTAAAGTTGAACTTGAAATTTTACTAAAAATTATATCTTAATACAGTGCATAACATGAATAATCACAACTTGCACTAACTAGCAAATGGTTCCACCATGGACCTGCAAAGATTGAGTAATAAATTGTGTCCCAAGTCGAACGTAAAATATGATGATGCTGACATAACTACACTACACATGTTTAATGTTTCTATTCTTGGAATGTTTTTCACATTATTCCCAGAATTCCACAGAGTTAGAAAACAAAAACAAATCAAAAAACAGAATGAGCCTGTGGTTCTTTGTTTTGCAAGTGGATGAACACCAATCCTCTTTCTAGATATTTCTTATTACCATCCTACCTTTCAACGGGTCTGGTCTCCAGATTTTTAGGTCATCTTAACTGGCGTGTAAACACTGTGAAAAGGGGAAGGGGGTGGTGTAATTCTTTAGCCATGTGTTTTTGTGTAACCTGATTTTCTCGCACACACTGAAAACATTACTTGGGACTTTAGACATGCCAGTGTAAGAAAAAAACAAAGCTTTTTAACTTTCGAGCGCATGGGATCTTACGTGCAAGCGTGAGTGAGATCATGTGAGATTGTTTATCCACTCTTCTCTTTTTCTCTGTAGATTATCCATGAACCTCCACCACCAGTTATAGAAGACAGTACGGTAAGTGTCTCCATTTCCTGGGATTAGGACAAAAGCACATCAAAATTTAATTATAGCTACATTTTTGAATATGATGTATATTTATATGCACCAACCCAGAAAACACAGAACTCTCCCCTACCATTCCCCTAACATTCATACAAGGTTATGGGAACGTCTTCTAAACCTAGAGGGAACGTTATGTGGACGTCAAGAAAACTTTCCTGGGGAACCAGCAGGGAACGCTTGGGTATCTGTTCTGGGAACGTTCTGAGAACCAAGCGCTAACCTTCTCAGAACGTTCTAGGAACCAAAAATTGTTAGTTGGGAATGTGTAATGCGCCAACATTTAATTTTTGGGATTTTAAGGGATAGTTCCCCCAAAATTTTATTTCTGTCATCATTTACTTACCCCTGTGTTGTTCTTAACCTGTATTAATTTTTTTTTTTTTATAAAAGAAGACATTTTGATAAATGATGGTAAACATGCAGTTAGCGGTTCCCATTGATTTCCATAGTTTTAGTTTTTCCTATGAAAGTTAGTGTGTACCATCAACTGTGTTGTTTCCATCATTCATCAATATATCTTCTTTTGTGTTCAACAGAACAAAACAACTCATACAGGTTTAACTGTGTTTTGGTCGAACTATCCCTTTAATAAAAATTTAATAAAAAAAATCAAGGACCAATAATTACATACAGTAGCAATACTATACTTGTGTCCAGTTAGGTTTAAAACATTAAAATTGAGTATTAGAATGTTAAAGATGTTTGAAACACTATGAAATTAGTGTCTATAGAGATAATTTTTTACAGTCCTGTTATTCATTTGTATCAAATTTCCACAATTTAATTGAACATTATGCTTTTGTGTACTGCACAACACACCACAGCAAAATGAGATTTATGGCCTCCACTTCAAAGTCCTCTAAATTCTTGGCCTACATGAAACACCTCTCAAAAACCAGATGAGAGCAATACAAAAATAGTTCAACCCATGCAAAGCTTGTAAAATATGAATGTTGCTTTGAAGAAAGACAAAATTATCATGCTACAGATTTTAAACATAATAAAACGGGTCACTAAACCTAGATAGCGCAAAAAAACCACACAAATGATGATTTTAGCTAAATATGAATATGAAAAAAGGAAATATTTAACCAAATGTAACCATAGAGAACGTAGATAAATATGTAACGTTGTTTTAATGTAAAGTCATTATATTCTTTTTAAGAAATGAACCTGAATTCCCAAAGCAAGCTTAAATTATGAACCATGACATCACATTCGCCCTAACATAGTGTGACATATTTTGGAGTGAAACGGGATATTCAACAAGAAACTAATGTAAAACTTTATTTTATACATCTGGAATGGGTTAGATCAAGAAAATGGAAAAAACATGAAACGTGGTCTACAGTATATATGACAAATTAATGGAAGTGGAAGGATGGCGGTTACAAAAGTAGCTTCAATGTTGAAGTAATTGTAAAACAATGGTTGATTAAGTAAGTTACCTGCATTTTATGTGTTGTCAAATCAACATATATTTTTATGTTACTTAAAAAAATAAGTCAAACAATTTCAATTTGTTTTTGTAAGTTATGTCAAAACTTAAAATTTTAAACAGTCAATTTAACTCATAAATTTAAGGCAACCAGGTACCTTGCTTTTTAAAGTGCCCATCTTATGACTGCTTTTACACAAGTTAAATAGGTGTATGAGTTCCAACTCATGAAAACATGTTTCAAAAGTTGTTTGCTCAAAATAGCTTGTAGGAAAAGATTGTTACCCATCTCTAGTAGCCTCTGTTTCAGTGCAGTTCAGATTGTGCTGTTTTGAGCTGGGCCGGGTTTCCCAAAAGCATCGTAAGGCTAAGTAGATCGTAAAAACGATCGTACGAATCATCTTAGAATTACGGGCCATTTCCCAAAAGCTTCGTAGCTTAAGTAGCACTTGAAAATCATCGTAGATCTACGAGTACTCTGGAGTAATCGTTCATTCATAAGTGCATCGTAAGACAGCAGTATTACAAGGTCACCTGCAGGACAACCAGCAAATTGCACTCTTGCAATAACGATAATGTAATGTTTTAAATGTAGGCTATATTTATTTATTGGGGTTTTCTTTGTTTATTTGTTTAAATTACTTTAATATAATATATTTAAAATTAAAACGAGAAATCAAATTTAATTGACTAAACATAAATTAATAAAGAAGGAAAACATATTTGGTACAATTGTGGTAAAAGTTGGTACAAGCAAATTGATAAATGGTTCCTACCAATTGCTGCTATAGTTCCTCTAGGCTACAGTAAAAAAAATGTTTTGAAGGGTATGGCATCTGATTAAAGAAACCAAATAAATATTTACGGTACAATGCAATAATCCCTAATAATAAATATAACATATTACAAATAATAATAATAATTTTAAACTATAAGATAAAATGCAGGAGGCATTTGCAGTGGGACGAGTCCTAACTAAATACGGAAAAGAATATTTCATTATGAACAATTAAAAACAATTTAAAACATTTAAAAGGTCATTGAACAATAATAAAAAATATTATAAAAATATTAGTGCACATCGGCTAAAGATCATTAGCCTAAACAAGCTTCTGCTACAAATTCGAGTCATTCTATTGGTGACATTTCAGCACTTGACAAACGGATAGCGACTCGTAAGTAGCACTTAAAACCCAGCTGCGAGCGATCGTTTCACGTGCATCTTTGGGAAACGCACGTAAATGAACAACGAATGTTCGTTAAGTAGCTCGTAGAAAGCGCTCTTAAGTGCTAAGTTTAATCGTTATCGGGAAACCCAGCCCAGGCCATTACATATTTATGAGCTGCTGTTACTTTGGCCACGCCCCACTACTAACGTCATGTGCGCATGCGCAATGTTATCGCGAGCAGTGCAGACTGTATTATTATTTTATATATTAAATATTATTATTAACGGTTTATGTTTTGCCAACAGACAAATCAAGCAAAAAAGTATCAATAATAAGTACATTATAGGAGAACAAACTCACTACACATAATGATTCAAGAGTAAATTGTAATGTAGCAGTCTCAACAACGCTAACATAAAACATTTTCAAACGCATTATTTTCGCAAATTACAGAAATTTAGACCCGGCGGGGGATGTATACTGTTTGTGGACAGCATGCTAATTGCTAGAAGCTAGCGGGAGGTCCGCCATATCTTGGGAAAGTGATAGAGACTCAGGGTTACGTTAGGCTCGTCGGAAAAGCCGGGTTGGTAAGGCCCAGTCTTGGTTAGTTTGGCAAAACACTTTTAGTTTGGCAAAACACTATTACTTAGTTAGTTCATGTAGAATTGTAAGATAAAGCAGTTAAATATTTCTTTTAACTTTCAAAAAGTACGGTAGCTGGTCACTGGCTTTGCAGGAGAAACCACGCTGCAAACTAACATAGCGGTTAGCCACCTCGTCGTTCTCAATGGCAAATGACTGCTAAAACATACACACAAGTTCACCCCCTCAACGTGCACCAATTCGTGGGCGGGACTTCTTACCTTTGTGTTGATATAACGATTGCGAATCGAATCCAGTCTGTTTCAGATGTGTGAATAATCCATGAAAACCGTCCAATAAAATACATCCAATGACCATTTTTGTCCGAAAATGCGTATAATCCGTGAAATATAGATATATAGTCTGTTGTTTACATTACATTTCGCATGAACGTCTTGTAATAGAATATAATATCGCCTACAATCTGAGGACTATTAACGTCGTAACACACTGTATATGAGATTACACTTTAGGTTCCGATAAACACGTGTTAAAACTTTGTTTTTAACCCTCTGGGGTCTAAGGGGTTTTTAGGGCCCTGGGGAAGTTTTGACATGCACTGACATTTGTGCTTTTTTCAGTTGCTTGAAAACATATTAATGGCAAAAGTCTCATAACACTGTGTTCATCACAAACTGGGCTTCAATATCATATAATCAACATGTATGTACATGTTTGTATTTTTGAGAGAAAAATGTTTATGCGTGGTTTTTGAAAAAGCAAAATTTTTAAGTCACTGATATAACTCCACAAAACTCATTCTAAACAGGTTTTCCCAAGACTTTTCAAAACAGCATCTAGTAGTCTAGAGTTTTTTCTTCAAAATTATGTGAAAATCATATGGCCTACTTATTCACATAAAGCAAGATATTGATTTACAATTTCTAAGACACTTTTGCTTGGGAAAGGCTGTATGCGTGGAGGCGGGAAAGCTCCTGAATAATCAGTGATTGACAGCTGAGAGACAAAAGAGTTGAATAATGAGCCACATAATGAGCCTTGTAGGGATGTTCAACAGGAATGTAACTTTCTCTGTAGTGGTTTTTAAAGGGTAACTTATACTTGTGATATTAATAGAAAATATTTCAATAGAAATATATATACATACATGTATATATATATATATATATATATATATATACATGTATGTATATATATTTCTATTGAAATATTTTCTATTAATATCTATATATATACGTATATATATATATATATATATATATATATATATATATATATACGTATATATATATACGTATATATATATATGTATATGTATATATATATATATATATATATATATATATATATATATATATATATATATATATATACGTATATATATATATACGTATATATATATATATATATATATATATATATATACGTATATATATATATATATATATATATATATATATACGTATATATATATATATATATATATATATATATGTATATATATATATATATATATATATATATATATATATATATATACATATACATATACATATACATATATATATATATATATATATATATATATTTCTATTGAAATATTTTCTATTAATATCACAAGTATAAGTTACCCTTTAAAAACCATAGTAGCCTAATCATGGTAAAGGTACTGTTTGGCCATCGTAAAGTGAACACAGGGTTTGTGTTTGGTTGGCCAGCGAGAGGTTTACTTTTGTGCAGTAAAAAGCTCAAAAGAACAACTGCCTATCGTTGTCTGGACTCCTATTTGTGTTTTTGTAATCATTATAGTATAAACACAACCAGGGACACGCGTGATAAACTTATCAATGTTTGTTTTACAGCCGCCGCCATTACCTCATGTGTTGATCATGAATGCAGTAAACGTGTGCACATGCGAGTGATCCTGTGTTTAATAAAATTGCTGTGCGGAGATATGCGCTTAGACGCAACTAAATAAGGATTGTACTGTTTGCAATCGCGTATTTTATAAGAATACCAAAAAGCGCGTCGAGTTTCCTGACTCGCGTGTTTGTGTATGTGTGTTCCCGTCGAGTCAACTGTTTGACGAAAGACAAAGAAAACACTCGCGTCTGGAGAAACTGACACACATCCGCAAGTAAATAAGGATTTATATGTCGGACATCGATCCCGTCACACTGGCGAAGCACACACACTCGCGTCTGTCTGGAGATTTAGGCGCGAGTAAACAAGTATGTGATGTGTGCAATCGCATCTTTTATGATGATACCACAAAGCGCTTCAAATATGAGGCATTGTGTGTTTGTGTGTGCGTTTGGACGTCGATCGAGTCACACTCGATCGACCATATGTGGTGCTATAGTGGTGCTATATGGCCCCTGTATGGTTCTACACAGGTGCTACACAGGTGCTTCACCGGTGCTATATGGCACTAAAAATGGTTCTTCTATTGTTACGATCCAAAGCAACAGTTTTGGTGCTATATAGCACCGTTTGTTTTTTTAGAGTGCACAAAATACTCGCAAGACACTCACTTAACACCAAACTCTGATTACACATGAGATTATGTAAGTATCTGGCAAACGTGAGCGTCTCTTTAATCATAAACCCTTTAGACGCCTCTGCAGCAGGCACATATTTTAACATGACGTGTGATGCAGATAGGTTCACATGACGCGCCGAACACATACAGGACCAGTCACAATAAGACCAAATATGTATTAGATGATCAATTTTATTTCAGTTAAACACAAAAAGTCAGAATATTCCTGGAGCTTTTGATGAAAAGTTGGATAAAACTACAGGTATCCAGATCTTTGTGGGATGTGTCAGCTTGTTGTTAAACAGTTCTGGCTATGCTGTGTAATAATGAATTAGTTCTGTCTGGCATTATTACAGACCTGTAATATGATAGCAATATTTTAAAAATCTATTATTCGTGATGTCACTTCTGTAAGACCTTAGGAATGTCATTTGTGGAATGGCTGGGAGCATTTCCCTTAAGATTATGGCAGGGTTAAACCTTCACTCTGAACTTTCGTGATTTAAAAAATATGATGGGGAATTGAATGGGTGGTCACACTGAAGTATGAAAGGAAGGACGGCTTTAACCTTCACAGTTTAATATGGATACTTTGATAAAATATCGCGAGAGGTTTAAATTCCATCTAGAGGATTGATTGGAGAGGGCTAAATTTCCTCAGAGCTGGAAAAATAAAGTCATAACCCGGGTGAGCCAATTTGGACTGATTTTATTGGACCAGGAAGAGGGCGTAAGCATGGCTTATGCCTTTCTAAGTGTCAATAAAAGAAAAATCAGGTTTTAAAAGGGAAAGTCAAACCTCATCTAGGAAAATTCTCTGCCATTTGACCCTCCAAATATGTTTATTAAACAAAACATCTTTGCAATTGTGATTGTTTCGTTTGACCAGTGGTTGTCAACTGGTTTTGGGGGAAATCCAAATCAAACAACACAATTTCAAACCTGTAACCCTTTAATAAATGTATGGGTTGTGTTTTTTTCTTAATCTTGTGAAGTTTTGCTTATGGTCTTCAATAATAACAGCTTGTCATGCATACTGCCAATAGCTTTTTGAACTCCATAGGCATTATTTAATTTGCATTTGTAGCCATACAGAAATAAATGGTCAGGTGTACTGTACCACCAAGCAGTTTTGTATGGTCAAGCTCTTGTTGTTTGATCTGTTGTTTACTTTCTAAGGATGATGAAGAGGATGGGACTCCAAAGAAGAAGTGGCCCACAGTCGATGCCTCCTACTATGGAGGAAGAGGAGTTGGGGGAATTAAAAGAATGGAGGTAAGCAGCAACCACTTTATCACTCACTGTTAAATAAACAAGAATTTGCCCCTATTTGTAATCAAAGTACTATTTTGAAAGATACTCACATTTGCTTAACATTGCTCTCTGGTTGGAGACCATCTGGCCTTTTTGAAATGAAATTTTTACTCATATCCTGATAGTAAAACTTTAACACATGCCTTTATGGTTTTTTCTGAATGTATTACATTTTAGGTCCGCTGGGGTGAAAGAGGTTCGACAGAAGAGGGTGCTAAACTTGAAAAGGCGAAGAACGCAAGAGTGAAGATGCCTGAACAAGAGTTTGACGTTCCTCCTTCTCGCATCTTAAATAACGGCATGCGGAAACCCCCAGGTCCTCGTAAATGGTACTCACCAATAAAGGTAAGATGAACAATAATACTTATGGAAGAAACAATCATACAGTTTTTTGAGCATAGTTGAAAAGCAAACGTTGAAATTAGGACACTATTGATATCAAGTGTGCCGCACAGCCCTGAAAAGTGAAGCCAAAACGTCTCGATCGCTCCCCCCTCCAGTGACTGGTCCCAGTATAGGTCATAAACCCCACCTCCCCCATGTTATTCAATGGGACTTAAGACCAACTAAACAATTTAATTACACTTCAATTATCTTTTTTCTGAAGCTGATTTCTGTCATTTACTGTTTTTATCATGACGATGTAAATTCATGTGTTTTTTTTATAAGTTTGTTTTTAGTTAGTCATTTAATGCTATAAAAGTTAGTGTGACATCATGATTGACAGCTGTGATTGACAGCTATCTGAGCCGAGCAAAGAAGTCACTGAAGATGTGACTGGGATCTTCGGAGGACTGAGAAGATTGGAGCTTTAAATGTAATATCTAAATTTTTATTTCACAATTTCACTGGTCCTGAAATCGCTACTGCGCAGACTCAAAACCAAAGATGTCCGAGCCATATTAGTGACACTGGCGGCTTCACTTTTCACCAATGGAAGAGAGCGAACGGGCATCGTCCATCTATTTTACAGTCTATGATTGATATCTGTAGCTCATCTGGTAAAGTGTGGTGCTAGCAATGCCGAGGTCAAATCCCAGGGAATGCACACAAATGCACTTTAAAGGACCCATATTATGCAAAATCCACTTTTACAAGGTTTGGACATCAATGTGTGTTGGCAGTGAGTGAACACAACAACCCTACAATGAAAAAATCTACCATCTCCTTCTTTTTAATCGCCATTACACCAAGCAGTCTCATTAGACATGCTGTTTTGATTCTCTTGTTAATGCGACGTCACACTGATAAAGCCCTGCCCACTGCCACAAACTGAGCTTTTCCAAATGTGTTTGTTTAATAATGCGGTTTAATAAACTATCGTCTCAGACTGTAGATATATTTTTTAATCAAAAGTGCTCACTGTCTGTAAGGGAGTGAGGAGCATCAGCTTAGTTGCATTTAAAGGTACGCACATTCTGACCTAAAATTTCACAGACACATTCTAGACACATCACATTACATCTTGTAAAAAAACTTCTTTAGATCCAAAGAAAATGCGTAAATTGTAAAGAGATCTACAAAATCCACACTAAAACCATGTGACTTAAATAGTCGATCAAAATGTATAAATATATTTGTTTTGACCATTATTTTGTGTAGTGAATTACAGTACTTACATAGTGTATAAAACTATTAAAATTTAAAACAAAAACTTAATAATTGTTGGGCTTA
This sequence comes from Paramisgurnus dabryanus, assembly GCF_030506205.2. Taxonomy (NCBI): domain Eukaryota; kingdom Metazoa; phylum Chordata; class Actinopteri; order Cypriniformes; family Cobitidae; genus Paramisgurnus; species Paramisgurnus dabryanus. The sequence continues at coordinate 28,532,400 of NC_133347.1, forward strand.
TATAGTTAATGATGATCAAAATATTTTTAAATATTTAGTATTTGGTTACTTTTGTATGATGTAAAATCTGACAAGCTTCTCTAAATTCTCCTTAAATGTTTTCTTTTCCATCTCCATACACAGAAAATAACTCTTGTGCAATAAAGGCTGGCTGTTTTTATTAAGAAAGTTGGATTGGGACTGAATAACAAGCTGAATGATTTTGTAAAACTGTTGTGTATCACTCCAGGGCAAACAATGAGGCATTGATTTACTCTTAAAGGAATATTCCATTTTCTTAAAAGAAAAATCCAGATAATTTACTCACCACCATGTCATCCAAAATGTTGATGTCTTTCTTTGTTCAGTCGAGAAGAAATTATGTTTTTTGAGGAAAACATTGCAGGATTTTTCTCATTTTAATGGACTTTAATAGAGCCCAACAATTAACACTTAACTCAACACGTAACAGTTTTTTTTAACGGAGTTTCAACGGCCTATAAACGATCCCAAACGAGGCATAAGGGTCTTATCTAGCAAAACGATTGTCATTTTTGACAAGAAAAATAACAAATATACACTTTTAAAGCACAACTTCTCGTCTAAATACGGTCCTGCGTGACCTAACGTAAATGCATAGTGACGTAGTGAGGTCACGTGTTACATTTGCGGACCATTGTAAACAATAAACTGACACAAAGACATTAATTAGTATCAGTTGACATACAACAACGTAGGAACGGTCCTCTTTCTCAACACTTGTAAACACTGGGGCGGAGTTTCGCATTCGTCCTCTGTGACCTCTTGACGTCATGACGTATTGCGTGGGGTCACGCTGACGCATCACGACCGGATCTACATGACGAGAAGTTGTGGTTTAAAAGTGTTTATTTGTTATTTTTATTGTCAAAAATGACAATCGTTTTGCTAGATAAGACCCTTATGCCTCGTTTGGGATCATTTATAGTCCTTTGAAACTCCATTGAAAAAAACTGTTACGTGTTGAGTTAAGTATTAAATGTTGGGCTCTATTAAAGTCCATTAAAATTAGAAAAATCCTGCAATGTTTTCCTCAAAAAACATAATTTCTTCTCGACTAAACAAAGAAAGACATCAACATTTTGGATGACATGGTGGTGAGTAAGACTTTACCTTACCTGCAAGACATTAAGACTGAACTGTGAACCAATCAAATGGTAGAGGATTGTGTGAACAACACAAACTTCATAGGTTCAATCCCAGAGAAACATGCATGCTCACAAAAGAAATTTCTAGTTTGAATTCAGTAAGTCAGTTTGGATAAACCTACCAATTCCAAATAAATATAAATAAATGTGAATAAACTTTAATCTGGGCTATCATCTGAAAAGCCAATTTTATACAATATGTTGCTAATGTTTATAAATGTTTATTGTTTATAAAGAAACAACCAATCATTTTGTTTCTTCTTTAGAACAAAAAACGAATACAAATGTAGATGAGTTTTTGATGAATGTCACATTTATCAACATGTCCCTTCATATTCATTTGATGGATGTAATACAAATTTAACAGATGATTTAATGAATTGGATAAATTCAAGATTCAGTTCATATATAGGCATAATATAAGCATAATATACTCAGAATTGACTACAGTATTTGATTTGTATGTTTGTAATGCACAGGGTAAACTGGATGCATTATGGGTACTGGTGAAGAAAGGCTATGACAGAGTATCCATCATGCGACCTCAACCAGGAGATAAGGTAAGAATATAAATACAACTTTATATACCGTTGAAGTACAGGCAACCTGATCTCACAAAATATGTGAAATAGTCACGCATTATTTTTCTCAGTTTTGCGTGACATTGTCACGTATTTCCACCATATTACGTGCCCCTGACACGACTTTCTTTTCCGTGACAGTTTCACGTATTGGTTTCTCAACTGTTTTTCCTATTTTCTTACAATTGTCGCTTCGGTTTGGGGTTAGAAGAACAACTTTCTGTTACATAAAATGACATCCTTACCCAAACCCAACTCTAACCCTAACGTCAGGCGACGATGGTTTAAAAAGCATAAGAAAAAATTGTATAAACCAATACATTAAGTGACATCCTAACGCAAACAGTAAATCTAACCCCAAACCGAAGCGACAATTGTTTAAAAATAGGAAAAACGGTTGAGTAACCAATACGTGAAACTGTCACGGAAAAGAAAGTCATGTCAGGGGCACGTAATATGGTGGAAATACGTGACAATGTCACGCAAAACTGAGCAAAATAATGCGTGACTATTTCACGGAAATTTGTGAGGTCATGTAGCGTACAGGCTACTAAATCCTTTTAAATGTGACCCTTGTGCATCAAGACCAGTGGTCTCCAACATTGTTGTCCACCAAAGCACATTCTATTAATTGCCTTTTAGTCTTTTTTTATATAAGCTTGACTTCTTATATGTATGTTAACATTTTAAACCATGATAAAACACATCAACAATTAAAATTCTGTAAAATCAACAAAGAAATCAAAAATGGAGTAGACAAAAAAATGCTGCATTTTTACATTGCATTAGCATATGTATTCTGTTTAAATCTTGATGGACGGTTTTGAAAAGCTGGTGAACCCATGTGAACTGGTTTGATAGTTTGCGTTAAGGTTAGGAGCACTCTTTTCATATGAAGCGATTATATTTATTGTAAAGACAGAAAATAAACAGATCTGAAGAATGTTAATTCAAACAAGGACAACATTATCAGAAAATATGATGAATGTCAGCGATGCATGTTGCATTAGAGACAGGGCACACACATAGACTCTGGTTCCTCTCAGCAGGACATATTTGCTTTGACTCCCTGCTTCTTTTAAACATTCCTCTATCCTCGGCTGAACTTGTTGCATGCTGGGTCTCCTGGACTAAGCAAATAAAAACAGGAGGAAATGGATCATATATCCCAAATGGTGATGAGATGTACATGAAAAGAAATGCAAAGCTCTTTAGTGTGGACTTGTATTTTATTTCTCACTTATGCAAAAGATCATTTGACACTAAGGTTGATGGCAGTTCATATCCATTGAGGATCAAAACTCATCAAAGGACAGGAGTACAGTATTTCATAGCACTTTCAGAATGCAGCTCACTTTAGGTCTGAAGTACAGTATACGTCTATTCAAGTATGTGAATGATTAAGCTACACAATCTTAGCTTCACATTATTATTCGCTCGATGCGAAGTTCGTCACAACATGTATGTAGCCCGTTGTGTATGCTTCGTCATTTCAAAATATGTGTTCTGCACGTCGAGTGATCCTATGTGCATCACGTGTCTTGTCAAAATAAGTGCCTGCTGCAGATGCATCTAAAGGGTTTCTGTTAAAAGAGATGCTCACGTTTACCAGATACTCGCATAATCTCGTGCGTAATTAAAGTTTACTGTTAATGGAGTGTCTTGCTTGTATTTTGTGAACGTGAGCGTCTCTTTTATCATGAATGGTTTTGACGCGTGTGCAGCAGGCACTCATTTTGACAAAACACGTGATGCACATTGTTCACATGACGATAATTTGAAAACATGAGCAACACACATGACACTTCGAACACTTATTTTGAATTTGCGCCCCTCGGATGAGCAGTCACGAGCCGCCACTGGAAGCAACATGTAATACAATCAAGATCCTATCAAAACGAAATCCAGAGGCGAAAATCTCTGAAAAGTGACGAGGATGCAGCACAGAACTGATATTGTGCACATTACTGTGCAACAAATGACTTCATTGCATTGGCTGCTGGTAAATTTTAGAATTCAATTTAAGGTTTAACTTTATGTTTTGAAAGTCTTGCATGCTCTTGCACCTGAATATATTTCAGATATGATCCAGTTTTTATCTCCGACACAGACATCGAGGTAAATTAACAAATTTTATTAAACGTCCCTAAGTCCCGCTTGACTTTTCGATTGCAGATCCTCGCCTCTGGAATGACCTGCCACTGGAAATCAGATGTTGTATATCATTAGGTCATTTTAAAACACTTTTAAGAGGCCACTTACTTGACTGAGCATGTGATCTGGGATAGTTATGGTCTTGTTTGTTTATGTCATGTTGTTTTTATGTTTTTGCTCTTTTTGTTTTGGTTATATGTTGTTTTATTTGAAAGCACTTTTGCCAAAATAATTTGCTTTTAAATGTGCTATACAAATAAACAAACAATTACAAGTAACAGATTAATGGATGCTTCTTTGATTTGGAGGTTGTATGCCAAATTCATTTGGCTCAGAACAATAGTCATGCTGTCTCTCAATATGATCAACTTTTTGTGACCCATACCTAAAGTAAGGATGTCCAGTGTAAACAGCACCATTCGTGACCCAATGTCACATGTAGAGGGTGTTGTCGTTTTATTATTATGAAACACTGCAAAACCCAACATCCACACCCACATATTTTCTGAAGAGCTCAGTATTTAATATCCTGCTGCTTGGTTGAAAGGTCCAAATCTGAGTCCCATTTGGCTTTAGATTTAGCCTGCTCCTTTTACAAATTTCATTTATGTTACCAACAACCTCTCGCTGACCTGTGCTGTGTTTGTAACATGTGCAGGTGGGACAGAGATTTACAGGTCTTGACTTAGTGGTGTCAAAGTGTTTACTTTGCCAAAGTCGTTGACAGATTGACTCAATTACACAATAGAATAGAAAGACTGTTTTAAAGAATATTTCACTTTCATAAAAAAGTCCAGATAATTTACTCACCCCAATGTCATCCAAAATGTTGATGTTTTTCTTTGTTCAGTCAAGAAGAAATTAAGTTTTTTGAGGAAAAAATTCCAGGATTTTTCTTATTTTAATAGATTTTAATGGACCCCAACAGTTTCAATGCAGTTTAAAATAGCAGTTTCAACACAGCTTCAAGATTCTCTAAATGATCCCAAATGAGGCACAATGCTCTTATCTGGTGAAACAATGTAAAAATATGCACTTTTAAACTACAACTTCTCATCTTGCACTAGCCGTGTGATGCGCCGAGGTCACACATATGCAAAACTACCACCCCAGTTAGGGTTAGGTTTGAAGAAAGGGGACTGTTGAGACGTTGTTGTATGTGGAATGATACTAATGAATGTCTTGTGTCAGTTTATTTTTTTAAATGGTCTGCAAGTGTACATATGTGATGTGTGACCTTTCAAAGTGATTATATATAAAGTCGAGCTTATGCTTCACAAGGTTAGTGCAAGACGAGAGATCATTTCTCTAGATCAGACCCTTATGCCTCGGTTGGGATCGTTTAGAGCCCTTTGAAGCTGCGTTGAAACTGTTGGGGTCCAATAAAATCTATTAAAATAAGAAAAATCCTGGAATGTTTTCATCAAAAAACTTGGGGGATGACATGGGGGTGAATAAATTATCAGGATTTTTTTTAAAGTGGAAAAATCCTTTAACAAGCTCAGCATGTGATACACGTCACTAGTGTGGTGACACCCTGAATGATTATGGTATCACAGTATCATTCAAAAACAAAAGAAGTCACTTGTGGTGTTTTCCATTGCATAGTCTGGCTCATTACAGCTCACTTTTGGGCTTTCCAGATCCTGATCCTGATCTTTGTTTAGTACCACCTCAGTTAAGGTAAACACTGCAGATCACTTGGTCGGAGAGAATCGTCACTATCAGCATTATTGCCTAATGTAAGATTAGCTTACCCTTGTGTGCCGTCTAGCATACGACAAGTGATGTCTGTTTCTCATTCCCACCTGTATGATGTCAAAGCAAATATAACCACACGCCTATAATCCATCCAACCCTGAAGTGGTACTATAAAGCTATCCGAGCCAAAGTAAAGTGAGCTGACACGACCTGACCGTGGGGTACTATGCAATGGAAAACTGTCATTAGTACCAACTAAGCATCGTTTAAATGGCACAGCCTACCTGAGTATTGTTTCTGACCATGTCCATCCCTTCATGACCACAGTGAAGCCATCTTCTGATGGCTATTTCAAGCAGGATCATGCACCATGTCACAAAGCTCAAATCCTCACAGATTGGTTTATTGAACATGACAAGGAGTTCACTGTACTCCAGTGGCCTCCACAGTCACCAGATCTTAATCCAATTGGGATGTGATGGAATGAGAGAGTCCCATCATGGATGCGCAGCCGACAAATCTGCAGCAACTGAGTGATGCTATCATGTCAATATGGATCAAAATCTTTGAGGAAGGTTTACAGCGAATCAATGCCACAAAGAATTAATGCAATTATGAACACAATAAAGGGTCCAACCCGATACTAGCAAGGTGTACCTAATATAGTGGCCTGTAAGGGCGCACTCACATTATCTAAACCAAACCAAACCATGCCCCAACGCGATTGTCACCCCTCCCAGGTGCACGCACTCACACTGTACTTCTTATCGATCCAAGTCCGGGCGCGCTTTCATCATTAAGATGCGATTGTTTTGAAAAGTAAAGCTCTCTCTTAACACTGGAACCCACCGTAATGATAAGTCTGTGTTTTTTATTCTGAGTCAATTTGGTGCGCGATTACAGACAGCCCTCTCACATGTCATCATATTGCTTAGTTCATCTGTCACGTGTGCAGCTCGGACATTAACGTAACCCAGCTGCGTGCATCAAAAGGTTTTTTTATGGAGGCAGATGAAGGTGTGTGGTCGCCCAACTGACGTCTTCACCTTTTGAATCGCGCTCAGGCGCGAATTCGCTCACACCACAGCCTTTCGCGCCTGAGCCCAAGTGAACCGCGCTCCGGCCCACCTCTGCAACCGGGCCGCGGCGCGATTAAACAATCCACGCCCGGGCACGGATCAGAGCGATCACACTAGTCAAACAAACCAGGCTTTGGGGGTCAAACGCGCCCGAGCGCGGTTTGGTTTGGATAGTGTGAGTACACCCTAAGTGTATAATCCCACCCACTTTGAAGTGGTACTCAACTACAGTGGAAAAGCAAAGCAAAGTAAAGGAGCAGGGAAATCATAGATGACATATGCAGTACATTACACCAGGTAAAACAGCTGTGAGCTGTAAAGAAAACACAGATAGATATGCTGCCAGATAGGGATGTTTATGTCTGACAAAACAATTAGAAAGCAGATGGATTTGGGCTCTAAGTTGTGACTCTGTTTTCACTAGCGATAAACTATGCCTTATATGGTTTCTATTTTTACCACTTTTGTTAAAACAGTAAATTTGGTCACTGTAAAAACACAGGTAGCACTCTGGTAAATATGTTTCTCTTGTTGGATACATAGTAATAGAAGGATTTGACCCAGATTCTTCATATCTTGGTTTCGTCGTATCTTGGTTTACAGAGCAGCTGTGGTTATACAGTACATCTACTGAGGTTACTATGTGGAGATTGCTGCCAATGCTTCTGTCCAGAATGACGTTTTCCTCCTCGGTGTAAAGATGCAGTGCTGCAAAAGGCCATAATTGTCACAGTTTCACTCAGTTCTCCCTCACCGTCACCGCCTTTGCCCTTCTCACACCACATGTTAACCATTAACACTTCATTAAACAGCATCGAAATACTCACCTCGAGCTCTCAAACGATGCCTGGACTGTTTGATCTTAAACTGCAGACTCTTTACATCACTCCCCATCTGTTAAATGAACCCCCTAATTTAGTTCAACCTTTGTCTCCCAAGACAACCCAGTCTCACCCCATGGCGTCAATATTTGACGACACTTGACCATGCGTCAATATGTTGACGCGGAGGCAGAGGCGGCCTTAGCTATGTTTCAACCGTTTCAATTGAAACGGGCCCCGCCCTAAAGGAGGGCCCCAGCCCGGCGCAAGAATGTTTGAACGTGGGGCTATGATTCCTGCACGGGGGAGCTCACATTGTCAGTGCCTGTGGATGTTAAGCAATCACATATCTTTCATTTTAAATCAATTAATTTCTGCTCTTTATTTTCTCTCGGACGTTCATACGCGCTTTAGCCTGTAGAAATCGGATTATTAATATGAAATGAATGTATTTTATAAAAAAAATATAGAACTGCATTAATATTTATTATATGTCATTTAAATTATTTTTAAAAGTAATTTCTTTCATTTTTAAAAAACAATGTAGAATCGTTTACAGCAGCATCACAGTGCTTCATAAAAACTCTAAGAAAACGTGCACATGTGGATAATTCTAGAGGTTTAATTATTCTTTAGCATCGGGATCACTAGACGAGAGCTTAATAGCCTTATTTTTGTGAAAACCGACATTTCTTAAATGTGTTACCTGTCGTAGTTAGCCCGTGCGCATTCATTCCGACAAATTTTCCGTCACAAATGGAGAGAATATCCATTTGAAGTACTCATCGCTATATGCCCTATTTATTCCCTTCAAATATCAGAGCTGTGCAGAGAGTTGCGCAATTGTGTCTCATTGCGTGACTGTGACCGCTAAAATACACTTGGAGAATAGAGCAATGAAAGCAACGTCATTTTCATTTTATCTGGAGTGAAAGTTTAAGCGGCTCCCTTCCCGAAGTGCCCTTCAAGGGCGCAAAAACGCAGTTTTGAATTCGACCATGCTCTCTCTCATCAGGCTTGTCTGTGCAAGTGCGATTCCAGGTTTTTAATAATACATTATTTTAGGGACTGATTTCAATGGGGTTTTTTTAAAATAATATTATTGGATTTTATACTAACCTTAATGCAGTATTTAATTGTATTTAAAATATGTGTATAACATCTGTGTGCATTTACTGACTGCCTTTAATATATTTTGTGCATGACGGCATTTTCCTCTAACGCAACATCCACACAATGTTCCATTAAATGAACATAATGACCAAGAACTTTAGATAAATGAGGGGTGATTTTTTTTTTACAGTGGCTTGGAAATCGTCTATTTTTGTTTTGCTCCCGCATAACAATGTAAACTGTTTTTATAATAGCCTATTGAACATAGATGCCGTCAGCTCTCGTTCAGATTTTTATTGAGCACGAGGTGACAAAATCGCTGGACAAAGATAAACTTATCAGGGAATTCTCAGCACCCAAACACAGAAAGGTGGATTTCTAATAAGGTTTAGGTGAAATCTACGCTCGCCGCCAGGTGAGCTGTCTACGGTGCTGAAAAAACGCGGAGCCCATCCTTATTTATAAGTTCGGTTCAGTGTCAGTCAGACACTTTTTCTTCTTTGCTTTTGTTAAATAATTCAAGTTGAGGGGATGTTTGAGATGTTTTTTTTTTAAAGTCAGCCCAGACAGCTGAAAATATACTGCGCAAATCAATTAAGCAGAGAATTTAGCGTCCATGAAAGGGCGAGGCAACTATAATTGTATAGTTGTAATTAAATAAGGTTGGATCATTTCTTTTGAGCTGCCTGTTCGTGAAGCTAAAAGTGCACGTAATAAAATAATATACCGATGCAAACCAACAGGAATCCTTGATTTTTGCTCTATTATGCTTATGTTTTATGTGGGTAGGGCCTCCTATTAGTTATTGAAACGGGCCACCAGATGCTTAAGGCCGGCTCTGCGCGGAGGGTATACCTTTCGCGTCATTTTTTGACGAACTGGGGACTTCAATACTATTAAGTCCGTTGCATTCTCTTTCCTATTTTCTTACCATTTTCGCGTCGGTTTAGGGTTAGATTTACATAATGACATCCCTACCCAAACCTAACTCTAACCCCAACGCCAGGTGACAACTGTTTAATTTCGCGTACCTAACTCTAAGCCCAACGCCAGGTGACAACTGTTTAATTTCGCGTACACTGTTTAATTTTGCATAATCTAACCCTAAACCGACGCGAAAATGGTAAGAAAATAGGAAAGAGAATGCAACGGACGTAATAGTATTGAAGTCCCCAGTTCGTCAAAAAATGACGCGAAAGGTATACCCTCCGCGTCAACATATTGACGCATGGTCAAGTGTCGTCAAATATTGACGCCATGGGGTGAGACTGTGTTACCCAAGACAATAATTGATCCTGGGTCCAAACAGCTTAGCTTCCTAGAATTTAAAGTGGCTTTGGTTCTTAAATGAATAAAATCAACCCAAAGCTTTGCTGCGGCTGTGACAATCGGCATTGATTTACGATATATTAACTCTTTCCCCACTAGCGATTTAAAAAAAAAATGTTGAATACCTTCAAGAAAATGTTTTCCTTTAACCCTGGAGAACCCACGGGGTCAAATTTGTTCAATAGAATAAATGGGTTTTTGGATTTTCCAGGGTTAAATATGTAAACATACAATATATCAAATGAAAGAACAGACCCTCTGCTTTCAAAAAATAAATAAATAAATTTCATCGCATTTTTGTAAAGGATCACATTCAGAACGATGATCAAAAAATACACAGTCTGCTGCTCAAGGGTTCAAAGGGGGCGCTGATGAGCACACTTTGGAGCGTAAAAATGACAGATGGGACACCCTACGAACTCGCAGGAAGTGGGCTTGTCCAGCTTTGTGACAAAGTTGAGAAAAGTTTAACGTTATGCAAATAATGAGTGGCTTTGGGGAGCGACTACCAATGAGAGTGAGGCGTGGGGTTCATGTCATGTATTGTTTATCAATTATTGAGAGGCCGTTTTTTTATGGGCGGTTCACATTTCGCATCTAAAATCGTGCAGAAAACGCGACCATTGGTTGGTTCTTGTCACATGACCTGCCGGGCTCTTGCGGCATTCAAAAATTCAGATGTTTTTAACTCAATGTGTTGCGGACGCGCCTGGAAAATCTAGTGCGTCACACTGCGTGCACGTTGTGACCGCACCACTTCCGCTATAAGCGCGCATACTGCGTGTCGCAGCTCTGGTGGTTTTTAAATCCTCAAGCTCGAGGCCGTGCCTCGGGCTCAAGTTCCCTTCGAAGACAACAAGCCATTGTCGTTTTACCATTGTTAATTAAGATTGAATAGACAGGCGGACTTGTGAACTAACTGTGCATGCACACCGCCAGGGACTTCATCACTTACTAAGGAGGCGTTTCTAATTCTGGATGTTCTAGTAACAACTATAAACAAATGAGTAAAGGTACATTTACATTGTAAGAGACTTTGTCACTGTGTGTCGCTCATCTCTTTCAAAAGAGGCATTTCTAAATCTGTAGTCATAATCAATTGAGTACCGTCCACTCCAGTAACTGACGAGAGACGGATGACGTGAACTCCACTGCTTCGTTCTCCTTGGTAGTCGCTCCCGAAAGTTGCTCATAATTTGCATAAAGTTAAATATTGCCGCGCGACTGGACACACCCCATCCACTCGCCATCGGTGACTGTCGCTTGTGTTGCCAGAAGTCGCCAAGCTTCCACTGAAATCAATGATATTGCGTCGCTCTGCTACTGCTAGTCGCTGCTAGTCTGAATGCAGCCTAACCATCCTCTTGGTGAATGATGAAAGACGGATGAAGTAACCTCCACTGCTCCACTCTCATTGTACCCAAAAGTCATTTGCATAAAGTTGAACTTTGTCGCGTGGCTGGACACACCCACTTTTTGTCGACAATGGTCGTTGTCGCTCATGACGCCGGAAATCGCCAAACTTCCATTGAAATGAATGAGATCACGTTGCTCCGCCATTGCTAGTCGCTTGGCGGTGTGCACACTTAAGGTAATCAAAATTAGAAATGCCTCCTAATGACCTTGAAAGAGACGGGTGACGCACAGGGACAAAAGTTGCTTGCGGTTTGCAAGCAGCTTCAGTCGTATGCAGTTGTGTCTGTCATCTCTCTGCTGTCAAGCTCAGCTTATGGTAACAATGAAGACAGTCTGAACAGAGACGATAATGTTACAAAACAAAGATGTCAAAAGTCTGGAAATTAAAACCGAACATTAGTCAAGTGAGAGGAATTTCGATAGACGCAGCATTACCAGACGTGTGGGTCTTAATAGAAAAAGTTGTATGGCCTGATGATTGAAAAAAGGATATTGAGGCTACAACTGGCTGATGGCCCGGTTACTTTTAAAATGGAGAGAATGCAGATACACAGACAAAGCAAAACTTGTGTAAGACTGCTGTGTTAGATTAATGAGAAACAAACATAACAGTGGAGCTGCGGTGTATTGGTAAAAGGCTAGGGCTGGTTACTATATGATTCCTGGCTCAAATCCTGCAACTGGGATTATTTTTTTTATCTGTGAAGGATTAATCAGTATACAGTATGTATAATGTATTGGCGAATGCTATATTCTCTGGTTTCATCGGACGCACATGCCGTGATGCAATACGCGTCTGTACGAACTTTACTTCCGGTTTTAGTTTTTTTAATGGTCTGACTAGTTTCTAAACTGAACTCTTGAACAATACCTAATTGAAAATAACAAATGTTTGGTTTCCTAAGTAATCTACATGTTGTTTATTTTGCTTGTTATATGACAATGAAAGCCACTTCTTTATGTTGTTACTGCTGAAACCGTCTATACAATGTACTATATATTATGTTTAAAGGTGGGGTAGGTGATATTTTAAAAATGCTTGGAAAGGTGTGTCGGCCGTGTACCAAAACACACTTAGGGGCGTGTCTACAAATGATACGGATGACAGAGCACTTAGTTCTATCAAACCTCTATGGGGTTCTAGCAAATAATGGTAAAAAAATTCAGTCAAGCAAGGAAATTTGCTTGCGCTCTTTGAGCCTGCAACATGTGCGGTCTATGTCTTCTGTTTCCAGGCGTTTGTCAGCGGCAACATTCCGATCTCTTCCTCTTGAGCCAGGTGTTGAACGTCGCCTTCCATGTGATACGGAGAAAAACCATTCATAAGTTAAAACATGCAGTACTACCAAAACGCATTGGGTCTGGATTACCATACGCACATTGCTGTTACTCATTTACGACATTGTTGCCTTGATTGCGTACGTATGTGTGAAGCGGGGCTATCAAAAGAGGATCCAGATCCTTTTGGGGGTAGGGGCGTGTTTCTTTGGTGATTTGAAATATGAGCAACAATTACCAGAAAACCCTTACCCCACATTTAAAATCTTAGTGGACCAGATTTTATTCCACAATTAAAAAATCTGTCTTTACATGGCCAGGACTTGTACCTAATAATCCCTATGATGTGGGCACCAAATTATTACCAAATTATTTGTCAGGGATGTGGACTTGAGTCACATGGCTTGCGACTCGACTGAAACTCGAGTCCCAAATTTGATGATTTGTGACTCGATTCGACAGAATTAAAAAGACTTGAGACTCGACTTAGACTTTGACAGCAATGACTCGAGACTTGACTTGGACTTGAACCCTGTGACTCGGAAAGACTTCATAATCAGATCAGAGTCCTTATCACTCTAGATGGGTCCCTGCAGCGTGCACTTGACCTGTTGTTTGATCACACGAAGAAGTCTATTTTGACATCACCAAGCATGCTACGTAGCGCCAAATGAAGTCGAAACTACATGCAGTGTGTAGCTCACACGACACTGTAAACAAACAGTCCATGTAGAGAAGTGAACGAGTGAAGCTGTGCTGGAACATTAAATCCGGAAAATTAACAATGCACATGTGACTATGTAACATAAATCATCAGTCCAGTTTATTACTTTATCTGAAGGTTTTCCACATAAAATAAGCCCTGATTGATGGTTTTTAATATAATTCACTAGCTGCCATCAGTTATTAGGCTATATCAGGGGTTTCCAACGTGGTGCCCGCAAGTAAAACGAGAGTTTTGAGTGAACTATATCAAAAAGTAGCCCTCCAGATTGTTTTATCCATTGTGGTAGCCCTCGCTCACAAAAAGGTTGGAGATCCCTGGGCTACATGATGGTCTGGTTATAATTAATAAATAAAAGCCTATTTTTATTTTTAGACACTGCTTGGCAAAAAAACAGCGTTTTATATCAGCGACTATGGAAATGAAAGTTAATTCATGGCCATTGTGTATATTAACATTTACACCATTAAATTACTGTATGGTAATGTTAGCCATCAATAGTTGTCAGATAATAGGTACTGAAAGAGTGGATCATTTTTTTATGTTTGAACATATTTAAAGTTTCATGCATGTGTAAGCCATTGTAAATACTTTTGAGTTCACCCTGAGTTAGATGCTGGTTAACACTAAACCAGTGTAAAAATCTGTCCAGTTTCCCCAGCTGTAAATGCCATTGGCTGTTAAAGTCATTTTTTGTTTATAATAAACTGACATAATTCTAACACATTAGCAGTCTTTCAGAATGTATGCATTTGTGAGTTGGGTGGTGCTTATGGGATGTAGCTCTTGGACGAGTGAACATAAAGGTGAGAGGGAAAATCTAGACAACACCACTGCTTCGCACTTTGACAGCGCAATGTGCTTTAATTTTATTTCTTAAACACCTCGCTGAGGCCTGTTTTTGTCAGACAGTCACATATTTTAACTGCATGTGCATTTTATTTAAACCTCTTTTAAATGAATCCATAATCGAGATTTAAATCTGAGTCTAAAGTTAATCATAAATATAACGTAAATCCATGAACAAAATGATGGGTTAAATGTAAACCTCCTTTTTTTAAAACAAGGTTTAAGGTTTGGTGCAACAGAATTATTCGATAAATCCTCACAAACTAGGCAGCTAAATTTAATATACTCTCATGCACACATCAAAGTCCGTATCATGTATTGTCTGTGATATCATGTTACTAATAAAATATTGTTTTTCATTACTTGTCCTATTTTTGCACAATCCCTAAATTGAACGAGTAGTTTTACTAAAATTAAACTTTTATGTTAAAAATATTCTACCTGCCTTCCTAATATAAATTAATTTACATTTTTAATGACTTGTTTAAGACTTAAAGCTTAAAGGTGGGGTGCATAATCTCTAAAAGCCAACGTTAACATTTGAAATCATGAAAACAAACACGTCCCTACCCCAATAGAAGTTAGACCTTCTTTTGATAGACCCGCCCCACACAAACGCAACCCAGACAACGATCTCGGTTAGTAGACACGCCCCTTACTGCTGATTGGCTACAAGTGTGTTTTGGTTCTTTTCCAAAGTGTTTTTCAAAATTCATGCATAAAAGTTGATGACTTGTAACTCGACTTGGACTTGCCTAAAAAACAATGACTTGGTCGCAACTCTGTTATTTGGCCCTGTGATAATAAAAAAGTTCAAACTTAAAGTTGTTGTTTTTTTTTGCAAATGTAAAAATGCTGAAAGTTTTCTCTGATTGTACAGTCTGGACAGCATAATCATCATTATGTCTCTAAACCTGTGTGCGTGTGTGTATTGTGGTGAAATTCTTTATTAGTTTTCAGGAAATTGGGACAAGGAGCTTCATATTTTTCCCTAAGCGTTTCTGGTAAACAACCAGCAAAATCCCTTTCCTGTGTGTCATTAAAACTTGTCTGGCTTTTATAGTTTCCTACAGCTACAGGAGACAGGACCCTTAGACCCTCACACCACCTCCCACCACTCCAGTAAACATACTGTACAGTGAAATTGTGGTTGTGTTGTCAGGTTACTTATTCACTTGCAGAAAATGAAACTGTGGCGGTACAGTTTTCTTCCCTAGTGGAACAAAACCTTTAAGTGTATCTTTAAAGTTACACAATAAATCAACAGAAAGTTATTCTAACTCCAACCCTAAGCGACAATGTTAAGAAAATAGAAAAAATGAGAAAACAATACATAAAATGACACGAAAATGAAATTCCCGCTGCGGACACGAAAAACTAGTTATAGAAATTTGTGCAAGTTTCACGGAAAATACATTTGTGTTCAAGGTACGTAAAAAAGCTGAATTTCGAGCCATGGACACAAATAAATTTATAATTGTTTTTGTGACTATAACACGACTTTCCGTGAGATTAGTCTGCTTTAGTCATAAAGACAAAAGCTTTGTCAGTTTTCTGTACTTTAGTAATCAGAAAAGGCTGGACACGACCTTCAAATGTGATGCGCAATGAATTCCTATCTTCCTAGTCTTCAGTCACACTGCTGAGACGTATTGCAGCCTTCGGAGGTCACAGCCTTCGATTGGAGACAGCTCATTTATTGCCTGGCAAATGATACAACGTCCATAAAGCAATACTGTACATCTAGTGTCCAAAATATCATCGTTACTTGTTGGAAGGGGGACTTTTGCCTACAACAACACCCTAGCAATGAGTTTTCCAGTTTTTTTCTATTTCAGTTTATCCATTTGAAATGTTAAAATATTTTTTTCTTTCTCTCTCAGGGCCGATGTATAAACTTCACTCGCATCAGGTCCAGTTCTCCTCCTCATTATCCACACTACAACCACCACTCTTCACCCATCAACACCTCCCCAGAAAACTTCAACCCACCTCCTCCTCAGGGCCAGCTTCCCCCACCTCCTCGCAGTCCACCGGCCTCCCTCCCCTCCAGTTTTCCTCCCCTACCATCCACCCCGCCTCCTCATGCAATTACTCCGCCCCCTCCCATTACCCCGCCTCCATCTTATTCCCCACCCCCTGTTTGGTCTTCACCATCCACTGCCTTTTTTCCTCCATCCTCTCTTCCGCCATCACCTACTTCCTCCCTTCCTCCACCTCCTCAGGCCGCACCCCCATGCAGAGCTCCGCCTCCGGACCGCCCACCTCCACGGCCTTCTGTGTAATCGGCCAAAAGAGTGGACTACGTTGAAGGCTTGAAGTTGAGGTAATCAGGAAATATACTTGGAAATATATTTTCCACAACCTTATCTTTGCTGAAACCGCAGCGTGGTTTCAATCAAATTTACAAAGCCCACCTGTGGCGTCAAGGGCATCTACATGAAACAGTAGACAAGTCACCATGAATTTGCTTGTTTGTGAACACATTTCATTGACGCATCCACGGATGTTTCAAAGTCAGGCACATGGGACCATTTCATTAAGGAGATATATAGAGGACAGCTGAATGACAAACTTTCTTACTTAGAATGTGTGTTTCAAAGAAATATGTGAACAGTTTTTGACTTTTTTTCAACTTGTTACCATTTATAACAACATAATGGCTTTCCGAAACCAAACAATGTGTCGTATTCATTTTTGATTGATGTTTGAAATGAAAGCCCCTTGTTTGATTTCAAGCACATTTTTGGTGAAGCCAGTGTCTTGTCATTGGACGGAAAAAGCTGTTGGTCGTTCAGGTAATCTTTATTTGTGCAATAGTGATTTTAGTGGTTTTGATTTGTAGGGGCATACGGATTCTTACAGATATTTTTCATAAAAATTGCCAAACTAGAATAGTAATAGGAACCAACTTGAAACATCAGGAATACCTAAAAATGTACCGAAGCAACATCACCTTACTTTGCACATCTCACATTTGTAATGGTGGATAGTTGCAACACTAAAACATTTAGTAGGAACTATCATACTTTTACACATGCTGTATGTAAAAATCCATGTATCGTTTTGTATAGTTTTCTTTTGATATACATTTTTTTTTGTTCTGTTGTTGTTGTGTTTTTATATTTTTATGGCATGGTTGAGTTTTTGAATAATGTAAAGGAAAGACAATATGAAAGTTTCCCAGGAATAGTTTTATAGTCATTTTCTCTTTGAGTAATATTCACAACAGATTATTATGTGTTTTGCAAAAAACATTTTACAACCAAAGTCTAATCAATTTGATATATGTGTTTGTTTGTATTCATAAATTACATTTTGTATGTATTGTCATAATATATCACAGCTGCATCATCCACAATCCTTGGCTTATACAGAGCTCTTGTCATCTCTCGTTGTATTCACTTTAAATTATTGCAGTCCCATACTGATGTCACTGCTGTGTTTATATGACTTTCCAGCCCTGATTTTTATATTTTTTTTAATCATGTGTCATGGGTGATTTACATCTGAGAACTTGTATACATCAGACATTTTAAAAGAATGATAAAAAAATCATCTTTCTCCAAATGAGTACAACATTATTTTTACCTTGTGTTCGTTCTGTTGTTTTCAAATAAAATGTTATGAAAGTTTCAATGGTCCATCTGTTTGCATGCATTGCTGCACAAGTTAAATGTTGATAGCTATTTTAAATCTACCTACTGTAAATATTCAATGAATTTGATATATTAAGAACTACTGTACACTCACCTAAAGGATTATTAGGAACACCTGTTCAAAATCTCATTAATGCAATTATCTAATCAACCAATCACATGGCAGTTGCTTCAATGCATTTAGGGGTGTGGTCCTGGTCAAGCAAGAATGGGAAAGAAAGGTGATTTAAGCAATTTTGAGCGTGGCATGGTTGTTGCTGCCAGACGGGCCGGTCTGAGTTTTTCACAATCTGCTCAGTTACTGGGATTTTCACACACAACCATTTCTAGGGTTTACAAAGAATGGTGTGAAAAGGTAAAAACATCCAGTATGCGGCAGTCCTGTGGGTGAAAATACCTTGTTGATGCTCGAGGTCAGAGGAGAATGGGCCGACTGATTCAAGCTGATAGAAGAGCAACTTTGACTGAAATAACCACTCATTACAACCGAGGTATGCAGCAAAGCATTTGTGAAGCCACAACACGCACAACCTTGAGGCGGATGGGCTACAACAGCAGAAGACCCCACCAGGTACCACTCATCTCCACTACAAATAGGAAAAAAAGGCTACAATTTGCACAAGCTCACCAAAGTTGGACAATTGAAGACTGGAAATATGTTGCCTGGTCTGATGAGTCTCGATTTCTGTTGAGACATTCAGATGGTAGAGTCAGAATTTGGTGTAAACAGAATGAGAACATGGATCCATCATGCCTTGTTACCACTGTGCAGGCTGCTGGTGGTGGTGTAATGGTGTGGGGGATGTTTTCTTGACACACTTTAGGCTCCTTAGTGCCAATTAGGCATCGTTTAAATGCCACAGCCTACCTGAGCATTGTTTCTGACCATGTCCATCCCTTTATGACCACCATGTACCCATCCTCTGATGGCTACTTCCAGCAACATAATGCACCATGTCACAAAGCTCGAATCATTTCAAATTGATTTCTTGAACATGACATTGAGTTCCCTGTACTAAAATGGCCCCCACAGTCACCAGATCTCAACCCAATAGAGCATCGTTGGGATGTGGTGGAACGGTAGCTTCGTGCCCTGGATGTGCATCCCACAAATCTCCATCAACTGCAAGATGCTATCCTATCAATATGGGCCAACATGTCTAAAGAATGCTTTCAGCACCTTGTTGAATCAATGACACGTAGAATTAAGGCAGTTCTGAAGGTGAAAGTGGGTCAAACACAGTATTATTATGGTGTTCCTAATAATCCTTTAGGTGAGTGTATAACGCCTGTGCAAAGTGAAATGTTGTAGCAGGAAATAGGATAGCGTTGGGCGAGCCAAACTAAAGCAATTATGAGTATGGACTTGAAACATCAATAAAAAGTACCAAATCTAAACGCTACTTACATTTGTAATGGTTTATGTTGGCATTACAATAATATTTCTTGCATAATGCTTAAGCAAAGAGAAATGTTTTGGTTGATTCGTTTTGAATAGTTAACTCTTTCCCCGCCATTGATGAGTTATCTCGTTAATTAAAAGAAAACATTCCCCGGCCAATGACGAGTTTTTACGGCAATCCATATTTCCGTTATTATACACTAGGTGGAGCTCTTATACAACTTATAAAACACCGAAGCATCCATTGATTCAAAAACAGTAAATGTACTCTGTAAGTTTTGAGGATCGCTCTGAATCGCTTTTATCTTTTTTTAGATAAAAAGAGAACAAATGAAGGTAGGATGAAATAGGTTTTTGTTCTTTTGTTTGTTTGTTTGAAAGCAGAGGGTCTGTTATTTTATTTGATATATTGTATGTTTATATATTTATAGAATAACATTTTCTGGAATTCATTTAACCATGAAGTTGCTGGCTGGCAACTTTTTTTAAATGCTGGTGGGGAAAGAGTTAAGTGTGAGCGCATTCTTCTTGGCTGAGATTGAATAAACTGACATTGGTACCATTTCTTGAAAATGATCCAGGCCTTATATGACTTCTATGCCAGAGAGTTATTGCAAATATTTGGAGAAAATCAGACATTGCCTGGCATGACTTAGTTGACATAAAATTCATAAATTAAAATGTCAAATATCGATCAGCATTGTCTTTGTAATGAAAAGTAGTTTAATCTGGCGTCTCTTTGGACCAGGTGTAATTTAGTCCAGGCAGTCTCTCAGTCAACACATTAACAGACATCAGGCATCTCGTGAGACCATTAACCGTTCGTGCCATCACTTGTGTCTGATTTCAAAGTAAGTCAAAAGCAGTCTTCATTCATTGAGTCATAGCACCACCCTAGCAACATTTAACTCACATGTTTAAAGTGTAGCCAAAGACAAACAAATGAAAGTGTGCTGGAGAAATATATGGAGATAAGTATGCATGAGATTTTCTCCAGCAGTGCAGTGGCACCCATGAGACCCATGTTTTCTCTAACAATCTATTAAGATTTAAAGTGATGTTTTGTCCAGCTGGTATTAGTTCAACTCACTCTCTCTCTCTCTTTCTCTGTCTGTCAATGCTTTTTCATATCGACACACTTACTCAGTTACTGAAAGAGCTTTAATGGTTACCTCATATGCACCACATTTGTTTACACTGTGAGCTAGGATTAAGATCTTTAAAAATGTAATAGCATTTTCTCCCACTTTATTCTACAGCAGAACTAAAAAAGTCTATTAGAAGAGTAAACAGCAGAAAATACTTTTGTATGGATGATTTACAATGTTAGAAGCTTTACAAGAGAGCAAAAAATATTTTAATATATAGACTATCATAATAAAATATATATAATATTATTGCAAATTATATTTTACTTATAATTTAATGAAGAAAACAATGGATAATATATTTCTAGTGACAGACACTAGAAGAGAAATATAATCATATATTTTTATGTTTTAATGTAATATTAAATGTAATATAAAATGTAATAAATGTTATATAATTTAATATTGTTGTAGTGTTTATTATAAAAAAAAATGTATCCATGTGGGTCATTTTTATTCCTGTGTCCTCATAAACTTGAATCAAAATCTGGAAATGTATTTCCGCCCTTTTAAAAGACGATAGTTCTCTGATGAGGTCAACTAGATGACTTGGGCGGAGTATCCACTAAGCCCGCCCCCTCAAACTGTCAATCATTTCACAATTAAACGCCTCTATATTCAATCAATTCACAGTGAAAAACACAAGCCACGCCAACTATTTTCTTCATGCGATATTCCGTTTCTCTCGGAAATATGTCAAAATACTGAAGTAAAGTCGATCTTGACTTGCTGTTCACAAGGACTTTAACCTACTTGTTAAAGTGCAGGACTCCCACTCCAACTGAATACAGAGAGGGCTGGTTACAACAGCAGGAACAAGAACCAAGATGACAGCTAGATTGTCGGGATCATGATCTAATAAAACATGAACAAAACCCATGGGGTGTCTAAAGTTACTTCATGCATACTGACTTATTAAGTAACCATTAACCATTAATTATGGTTTAGCATAGCATTAACGCTTCTCATTTATTTTTAATGGGTGACGCCATGTCTTGCTGAACTGAATTGTGGGTCCGTTTTCAAGCGCCAATGCGTGCGTCAGCCAATCAGATCGCCTTATGCAAATAACTTAGTGCGAGCCAGCTAATTTCGTTTATGCAAGACTGAAGCATGTGTTGCGGCCACTGTGATTGGCTGTTGGCCATGCTTCAGACAATCCTTCCGTCAATCATGCACAGAAATGTTTTTGAATGCACGAAAGATTCATTGAATATTTCTTGTATGGGAATTCAGTGCAGGAAGTACAGTGGAAGTCCTTATATGGGCACGTTTACTAGAATAGCGCACAGCGCACACACACAGCAACTAAGAGTTGACACGAAATCAACATTTCCAAAGAAGTGTGTTGTTGTTTGTGAGGTAAATAAAATCTCGTTCAGTTTCCCATGAACCCAGCATTATGGAAACAATGGATGTAGTTTGTTTATCCATGGTAGCAGTTTGTTTAACACTGCATCTTGTTGAAATGGGTGGTCATAACCGTAAATGAGGATTGAAAAACCTCTGAAATAAAAGCAAGCCATGTTTTTTCTCCCAGGGAGGTGTGTTTTTACATTCAACGTTCTTTTTAGATGTTTTTTATTTTCAGTATTAACTGCGCAAATCATTATAACTGCTGTGCTAAAACATTAAATATATAATATTGTATAGAGTGGACTCATACAACAAAAAAATATGTTTTTGACAATATATTTTTCAAACTTAATTTTAAATATATTTCAAAATTTTCATAAAAAATATATGTACTGAAATATGTTTACAAAAATGGTTTTCACAAATATATTTTTGCCATTTTTTGTATATTCTGAAATATTATATTAATCATCTTTCAACTGCAAAAATATACTTAAAATTTTATATTTTATATATTTTATAATGGCCAGGAAAATATATTTTTTGCCGTATGGGCTGTAAAATTAGAAATGTATTCGTTGCCCTTGAAATACATTTTGAAATATATGTTAATATATGAAGGTTTAAAAAGCATTTAATTCTAAATATATTTAATTAGCTTTACTTTCTACAAAATGTATTTAGCATATATTTAAAACATTTGGCCAAATAATTATTATAATCTTTTATTTATTTTTTGCCGTATGGGGAGCGAAAGATTGATTGACCACAGCCAGATTAGAAAATGTTGAACATGAACAACTGGTGTGAGCTATTATGGAAAGCATCAGATATGCATGAAAGGACACAACATTGGGATAAGCTGGATAGGAAATTGGCCAAAAATGATTTGTAAATGATGTAATAACATTCCATTCTTATCATAAGCAACTAAATCCTGTTTGGAAAACAGTTTGGGGCAGTTTCCCGGACAGGCATTAGCTTAAGCCAGGACTAGGCCCGAATTAAATTAGGATATGTAAGCACTTTTTAAAAACATATTTTATAAATAAACATTACCGGTGTGCATCTTGAGACACAAAATATTTTAAGATATGTCAGGGCAAGTTGTTTTCGATCAAGACAACACAAACATTAAGGTTAGTCTGGAACTCTAAGCCCTGTCTGGGAAACTGTGTGATCTGAATTATGAAGTATTTCATTATAAAAGTAATTAAATTCTTATTTGAATTTGATTTGAACTGAATTTCAGGCAGTGACCATTTATTTTATTTTTAATTCACAAATGCTAACACCATTTTTTTAAACAATAAGAGGACTGGATGTGGAATTGGGATTGATGCATCGTTACAATCTGCTATTAGCAGCAGTCAGCCACAGTTCATTCAAGTCAAGTATTTCCCTTTTTTTCTGTAAAATCATTAGAATAAAACATGTTTTAAAAGACACATCATATATGTAAAGTAGTATAAAGTCTGTCAAGATGAAAAACTGATCTCACAGTTAATTGTACGCACCTATTTCACATGGTGGCCATTTCGCATGAATGTGTACAATGTGAAAAAGCATGAATGAAACCATACCCCCAAGTGCAAAAGCAAATAATGCTACTTACAAATGAAATCGTAGGAATTCATACGAATTGGCCACCTTGTTAAAAGGCATTGCCATGAGTTTGTTTTGGAAAAACTAGTGGTACTTTGCAAGGCTGTAAGCACATATTCAGGACCTGAGGTAATTGTTGAAGATTCACTTTTGTGATAACTAATCCCATATTTACTAATTTCTCGCTATAAATGCAATCAAAATGGGTAAAAAAAAAACTTTATATACACCAAATTTGTGCTCTAGCTGCTTTCTTGGTTGCCATTTTAATGTTTCGAACTCGACCAGGATCGACCAATCACATTCCCCGCACACACACACACACACATGCATAAAATTGTGGAACAAGACGATGAAGGTATCTCAAGAGTCAGGAAGTAAAGAAAACATTGGATGCAGCCGTTGTCTTAACAGCTCTCTCGGATTTTGTTACCATAGCAACATGGTAGAATAACATCTCATGTTTTGATATACCAAATTAGTTCATGCATTTTAATAAAAACCTTTCCAGTACAATACTCTCTACTGAACTGAATGAATGCTCGTAGGGCAAATAGTTGTGGCTTAAGAACAATGAAGTAATGACTCAATGACAATAACTAAGTGCCATGCCAGTGATGCGCAAGTATTGTGTAAGTAACAGTCCATTGTTAGAAGGTATTCGTCTTCACACAGTTTGGTAAAGTCTTTGTTTTGCACCACACTCCCTGACCCAGTTTCTGCTTTTGCCAATAAAATAATCTATGTATCAACAGCCCTGACGCAAGTGGCTTCAATCCATCCCTGCTGCCAAGATCCTTTAGAGTCTGAGCTCCAATGTTTCTTTGCTCTTGAAGAAAAACATTTTCGAAGGAAAAACAGCACAAAGCCTCTGCACCCTGGGGACCATTTGGAGGAGGGAAAAATTGTTTCGACAGCTTTAGTTAGGCATAGATCTCCATGTTTGTGTGGAGGTTATAATGCGAGTTGCAGAGGACTATTCGAGTCAAACTATATACAGGTTTAACTATTTGTGGCCAGAAACATGGCTCTGGTATGCAACCACACACTTGGCCATTGAAAGAATGCGGTTTTGCTGTACATACTTAACATGCGCTCTTGTGTTTCTGTGGTGGTACCAAACCTCCACTTACTTAGATTTAGATGTCTGTGCCGTTAAACCAGATGTTATTTGCATGCTTGGAAGCCATAAACATGTTGACAGTTTAACTTGGTAATCAAGATTTCTTTAAACATACTCCAAAATCTCATACTCTCCTGATTAGGTACTTAATAAACAACCTCAATAAAGTATGTTTTATATAGTATGAATGTGTGTAGTACGAATGGAATCCAAACATAGGCTACTACATTCGCCATGTTGTCATTGTAATGCAACCTACCAGTGTCAGTTGCATCAGTTCATCTCCATTCACAAATCCGCTCTCATGAGATAGTAAATATCGAATACGAACTTCAGAATCCAATCGAATTGCTGTGTCCAAAATGCCGCACTTCATCTGAATGGCCATTAAGTCCACAAGACTGTAAGGTGTCTCATTTGTCATGTTAGGTTTAAAAGGGTGCTCATGGGCACCCCTTTTCGGAGGATATGCAGCACTAATGCACACTTCTCCTGAACCTGTGTGAGCTTCGCAGCACACTTCATCCCGACAGTAAAAATGGCGTCATGTCACCAAAGTGCGGACTTGTAGGAAGACCGAAGTGTTTAGGGTGCCATTTGGGACAGGGCCAAAGTGGGTCATCCACTGCGAGCGCAGTACTTGCGCAAATCATTTACCTTCAATAGAGGGTTTTCACCGACGTCACGTTCTGGGCGGTAACCCGGATGCGCGGCCTTTGTGGAGGCACTCGGTGTAAAGAACTGAACGGAGTACAATGGAATATTATGCGCTTTGGATACTTTAAGTGAATGTAGACATGTCTAAACAACAGAAAACGCATCCAAGATGCAAAGGCATATAGGGAAGGACTTGGACCACAAGAAAAGGCACGATATTTCGAGAAATTACAATTTATAGGCGGTGCAGATCCCTACGAGCTCCCTCTTCTAGGATCCGTGACGACCCGGCGATTCTTCCTTCAGTTGCATATCCCGATATAAGTTAGTGAACTATCTAGTTTTCATGCAGAGCCCATATGTCAATGTCAGCTTTATTTATATATCAAATTTAAAATAGCCAGTGTCCTACCAAAGTGCTTTACTATAAAATAAGCACAGTAAAAAATAAAAGCAATAATTGTTTTTACCATTTACTATTAAACATATTATTATCATTACAATAGAAAATTTGTTACGAGCAATTAAGCACACTGGCATTAAGGCATTGCAATTTGCAGCGCAAATTTTATTTGTGTTTAAGTATTTTGTGCATACACTAAAGTACATATTAAATACTCTTTAAATAAAGCACAACAAGTAGAAGCATAATTGTTTTATACTTTATGTACTTCAATCATATTTCTAATACAATACTACTCTTTTTCCTGAGCTTTACCAACCACAAGCGCTGCTCCTCTGATCATTTCTTGCATTCCTTTCCCTGGTTTTTAATAACTTTTGGAAGTCGATAATAATCCAAATGTTTTTCTCAATATGTACTGTTGGTACCATCTCAAACATGGCAATAATTAACTATTTTCCTTGACGACGTTCGGCATATACATCAGTGTCTGCTCTGTTGTAATGCGGAGTGCCTCCAATATGGCGTCCTCCGCTCTGATGACGCGCCGTAAAAACCCTCTATGGCATTAAAGGGACATTCCACAAAAAATATGCTCATTTTCCAGCTCCCCTAGAGTTAAACATTTGATTCTTCCTGTTTGTAATTCATTCGGCTGATCTCCGTGTCTGGCGCTACCACTTTTAGCATAGCTTAGCATAATCCATTGAATCCGATTAGACCATTAACATCGTGCTAAAAAATAACCAAAGAGTTTTAATATTTTTCCCATTTAAAACTTGACTCTTTTGTAGTTACATTGTGTACTAAGACCGACCGAAAATTAAAAGTTGTGATTTTCTAGGCAGACATGGTTAGGAACTATACTCTCATTCTGGCGTAATAATCAAGGACTTTGCTGCCGTAACATGACTTCAACAGGCGTAGTGATATTACACAGTGCCTGAAAATAGTCCCCTGCTTTAGAAAGTAACCATGGGGACTATTTTCGGGCACTGCGTAATATCACTACGCCTCCTGCAAATATGTTACGGCAGCAAATTCCTTGATTATTACGCCAGAATGAGAGTATAGTTCCTAGCTATATCTGCCTAGAAAATCACAACTTTTATTTTCCGTCTGTCTTATTACACACGGTAACTACAGAAGAGTCAAGTTTTAAATAGGAAAAATGTCGAAACTCTTTGGTTATTTTTTAGCACAATGCTAATGGTCTAATCAGATTCAATGGATTATGCTAAGCTATGCTAAAAGTGCTAGCGCCAGACGCGGGGATCAGCTGAATGGATTCCAAAACAATAAAAATCAAATGTTTAACTCTAGGGGAGCTGGAAAATGAGCATATTTTCAAAAAAAGTGGAGTGTCCCTTTAATGAACATTGCTTATATACTGTAATAAAAACGTTTGTAATTGTTCCAATTTCTTTAAATGTATAAATTTGCAGTTCTTGTTGCATTTACATTGGTTATATCCAGGTTATAACCTCAACACACTGCATTTTTCATATTGTGTCAAAAAAGCAGCATTTCTGAATAGCATGAGTCCGGGACCAAGCACACTTGAAGATAAAGTATTCAATGAATGTATAAAACATGTGAAGAGCATTCAGTCAATATCATGATAGCGGTGGGGATTAGCGGCTTTTGCATCTGAACTCTTCACTATAATTTAAACAGCAGAAAACAATAATACCATTCAGCATTCAAGGACACTCACAACGGTAATATTTTTGTATAGTTTAGTTCTTTTATTTTCCAAAAGAGAAAAATACAAAGTTCTTGAATTGTATCTTCAATGCTACCGCCCACATGACCCTTCGTTAAAAAATTCAGAGTCACACCTTTGGTTACATGCCAATAATAGTAACAGGTATTTTTGGTATAAACCTGATTCTTTTGAGGTGTCGCTATGTTTGTTTATTTGTGTTCATTGTGACACAACATAATAGAATAAATGAAATTGAACAAAATTTGCTATATTAAATATTTGGATTAAAAGAAAGAACAAATATAAAGTAAACAATAAAAATATAAGCCTTATATTCCCAATAACGACAAAGACAAATAACAACAAAATGGTCCCATAGAAACAATCAAAAATGACGGTGGCGTGGTATGGGGCAGGTGCTACGTAACACACTTTATGATTTCACTACATTGGCAGTACAACTGTAAACTGGAGACCGATCTCCTTTATAACAAGGCCTTAAATATCCAGCAGAAAAAAACGGAATCTGAAAGTGGTAGCCAACAATGCCAAGCATTCATTTAAAATACACACAATGTGTTGAATGTACCTTTATATTAATCTCATATTAAAAGACAATGCGATTGTGAACATAAAATATGTATACAGTAACTAGATACAGTATTCGAGTACAATCATTCAAATCTAAACTAGATATAGTGTTTATCCTTAGAAACACCCTTTTTGTGGGACCCAAGGGATATTACTTTGAAGGCAGTATGCAAACACCCTTATCTCTTCATGCAACCATGTAAACAAAACATCATTTCATTATGTAATGGCAGACTGGTTTTTTAACATACCTTAGATGTCTTGATGTGCAAAATGAAATTGCAAACCAACGACTTAGTTTGGAAACCCGAAAAACTAGTCACAAAGATTGGCTCAGCAAACAGATCATGCGTTAACCTTCATATTTTACCCTTCATAAACATAATCTCTTCCTTTAAAACCATAGGTGTCGGAAGTCATTTAACCTGACCGGACCCTTTCTTTTAATATTGCCAGGAGAATGAAAGAAACCCCTACTGAACGATAATAAATATGTACTTTACATAACCTACATTAAGAGTTATTCATAAAAAGTCAAATTTCAGTTTAGTAACATCACCCAAGCATACATTAGCAATGGCTCACAAAGTGTTAACAAACAATATTCCCGATGGAAATGCAATTCCAAATAATCCCAAATAAAATGATGATCATCAGTAACACAACAACCTCCCTAAATAGCAGCAAATCGGATAAACAAACAAGTGTGCTATCTACCACTAAACACAAGTTCAGTACCAAATACCACAAAACTGTGGGATTTTTCTTTGGGGTAAGCAACTAATGGAAACCTATAATAAAAGCCAAGCCATTGCTAATTTAGTTACACAATGCAGACGGGAACATCAAGTTTGCTACACCACTGCAAGTGTATTTGATGGAAACGGAGAATAAATTACGAATACAGCAAACAAATAAATAACAAACCGCCACAGGACAAAAACAGTTTTGCTATAGCTCATCTGTGACGGGTGGCTTTTATTGTATATATTGCCACCCCATACCACGCCACCACAAAGAAAAACACAATCCAGTCAACGACAGTGACATGATGCGAATCGTGCTTTGAGAGGAAATACAATTATATAGGAGATATACCTCAGATTCTTTATAATATGAAAGCTAATATGTAAAAAAGAAACGTTTTCTTCATGTCTTCAATAGTCTGTACTTGATATTCGTGTGTGTGTTTGGGGTATCGATCGATCAGGTTCACTCTACAGTCACCGACTTTGCCAAGTTTCTTGGGCAATCAACCTGTGTTAAGAGAGAGAGAGAGAGAGAACCAAAAATAAACATTTACAGAGTCAATAAACGGTTGAGTCTGAATCATACGTTTGAAAGACACTCTTAGGTAATTCAAATCTTTCCATCTTTAAAGCAGCAATTTCTCCCCAAAATGAATAACGAAAATGATGGTAAGCACACATTTTACGGCACAAATTCACTTTCATATTATTTTTATTTCCTACTTTGGAAGAAAATGGGTGCATTCAACCCACTGACTGGTAACCCTTTGCTGTTACCATCAATTATCAAAATATTATTCCATTGTACACTAAATTCGGACACGACTGTCGGAGTTCGCCCCCTAGTGGGAGTAGTAATGAAATTTCAGTTTAACCGTAAATCCGTGTCAACATGGGATAGAAGCTCATTCAAGTGCAAGAGCCTTTAACCTGAGAATATATTTATAGTTATTCATTTACTTATAAGTTATCAATCGTTTTTAAAGGATTCAAGTGTTACTGATAAAGTAAAAACCAAAAAGGATTCATCATTTTCACCTTACACAGTGTTTTGATTGAAACGCACTGAAATGCATCACTTGCGGCCAGCGTGTTACATGCAGTGTAGTCGCACAATTTTTTTTTATGCATGCAAAGCTCAAATTGGATCAGATAATTACGCACCCACAGATGGTTGGCACCCCACGCAGCCCTTTTCCGACTCTCCTTTCGGTACACCATTTGTCATGTACATTGGAAAGGTAAAAGTAACCATGGTGGTTTTAAATCAGACAAAGATGACCGGCGGGCCGGATGAAGATGATTGTAAGGCCGCATTTGGCCCGCCAGTGGCTGCTCTCTTTGCGAGCGTGTGAAAGTTGCGTGATCTTATTTCATCCATTGCTCTGAAAGCCCTTACATATACATGAACAAAATGTTGTGCAGTACGTTTACCAATAACAAAAACAGGGCAGGCGTCATGGGTGGGCATTCGCGGGCCGTGCTCCCCCCAAAGAGGTTGTTGTGCCCCTCTACACAGTTTTTATTAATTTAATATATATATATATATATATATATATATATATATATATATATATATATATATATATATATATATATATATAATTAAAAATAAATTAAACATTATATGTTTCATAACTTTTAATGTTATAAAATGCGGAAAATATAGTTGATATATGCTTTTTAATATTAAAATAGACCTGTTTCTCTGATTGGTTGCATTGCGGCGTCTCATGCGTCATTACGTATTTAGCATATTAATGCGACTTGATACTAGCAACGTGTTTTCGCAGCATTTTGTGGATCGTATAAGATATGGATATTACAACATTTAGAATGAACCAGCACCGCCTGCTCCATCTGACTTCATGCAAACACCGATTGGCTCAAACTCGGAGATTAGAGGTCGAGGCGGTATTTAGGACACTGTTTTAAGGAAGTTTAATGTTCGCATACGTCACCATCAGCTTTTTAAAAAGGTAATTTATGCGTTGTTTTAATCTACGTAAGCTTAATGTGAAGTGTGACTATAGACCGTTAACAGCATTGCGGCGTGATTATGGTAATACGGATTAGTTTGTGATCTTGTGCACACTATACGGTATATGAGCTGACAGTCTGTACATTACCAGTTGAATAAGTGTGCTTGCACTTTATTTGTTGTTTTTATGCATTGTTTTTGCAAGTTACTGTCGCTGATTGCGTGCCCCCCGTTGGAAGTCGCATGCCCCCCTGTTAGTTATGGTATGGCGCCGGCTCTGACCAAGAGTAACGGTACCCTAACACACCTAATGCGTCTCAACTTAAACCTGTCATTCATCCCGCTCGTGTTTAAAGGGACACTCCACTTTTTTTGAAAATATGCTCATTTTCCAGCTCTCTTAAAGTTTTTACAGACGGAAAATTAAATTTAAAGACGGAAAAGAAAGACGGAAATTTTCTAGAAAAATCGCACCTTTTATTTTTCTGTCAGTCTTAGTACACGATTCAACTACAGAAGATTCAAGTTTTAAATAGGAAAAATATAGATAATATTTTTGAACATGATGCTAGTGGTCTAATCAGATTTAATGGATTATGCTAAGCTATGCTAAAAGTGGTAGCGCCAGACCCGGAGATCAGCTGAATGGATTCCAAAACGGTAAAAATCAAATGTTTAATTCTAGGGGAGCTGGAAAATGAGCATATTTTCAAAAAAAGTGGAGTGTCCCTTTAATGAAAGCGAGGGACCCGCCCATAGACCACCCCCTCGACGTAATCAGGACAGAAGCGGTCAAAAGAGACGGATTAAAACACAACGTGTGAACGGGAATGTGCATCACTCGTCGACTTGTAATCCGATCGACCACGATTGAATGCCAGGTGTATACAGGGCCAAGAAACAATCCTTTAAAAAGTCTTGCATCTACAGAAGATGACCGTGTTAAGTGTTACCAGACATCTTTTATGTGCTGAAAAGAAAGAAGGTTCTAGACAGGAACTATAAAGATGATTAGACAGAAAGTCAGATGAACTCACATCGTATCCGCGTAGCACGGCGAGGTGAAAAGAGAGCAGCTGTAGTGGGATGACACTGAGAATTCCCTGTAGACAGTCCAGACAATGAGGCACTTTGATGGTGCGAATGGAGGTATTTATAGTCTCATTGTCCTCCTTATCACAGATCACAATTGGACGCCCCTACAACAAATCACATCCACATTTACTCAAATACAGCAGGATTGACAATAGGCGAAGAGTAAAATAGCTAAAAGATTTAAATGTATGCATTTGGCAGATGCTTTTTATAACATTACATGATGTACATTTTTATCATCATCTATAGATAGACAGGTTAAATATTATATATTGAATAATGTCAAAAATAATAAACACCCATAAGAGCCCAAATATATTTAATTTATTCATGTAAGACCATGGTAAATATCTAATAAAATATTTTTAACATCACAAAGCCTAAAGTATATTAAATGCATTGGTTAAACAATAATAAGACAGTAATTTTAGTAAACCTAACCTAACCTTAGAACAAACATGTATAAGAATGAAGATGTCTTACCTGTCTGGCCACCACCTGCTGCAGTGCATTTTGGCACTTTGTGTATGTGTGATCTCTCATGATGATCATAATGACAGGCATAAGTTTGTCCACTAAAGCCAGCGGGCCGTGCTTCAGCTCTCCAGCCAGAATCCCCTCTGAATGCATGTATGTTATCTCCTTAATTTTCTGCATGATACACAGACAAAGAGGCTTCAGCTACCCAGAAAGACTGGACTGACAAATCATACAAATGCACAACACAGCATACCTTTGTATATTTAACAAAGTAAATAGAAAATAAATCATTTGGCATAATAATAAACAAAGCTGTAGACATTGGTCTTTTTCTAAACCAACAGAGTCAAATGAGAAGAAAAACAATAAGCAGTTAAAATCTAGTGCAATGTGTGTTTATATTAAACTCATCTTTAATGTTTCCTCTTTTTTTTTGTTTAAAAAAATTGCTTTTGAGCAAATACATATCCAGCCAGTGTCTCCTGATTCACAATGGTAAGCTTGTAAAAATGTTTTATCATTTGAGTGGTACTGGCAGATATGTTACTTTATAGTTCAGATTACTTTTTTTGGATATATGACTTTTAGGTTGCAACCGTCATGTCAGTGTATAATGACAGATCTGCTCTGATGCAGTGATCACAGACATCAGATTAATCAGCACAGACTAGTGGCGGTGAAGCACAATGGACATACAAAAAATTTAAACACAAATAACTGCAATTTCATAGTTCAAACTAAGATGGCCATAGATCCAAACCTACTGACTGTAGCTTTAAATGAAACTCAAATCACAAATGTCACTAGGGCTGCAACTAACGATTATTTTCATAATAAATTAATCAATCGATAATTTTTCTATTAATCGACTAATCGAATAAAACCATAAATATTTAGATTTTTTACTTATTATAGCTAAATAAGGCACAAAATTTTTACTAACTCTGTAAATATTAAGATTTTTTAACTCTGTGGGTTCCGTGGCATCCGCGCGTTCTGCACCATTTGTGCTTACCATGACGCAGGATGCCTATTCACGTCTAGGGCTGTAACAATTAATCATGCAAATGTGAGTTTTCTCAATGAAAGAATTTTAATGAATTACGGTGAAATCCCGGCACATCCCAAAGCCAGGGGGCGCTCTCATGCAAAAACTCCCTTTGTGCCACAGAAGAAGTAGCATTACAACTGTTATTCCAGTAAATGTCTACAGGATTATTTATATCGCTGTTCTTCAAATTGTTTCAGGTATTTTCATAATAATAAAGAATATTTTGAATGATTTTTATTTAAGAAGTGTTGCTTTTTTAAATTCACGTTATAAAAGACTCCGACTCAAAGTGATTTTAGATTGATAAGGACTTCCTACTGACCAAATGCCGTACACGCACAAGCTGTGCATGAAACACAGAATCGATTTAAAATCGAATCTGAATCTATTTCTGACAGGCATTTTTAATGGGACACACAATTAATCGTTACAGCCCTATTTTTTTTCCAATTTTTTGGGGGGGATTTTGATATTTTAAGCCTAAATAAAAAGTTTATGCAGCTTTTAAATAGTAAAACATAATGTTAATATATAAATAACACAAATTGAGTCTTCAGGGATGTGCTGGTAATTTTGCCACAGAATAATAAACTCATTTTAATCTTCAAATTTATAAGAATTAACATTATTCGTTAATAATAAAATAAATAAGCCATTATGATATGAAAGTGATAGACATGTGTTGTAAAAACCTGGACTTCCCCCTTGCTTCGTTTGTAGTTCATACTACAAAGCGCTTTCGCTTCCATCATTGTCCTGTCAGGTTGCCAGATAATCGTAACAAAACCAGCCCAATAGAAATTCAAAATAAAGGGCGATTTATAGTCGTGCGTAGGTCCTATGCCGTAGCTACTCTGCGTAGCCTGACGCGCACCTCACAAAATTTCTAACAGCCCGTCGGCTCTACGTGGACCGCAAGCGCTGTGATTGGTCCACCAGAACCCCTCCCATCAGGTAAAAAAAACTGTGTCATAGGTATTTCCGTTTGTGATGGTGAAAACAAAGATGAGCCAAGTTGAGGAGTGATTTAACTCAAACTGCATCAAAAGTCGCTGTTTATTTACTTCCATCATTTCTGGACTTCTCAAATTATACACAACAAGTTACTGTTTCTTCTTCGTTTGTGGGTTAACTTGCCAAGCTTCTTCTTCACTGACGGTCGCGCTGCTACTGTGGTTACACGCATGGATACTGCCTACCAGCGGTTTGCGTGTTTGCACGTCGACGCGGAGGACGACGCAAAAGTATAAATGAAAACCGACGCGGAACCTACGCCGTCGCGGCTACGCCGTAGGACACACGCACGACTATAAATCGTCCTTGAGTCCGAAATGCATCCCATCGACTATTCACATTCCAAACAACAACAACAACAACTAATGAACCAAATTCTTCCATCTCTAACACAGAAAAATATTAACCTGCAGAAAGTTTTAAAGATGCCCAATTCAGAACTCTGTCGAAAGGCTAAGGACCTGGCAACGCTGCCTTGCTTTTAACCAAGCTGGGGTGCGTCCTGGTCGTGCGGCGAGAAGAATTTCCTGATAAACGTGCCACTCGCTTGTATGAAGAAACGCGCCTGACTTTAATTATATGTGCACAGCTCGCACTTTATGAAGCCGCCATGTGTCTGTGCTGTCCAATGGTGGTGCAGGAGCATGTGATGTCACAGACCAACTAATTGATAATTAAATATTGATAATGTCATTATTGATTTTTAGCCATTTTAACGATTAGATGTTAGAGTCCTAAATGTCACAAAAAAATAAGGTCACAAAAGTGATCACTTTTCCCCTCACAAAGATTAAATGAAAAGTTTGGTTTTAAAACGTGATAAACGTCATTTTAAAAAAAATACCGCCAAAATCAGTATTGTATCTGGTTAGTATTAAAAAGTCAATTTTTAATTTTACACAAAATCTGATATATACGCCATGTTATTTTGTCATCTTTTCTCTATTTTTTCCCAAAGCACGATAAACATCAGTCCTCCTTCTCTGCAGAATGCAAAAAATCCGCTCCACAAATTACAGCGCACCATTACACTCACTGTAAACAACTATTTGAATACACACAGAATCCTAGTTTCCCTCATCTACTTTGTACTTCGTGATCAACAAACAAACAAAAACAAAATAATACTTTTGACGGCATTGATAAACCTGTGGAGATTTTTTGTGACGGGGAAAAAATGTAAGCCGTAAATTCGTCAAATTTACGCGAGAGACGGAAAAATGCCGGCTGTTGCTTGTTCCTCCGACAGCATCAAGCTTCCGTCATGCTAACACATTGACCCCAGGGGATCTTATGAAAAACTTTCCATTATTTTACTCAAAGTCAAGGAATATCAAGCAGGACCAAAACATTTTACAGCTTTTCGCTGTCAAAAAAGTTCAGCGACGACGTCCCAAGGATGACAGCAGCATGGACAGTATTCATAATATATGACAAAGTAAGTGTTTTCATTAATGCCATTAATGTTTTTTATCACTTTATCACAATTATAGAGTTGAATTTTTAATGTGATATGTGAAAGATTGTAACAGAAAATAGTGGTTTTCATCTGGTCACTTTCTTGGTATAGAAAACACTTATTTATCAAAATTAGTCAAAATGGATTTATTGCGTTTTAGAACCAAACCCTTCAAATGAAAGTGAAGGGATATCAGAGGATAGATAAAGTAAAATGTGGAAAAGTAACCAACCAAAGCTCCTTCCAGGCAGGTAGCATAGTGATAACCACGGCCCATGATGAGAACACTCTTCTGTTGGTAAAGTTCGGTCGCCAGCTTCTGTATCTCCTCATCCAAACTCAACACCTCTTTAATCAGATCTACACAGAGAGAGAGAGAGAGAGAGAGACAGATAGAGAGAGCTGTGGTCAAATAAATTAACTTTTGTAAAAAAAATACAGGCACAAAAATGACTATTAACAAAAAATATGCTTGAACAATAAATTGGATTATTCCCGAAAGTGTTTAGGTGACCCCCAAATGCAATTGGTGCTCAGAACACACTGTTTGCAAATACATGAACACAAATGCTTTGCAATTAATTGTGTTGGGGTGTTTGCACAACAACTGTGTTTGTATTGAAATGTTTTAGCCCAAGGCCTTTGTATATACGGTCACCAAAACACTTTTTTCATATGAACACTGTTATGGAGAGCAGGAGGAACTGCTTGCTAATGCATTCCTGACCTTGTTGGCTTGATGCAGCTCTAAAACTCCACAAAGAGAGAGAGAGAGAGAGAGAGAGAAAGCAAGAATCGGGAAAAGACTAAGAGAGGGAGAGATGCCCCGGCAGACACTTTAGGTCCAATAAAGACTTCCAACAGTTACGGACAGAGCTGGCCGAGGCCATCAGCCCCTCCCCGCTGTAAACACACTGTTGCACACATACACAGGCACATCAAACCTTTTGTACTCGTCTGCTCCTTGTGTATTTATGATATGTTGTGCTGAAGTTCATCTGTAAACAATCTATGCATGCTTTTGTGTGCCTTACAGCCATGCCACTCACATATTTCTGAACAAATAGTAACATTAATAGTAATATTCAACGTCTGGTATTTAAATCATTCTTGGACTATGTTTTAGGAATTTTTAATGACCTTAATTCGGATCATTCTGTGGTTAAATTTTTGTTTTGCCCCAGACAACTTCCCACAAATCTCTACTAGGTTTACATCTCTCATAATATTCCACGCTCTGTCTTGCATAGAAAAAATGATTTATTTACATGTGTAAAAAAAGCGCAATAATGTCAACATTCAAGAGACTTGAACAAATTTACATTGGCCATCATTAGTTATTTGCCATAACATTAAACAAGGACACCAATTTCAGAGAATTCCCATAATTCTTCATGAACAATAGGAATATTTACCTGGCAGCACTCGGAGACCCTGTATGATTTCTCGCCTCCGTGGTTGCATGGAAATTCTGTCGTCACACATCAGCAGGGCAAACATGATGAGTGCCACAAACTGACTTGTGTATGCCTAAAAAAAAAAAAACCCAGCGTTTATTACGTACAATACTTTTTTTAACTCATCTAATTATGTAAAACCGTGCCCTAAGAGATGCCACACTACGAGACACAACAAAATCAATGAAAAATCAAAGCCAATCAGAAGAGCATGTAGGTGGAGCTACTGTACTGCACTCACATAGAAAATGTGAACATAACCATAATATAAATGAAAGAATTTAACATTATTAAAAATACATGCTCAATGACTGACACACAATCATTCTTACAGTTGTTAGTTGTATAGATTATTATAAAAATGTATTTCAAGAACGGAGGTAAATTATTCACCATGGCATTCATTGTGGCTAGTAATATTCATGATGCTGAGAACTTTCATCAAATAAGATCTTAGTGTGGGCGGAGCCGTTAGGGGCTATCAGACTACAATTTTCATTACACTGAAGTTTAGTCAAATGCATGCGACTGCGTCAGATGGCCAACGCAAGCTCGTGTGAAGATATTTTGCATTTCGTTGCGTACCAAGTTCAAGTCTGGTGAAAGCTGGGCACACGTTTTTGTGCTTAAATCATTTAAAATCACTTGAATGTTAAAATTTGTAAGCCTTTGAAACACGTGCAAATGATAAACGTTCCCTATTAAAATTTGCGGATTAATCCGCGAAGATGCCAGCCGAACCGGGGGTCGTATCACGGAACAACTGCGATCCATCAAACCACTTTATGGGACCAGAAGAAAACTGGTATGTCAAGATGTGACCTCTCTCAGAAATGGATGAAGCCAAAGAATATTTATTGACGAATATTCGCAGTAACGTCTGAAAAAGTGTGTCCGCCCCATTAGCCCTGAGGCCTCATTTATAAAATGCTTTGTAGAAACCATCCTACATTTGATCTCACGATCATTTATCAAAAATGCGTACGTGTGATTTATAAACCAAATTTACGTGCAGAAAACGCGCGTACATCTTTCTTTCAGATGTGACATTTATAAATCGCAAATGATCTTGAACTTGTGCGCAGCTGAGCAGTTTCAGATCTCCGCCTTTAAACGATGCGTAATTAATGTCATAGACATATAAAAGAGCTCTTGTCAATGTTTAAACCCAATTTCGAGCAGCAAGAAAGGCTTATATTTCCAAAAACCTGCAGCAATCAGAAAAGCAAAAGTGCGTACGTCTGCTCAGACCCTGACGTGGCACTAAGCACTTTTCGACGTCAAAGACACTTTTTATAAATATGGATTTTTGCATACGCACACTTTACGATCAAATCTGTGCGTACGCATGCTTTATAAACGCATTGTGTTTTCAGCGCAAAACGTCATGGGTTCAAACCCAGGGCACACGCATTAATACAAAAATTGTAATGCACTATTAGTCACTTTGGATAAAAGCATCTTGTAAATGTAAAAGCACAAAAGTATTATTGTTGCTTATTAAATGAAGATTAAACCATTGTAGTCACATGGACTATTTAAACTTTGCCTTTCTTGGCCTTGAAAGTTGCAAGTTCCATTGCGGTCTATGGGGGCTCAGAAAGCTCTTGGATTACATGAAAAATATCTTCATTTGTGTTCCAAAGATGAACGAAGGTCTTATGGATGTGCAACGACATGAGTGTGCGTAATTACTGTCAAAAAAATATTCTTCGGTTATCTAACCCTTCATAAGCCATAACGGTTACAAACTTTCTTTCAGCCTCCCTACTCTTGAGTATAATTTATTGGCCAAAAAATAAAATAAAAACTATACTAAGAAGGAATTGCGATTCAGTAGATACCGCAATAATTCTGTTATACAGAGTTCTTTCGGTAATGATAACCATATGATAACCGAAAGTCGATATTGTGTCCTTATACACCACATATATAAAATGTAATAAAATGCCAATCCTCATCTTTCAAACCATACTAAAGCCTCTTTCAGCCAAATATGAGTCACATTTAGGAAGCATTTAGGAAGTTAGACAGCATGCTAGCTGGTTCTGTAAATTCACAATATATTTCCGGTGATGTTAGAAGAATCCCAGATCAGACATTTAGCTTGACAATCACTACCAGATGGGAGCTAATCCAAAGACATGACTATGTCATCTATTACTTGCAGATGCTTTTTATCTCTATACCTGCAGGGGAGATAATCCGAGTATAAGCAGCTTGTTCAGGCAGGGTAGCGCAGATTAGTTAAACTGCAAAATCCTATCAAGTTATTCAAACAAAACACTGATATTTCACACTAAAAAAAATATGTATATAAAACAAAGAAAAAAATACAGCAGGTCTGTTTGGCAGGAAAGAGGCCTCAGGGGAGAGGGAGGACTGCAATTACAGAGCAGTCACGCTAACCATGCAATGTCATAATTCCTAGCGCAACATCTCACAAATTGTCCGGCATGATCTAACGGGCTGCAACCTGAACTGATGAATGCTGGCAAGATGGAAGGAAAAGATGAAAGATGCTTCATGCCTGTGAAACTGCTGACTGCGAAGACTTCTGAATGGCACATCCTTGGACTGGGATTGAACAATTTCCACTATGTGGAGCTTACAATCTGGTTGCCAAATGTGTGAGACATGACTGAGCACCACAATGCTGTGTATCATATAATATGTTATACTGAAAGTCTTTTTAAGCCTCAACCTAAACATCAGTCCCAATTCAATAATTCATGACAATCCTAAAACCTTAAAAGTAGTTGTGAGCGTGGGTACAGAGAGAATGGCTTCCCATATATATATGGGTGGAGAGACAACAACTGCCTGCACATGTGGAGCGATCAAACAATTCTCAGAGGTACCAACGATTAAAAGGATGTGCAAGGGTAATTTTAGCAAATATGACAAATATGATTTGCATGTTGTTCTATGCACAAGTTTCTACGTTAACTCTTTGTTTGTACAAAAACATAAGCATGTCACGCTTGGTTTTAATGAATTACTATAATTTTACTAATCTTTACCAGCAGTGCTTTTTACAATCCAGATATTGTGTATCTGTTTTACTAAGTACCAGCCCTGAATCTAACCCCCAAACACACCTGCCTTAAATTTTTAAGTGATCCTGAAGACCATTAGCTGCTTCAGGTGTACTTGATTGGGGTTGGAGCTGAACTTTGCAGGACAGTCAAATCGCCAGGAGCAGGATTGGACACCCCTGCCCTAAACCCACCCATATTAAGTACATGTAGTTACCACTATTTTGTTGGGTAAATAAATGCCTAAAATTAACTATTTTATCTACATTTCTTGTAGAACACACACCAGCTAATGTATTGTGTCAACTAATGGCAAACTTAAAGGTGCATTCACAGGGGGCGTCAGCGTTAACGCTTCTCATTTACTTTGAATGGTTGACGTCATGCATTGTCAAATTAAATTGTGGATCGTTGGATCGTTTCTCAACTTTTCAAGTGCCAACACAGGCATCAGTTAATCAGATTACCTTATTACCAAATAACCTAGAGCAGGCGCTAGCTACTTATGTTTAATACCAGCAATTGCTAGCACAACTAAACCAGTTGAAGCGGGGTCTAGCAGAAGCACCTCAATTTTTTGCAACTAAACCCCGTCAAAACTATTAGCCATCCAAGTTCTCACTTCGTCAAAGCATGAGAAAAAAGTTGTAAAGAAGAGTCATTATAAAGTTTGATATGAAGGTAAAGTTGGAGGTCATCGGTGTAGCAATGATAGTTTATAGAGAACGTATTTCCGGATAATGGAGCCTAGGGGAATCATGTGCAATGAGAACAGTAAAGGGCCAAGAATAGAACCCTGGGGAACGCCATAAAGGATGGGAGCAGAAGGTGAGGTGAATGACTCAAAATTTACTGAAAACTCCTACCCTTTAAATAAGAGATGAACCACTGTAATCCCTCTACACATTTGAGTCGAATTAAGAGGATGTCATGGTCAATAGTGTCGAAAGGTGTGCTCAAATCGAACAGTATCAGAATGGCAGATGACCCTGAACGGTACAACAAAAGATCATTCATAACTTCAACCTAGGCTGATTCTGTACGGTAAAGGGTGCCTCTAAAACCAGACTGAAACTTATCCAGAATGTTAAAAGCATCCAGGTAAGAACACAACGGTGAAAGCACGGCTTTCTCTAAAACCTTGGAAATAAATGGGAGTTTAGAGTCCATTAGTTACTAAAAACAGATCAAGGTGAGACCTTTTTAGCAGGGGCTGTACAGAAGCATGTTTAATAGATTCTTAAAGGATACATTACCTACACCTGTAGCTTAAACAGTAGCTAAACAGCTATTATTAGTTTACATTACACTGACCTGTGTAATAATGCACCACTTAAAAAGTACACTTCTGTTTTACTAAGCTGACCTAATTAACAATCTATTATGCGATCTCAGCATATAATCCTTGTCATAAGACACTCAATTACCTAGCACAATTGACTTTTGTTCATGATGTCATAAATCTACATTTTATGTTCTCTACCTTTGCAGAAATAACCACTGGGGTTTCTTTTACAACAGCAAACACCTGGTCTTTAACAATCTTTGGGAGTTTCTCAATTCACAATTGCATAACATCAATATAATTATTCTAGAAACAAATAAACCAAAGATTTAATTAGGGTTTACTTTACAACTATAAGGCCCTGTGTTTGATTTTAATCTTGGAAAGCCTCCTAAAGAAGTCTATAAATTGTTTAAACTCACTGAAAATGGCCTGCCCATTTACTCCAAGAGCTGAAATAAAACAAAAATCCCAGTGCAGGATTTTGCCAGATGTCTTATAATTGCTCCAGCCTAAGACTGAGAGATGAAGTAATATCCTCATATTCAGCCTGGCATGCACATTTCTACCTTAATGAAGCCCTGTCATAAATCAACTACAGCAGTCACATGTCAAGTGTTTCTTACATGTTAACAGTAAGTAATGCTTTTAAATGTTATACCCAACCACTCCAGTGTTCAAATTATGACAAAGATTATGGGGGTCCCCAGTTTATTGCGAAACTTGGACAAATAATGGACAGTATTGCTTTGTGGCAACTAAGAAAAGTGGGTACACTACCCTGATACTCTCTCCTAAATGCACACGTGACTAAGATGGCGGCATAAGGGGAAGCTAGTTATTTTCGTTTATAAAGTTTTAAATATGGATATTTCTATGACAACACTGCGCAGATTACCCTCAGAAAGCCTTTGTTTATCTCCCTGGAGCTGTTTGGATGGCTTTTGTGAAGGATGGATGCACATTTTTTGGTCTTGAAGGAGGTGAACCCCGTATCTTTACATTTTAACAACTGAAAGATCTAAGACATTTACTAAAATAACTGAAAGTGTTCGTCTGAAAAATGATATGCATCTCGGACAGCTTGGGTGTGAGTAAATCATGGGTTTAATATCTGGCCGAACTATCCCTTTAAACAGCTATCCCTTGTGTTTAAATTGTGCTTGTTTATCTTTATTCCAGTTAACGATTATTTTGTTTTTTGATGATGTATGTCACGTGATGTATCAACATGGCAGATGTTGTATGTCCGAATTCATTCATACTATAGTATATACCTTCTGTTTTAACGGTCGATGAGAAGGTACTTAATACTCAATACCTACTGTCACAGTATACAATTTCACACTTGTTTTCTTAAAAAACCCAGAAAACTAAACTGAGCAGCACTTTTCTTTCCCTGGTTTGGGTTAGACAGCATATTCCTACCCTACATTTTTCCTACTTTATAAAAAATGACACATGCCACCACATAGGGTCTATGGTGAGCAGCTATTAAGTCTTCTGGTGTGTCGGAATGATCATATTTCTGTTGGGAATGCATGCGAACACCGCCACAAAGTCGTATTTATGAGTGGCAAATTTAAGATTTGTTCAAAAGAGAAAAGGCACTTAACAATAATTGTAGAAACCAATAAAGCTGAACCCACCTTGGTGCTAGCCACTCCAATTTCTGGTCCAGCATTGATGTGAACACCACAGTCAGTTTCTCTTGAGATCGAGCTGCCCACAGTGTTTGTGATGCCCACAGTAAGTGCACCTCTCTCTTTACAGTAGCGCAGAGCCAACAGGCTGTCTGCGGTCTCTCCTAAACATAAACAACAGAGTTCAGTTATCCACCCTGTCTCTCAAAAACATAATACACAGGAAAACAGATTCACACACAGACAAGTGACCTGATTGGCTGATGAAAAAGCACACATCATCACGGAACACAGGTGTGTTTCGATCCAGAAAGTCACTGGCCAGTTCAACCATGACAGGAAGTTCGGTTAGTTCTTCCAAAACCTGACGAGTCTAAGGAGGAAACAGAACAAACATAACGTCGCTGTTGAACAGATACCTCGTACCTACAAAAGCTGTCATCTTTATTTTATTTTCTTTTTTTTTCAGAATTTTTTTTTTTTATTTAATCTATAATAAAAAACTGAAGTGACTAAACCTCATAATTCAACCCAGCTTATAGCATGAATTAAATGCTATACCCATGTTGGATAATCTCTACTTATCGGTACTGCAAGGGTTAATAAAGAACTGTCTCTGCTTGAATATGTACAGCGCTTTCTTTACTCAGAAAAACATAAATAAATATGGAAAAAATACTGCCCACATAGCTACAATAAACTTTATAGACTGTGCATCGATGAAAACATAATACGATGCACTTTCTGCATTCCAATGACAGACAAAACGCAATTGTAATTCACTGGTTTAAAAATGTGTAACTTAATTTGAGCTATATTTTGGTAAAATGTTAATAATATAATGACACACGTAATTATATTGGACATACATGTATGAGGTGATGATAAAATTAATTTATCTTTTCAAAACAAATTATCGTTAATTCATTGAATCTTATTACAAAATATTGTAATATTGTAACAGGCTGTGCTGTAGTCACTTCTCAATAACATATTTTAAGAATGACAAAAAAATTCTGACCCGGAAACTGTATTAAAAAAGTATTTAAAATATTAAATGTATACATGTATGTGTCTCTGTATGTTTTATAGATGTACATACTGCAACTCCAGCATGGTAACTAGTCCCACAAGCAATCATGATGAGCCTGCGACACCTCTGGATCTCTTTAATGTGATCTTTCAGCCCTCCCAAGATCACTGCATACAGTACATACAAAAAAAATTAATTATGGAAAATTTAAGCAACACTTTATTCCAAACATACATTTCAGTTTGCTCCTCAAACAAAGCTGCTGTATGACTTCAGAAGATTTGGAATACAATGCAAGATTCATATGGACCATTTAGTAGTACAAGTATAGTCCCAAAAAAATAGGAGTTAATGATGACACAACTTTCAATCTTAGTAAACAATTAACATTTTGTCATCCAGTTATTACACAATGCAGAGAGATTTACCATAAGCAGCTCTCCAGAAATCTAACTCTTTTCCCACAAGCACACTCTTATGGAAAATGGT
This sequence comes from Paramisgurnus dabryanus, assembly GCF_030506205.2. NCBI lineage: Eukaryota > Metazoa > Chordata > Actinopteri > Cypriniformes > Cobitidae > Paramisgurnus > Paramisgurnus dabryanus. Next base: position 28,577,037 of record NC_133347.1, read on the forward strand.
GCATTTGACTAACCATTAAGTACTTTTAAAACCACATGTGTAAATTTCCTTCACCAAATAGTCAAATAAAACCACAGATGAACGGGGGATAGGCCTCACCTGTGTTGTTCTCAAAGTTCACTCTTCCTCTCATGGTGTTCACCACAGACTCTGGCTGCTCAAAGATCTCTTTCTGCATGAAGGAACTGAAGTTACCTGTTTTTTGGGAAAAATAGAGGTAAAATGTTGTTATAAAGCTGTGGACAGTAACAAACTACCCCCTTATGATCAACCAGGTTTGCTAAGGTGTTCCAGATAAGTGGTTCCCAACCTGGGTGCCGCCAGAGTTTGCGGATGGGGTCCGATATGCTTGGAGCTCAAATAAAGATGCATAAAATGTTCCAATTTTATTAAAACATATTTTTTAAATAATGTTTAAGTTTTAGTTTTTTTAATCATATGCTTACAATGGAAAGATAAGGTATAGGGATGCATAACGATTAATCGCGATTAATCTATAGCGGAATAAAAGTTTTTGTTTACATCATATATGTGTGTGTGAACTGTGTATAATAATTATGTATAGATAAATATGCACACATGCATGTATAATTTTAGGAAAAAATATATATGTATATATTAAGTATATAATATAAATTATACATAAATATAAAAATGTATATACACACATGTAAACATTTCTGAAATATATACATGCATGTGTGTGTATTTGTTTATACAATGTTATTATACACAGTTCACACACATATATGATGTAAACAAAAACTTTTATTCTGCTATAGATTAATCGCGATAAACCGTTATGCATACCTAATAAGGTAGTTAAATTATTCTTAAATAAGAATTAAAATTTGCTCGCTCCATCTCGATGTGCTTGTCAATGTAACAGCAAAATCAAAAGGAAAGATAGATGTAAAGTGTTGGGGGGCCTCAGATAGTTGTACATGTACTTAGGGGGGCTCCGCCCCAAAGGAAAAAAGTTGGGAACCACTGTTTCAGATCATTGGTCCTCGCAAAATAGTTTGTTTTTCCACTGGTTTGGAAAATCAAGTTGCTAAAAAAGTCAGTCACATCCATAGTTAAAATTGCACTTAAATTCAATTCCTGTGCAAGGACCACTAATGAGTATTACCAAACCATTTTTCAATTACTGCCCATCTGTAATTTTAAAAAATAAAATAAAAACAGGTAGACCCAACCCAAACTTAAACCTTTGGCTGGGCCAGATGCCAACACGCCGAGACATGGCAAAATTTTGAAAGCACCATAGTGTTAACACTCTTTTAGTCTGTGGTTCTCAAAGTTCAGTGTGCAGTTATAAAATGTCACAAAACCGAGGCCCCCTGGGACCATTTCGCACCCTCCAAATTTAAGAACCACTGACTAAAGACAACCTACAAGTGAATTGGAATAAACTGGAAGAGTGTTGAAATTTATTTAAAGGAAACGGATATCTATTTGACATGTAACATATTTCTGAGATAATCTAACCATTTTGGAGGAGATGTTAAAATTGTAAGCCATGATTGCAAAATTATTAAATACCATTGATCAAAAACATCTGTTATATAATCTGTATTTTATCTATTAATGCTAAGAAAACACCAAAGAAACTTTCTTCTCTCAGATAGAAAATACAAGCCTACAGTTACAATCTAAGAAGAATGTAGGATTAGGAATAAAACATCACATGAAACTGTTACTTGGTGACTGCTAATTTAGGTTATGAGAAATGAGCCTTTCCCAGCAGATCCGGTAAAATGTTGGGAGGTGGGGAGATGCAGGGGTAGGAGTGATAAAGAAATACAATGGAGGAGGAGCAAAAAGAGAAGGACGGCACAAGAAATGCATCTCAAGTGTTTTACTACCACCTGGTGGCCATACGGACAAAAAATTATGCATAGTGGACTTGCAACATTTACAAAAGCACCAGAGGGTTAATGTGTGATAACAAGTTTATTAACCAGTAGAGGACAATCCCTCCATGCATTTAATTTTAAAGTCTTTTGGTTTCAGGTCAAATAAAATCATGCTTACCCTTCATGATCTGCTGCAGTTCCATCTGAAGGGTCTGTATGGCACGGGCCGGGTGGTCTCCCGCTGTACGCTTGATCCGATGGATGGAGAGACGTCCCTCACTCACCGCTGCAACATCATCATCCTCGAGGAAGATGACCCGATTGGTGTGTTCAATAACAGCACTGTCATGACATCAAAACCACAGGCATTAAAACATTTATTCGGTTTATTAACCAAGTTTTGTTTAATTTAAATTTTTCACCCTTGAAAAAACATACAAAGATTTTTGGTTTTTTAGGCATGTACGATATATCAGTGACCATATCTGTATAACCCAAAGCCATAATTACAGGACATATTTTTTATAAAAGTTATAAAAAGGTAAAAAACAGCATCCATAATTTCTTATTCTATTTTCCATTATTGATAATCGTCATTCATTAATCAGTCAAAATTACTGCGTCAATATAAACATTTCGGCTAGCTATCGTTTGATACATCTCAGGTTTTGTTTGATAACTAGACTCAAATGATTTGCATATAATCTTGCGTGACAAATTATTAAACAATGTTGACTGATCACATCGAGGATCAGTTTACAAGCTAAACAGTCATGCGCGACAGAATGAGACAAACATTGTGTGTGGATGGGAAGGAATATAAAGCTAAAGACCTGGCATCAGAGGCAAAGTAATACTCCACAGATTTCTGATCCACAGGGAATAGACAAGTGTCCTGATCCATCCTGGGCAGGGTATTACAACTCTTTTTGTCTTTACAAGCTATAGAAAACATACAAATAACCTACATTATGAGCAGCAGTGTTTCAATGTCATTTTTGCATACAATTCAGAGAATTTATTTATAGATGGTCACAATTTAAACTACAAATACTAATATCATAAGCAGGCAAAATAAGCATGCAAATAACGTGTAAACTGCAAACTGTGCACTTCCTATTGTTTCTGTCACCACATAAATGCTCATAACAATCATTTTTAATATTTTGGAGATAATGCTGTGGTAAATCCAATTATTAGCGAAAAGGTTTGTGTTACAAAAGCAACATGTCTGAACTCACAAGAGCGATACAAGATGGGAATCTGATCGCTGGACAGCTTGTGGTCACTTCTAACACCGATCAGTAATGGACCTCCTCTCCTGAATAAAAAAAAAAAAACACAGAAATATCACCATGAAAGGTTAAAACAAGGCATTTATTGAAAAATGTAACTTGTTTGGGGCACAAAGTAACGCTTTTAGCTTTGGCCCTATCATTCAAAACAATATTTAAAGGTGCAATGTGTAATTTTTAGAAGGATCTCTTGACAGAAATGCAAAATAATATTCAAAACTATATTATCAGGGGTGTATAAAGACCTTTTTATAATGAACAGTTATGTTTTTACAATCTTAGAATGAGACGTTTATATCTACATATGCGGAGGGTCCCCTTACGTGGAAGTCGCCATTTTGGGCCGCCATGTTTCTACAGAAGCCATTAACGAACAAACTTTTTTTACTAAGTTATCTCTGTCAATTACATGTTTTTCTGGTGGCGGCTACCATAGCTTCTCAATGCTTTTAAAAAGCGAGGGGTGAGCAGTGGACTGAGCCAGTGGTTGCAATTCACAACCTCACCACTGGATGCCACTAAAATTTACACACTGCACCTTTAAGCTAGATTGATATTTTATTAAACAAATCAACACACACATCTCTGCTACAAACATAAAAGTTTGTTTGTTAGACCTAACGATGTCGTACAATTACACTAAAAGTGACCGAAGTGCAAATGTTACAACTTACCCCATAGGTTAATTGTAACAAACTGAGGGTTTGTTGTAACACTTGCTATAAAATTTTGTTTAAACACAAATAATTCAAGAAAATCTGGCTATATACTAAAGGTGGATATTGTTTATATCTGCCTATATTAGAAAGATAGATATCCACACATTCATCCATCCATGATCCTTCTTCCAACCATCCTTGTATATTGCATAAATGTATTTAAATAGATTTTTATGAAAGGGCTGTACAATTTTAAAAAAATATCATAATTGTGAGTTATTTCCCCTAATATTGTATGTAAGGGATAATGTAGAGGCAGCCGGAAGTTATCGGGAAATAAGCCCCGACAGTGTGATCAGGAAGCGAAGCGGAGGGTCTTGTATCACACTGAAGGGGCTTATTTCCCAATAACTACCGGCTGCCTCTACATTATCCCACTTATTACACGGCTACTTGCCACATAAGAAAAAAAACTGGACATGAATATGAATTTGAAACATTTTATTGGCATATTTGTTTTAAATTAACATTTTTATCCTTCCACGAAACTTTGCACAGATGCATAAAATGATCGTAATACCTTATTAAGATCCTCTGCTTCATACTTGTCTGTCTCCATTTTTTTCTCTTTTAGCCAGTCTTTGAGAAGTTTTAATGCCCATTCTGTATTTTTTTGTGTGTTGGCTTCGTAGCTGTCATGCTCTATTTTGTCAAGTTCAGTCTCAGTAAGCTCTCTGTGTCTTGTCGTTGTTCGTTCTTCTATCCACTGTTTAAATGTTTTGTTTTTTCCGTACATGTTAAAATTATTGTCAAAATGTTCCATTCTTAATTGTGGTTGTCCAGTGTTTGTCACAAGATGGCGCCAAACAGTAATCTTTATTGGCGCAGAGCGATTTTAATCATACAAGTAGTACCGGCTATGCGTTATTACTTTGGAGCGGTTATTATTTGAAAAGAACGAACCTGCAAATGTCTCAACTGACCAATCAGAATCAAGCATTCCAGAGAGCCGTGTAATAAAAACAGTTATTACATTATCGTTTTATACTGGAGGTTTAATTGCAACACTGTGTGACAACTAACCCCGCTGTGTAAAAATGTTTTCAATCCCAGCTATCAGTTACTAGGAGTTGCTGACATGTTTCAAAATTAAGTTATGTTTTAGGTAACAAGACAGAGATTAAAATAATATAAGGTTGGATTTGGTGACTTAAAAAAGCATAAGATGAAGAAATTTACTTTTATGCCTCCAAAACACTCTTTGTTCAATATCTTAATCAAAACTTTTCACAAATTCACAGATCATCTTCTGACAGTAAAAGACCAAAAGCACAGATTGCTCGGCCCTGTATAAATATGTAAAATAGCCATGTTACAATTAACCCCGCGTTAGTTTGTGCCCCGCTCACCCCTACTGTAGTTAGTACTGCTGCTGAAGTTACCTGGTCACTACTGCCTCTCCTGGAAAATGCAGACTCTTGAACACCAGGGCAAAAGCTCCTTCCTAATGTTGAAAGAGATATTTATTATTCTCAAAAAGTATGATTTGTGAACGCTTATCATTAAGATGCTCAAGAGCTGTTTACCAGTTGCTGTGTGACTTGCTCCACAAGGGTGGCGAAGGTGATGTCATCGTTCTCCCGGTTATCGTACACATACTTCACCAGCTTGGCAATGGTCTCAGTGTCTGTCTCAGACTCAAACTCGTACCCTTTACTCTCCTGCATACATACGAACAGACATGTTCATAATACATATACAGTATGAATGCGTGAATAGATTGAGGCCAGAATAATAAACTTGCCAGAAACTTCTTCAGGTCTTTGTAATTGGTGATGATCCCGTTATGGATAACAATAAACTCTGTAAAAACAGATTTGGCCAATCACGTTAAAAATGACACTACAGAATTTAAGGCACTACAGAATTTAAGGCACAACTTTACAACCATTTTACTTTGTGAATCTAAAAATGTTTTGAAAAGCAGAGTTTTGATAGCGGACCATTGTTCTTGTCGGATCTCTGTGGGTGGCTGTTGACAGGGCTGGGGACGCCATGTGTGGCCCATCGAGTGTGAGCGATCCCAAGGTGCACATCAAACTCAACGTCGAGATCCATATTCTCTTGCTCTGTGAACGATTTATACAAACAGCACGATTGATATATTGTTTTAAAAGTAAAAAATAAAACCACAAAGCCATATTTTGGGGTGATGCATTGTCTGTGTAAGTTAGGAATTTCTTCACACATTTGAAATCGGCCTTATATCCTAATTTTTGCATTGACATACTAGCATAAAGAATGAGTCAGGCCTTAACATTGAGCTGTAAAATGAAAAATAGACTTACTATGGATTTCCTCATCCAGGGCATTTACTTTTCCTGTTTGTTTGATCAGATGGATGCTCTTGGCCTTGCTTTCAATTTCTTTTCTGTTTCCTCCATCAATACCTACACCTGTGGTCCACAAAATAAAAAGATACATTTATGCAAGCAGGTCCTGTGTGAAAGGAGCGTATGTGAAATTCGATTAATAAGAGGTGAATTTTCTGACCTGCAGAGTCATAGCCACGGTACTCCAGACGCCGCAGACCTTTGATAAGGACCTCAAGGATCTCACGCCGGGTACGAGGCACATGATAATTCAGATATGCAAATATTCCTTCAGAGATAAAGAGAAAGCGTGTTTTCAATCAGGGTTGAGGATACAGAGAAATTATTGCCTTCTGTTTGTCTGATCTTTACATAAAAAGCTGTGTTTCAAGACCATCAATACAGAAATAATGAAAATCATGGTATATTAAAAATAACAGTTCACAGTATTGTACTTTATATTGAGCTTCTGGAAACATTTGAAAGAGTCTGAAAAACAATTTGCTATTTAAAACACTTTACTTTTGCTATTTCTTTGCTATTTTTTTAAGAATAGTTTCAGAAGCCAAACATTCAGTGAATCCATATTCTAATCAAACACAGACAAAAAGATATAGCCTACTTTAAAACAGAGAGATCAAATTAGATTAAGCCGAGCTCAGCAGCACAAGACGTTTACATCGCCTGCAGTGGCTCAGCAATAAATGGTTTGTAGGGCAACATTAATAGGGATGCAACAACAGATCCTACTACTACAAGCTACTTTTAAACTGTTTCCGCAGGTTAGAGATGGAAGAACTTGGTTAATTAGTTGTTGCTATTTGTGCTGTGAATAGTCGTATGCTGCGTCCGAAAACCGCCTACTACATACTATATAGTACGCGAAAAGCAGTAGGCGAGGCGAGTAGTATGTCCGAATACATAGTATTCCAAAAACAGTATGCGAAAAGTACCCGGATGACCTACTACTTCCGGTTAGATTTTGCAGTGTGCATACGTTGTCCAACGAAGAAGACGACGCGTAGGGTGAATTCGCGCTGAAATGATGACGACGTATGTCACGTGATGTAGCAACATGGCGGATGTAGTACGTCCGAATCTCATTCATACTACCAGGATTCATACTATACAGTACCTACTGTTTTAACGCCAAGTAAGTAGGTACTTCGTCTTATTCAGTACCTACTGTACAGTATGCGGTTTCGGACGCAGCCATTGAGATGCTTTTGGATGAATTTTGAATAGCCATTGGGCTGGTTTTGTTACACAAATCTGGCAACCCTGACAGGACAATTACGAAAGCAAAAGTGCTAATGACACTGGTTAATACAGGTTTCATTTCATCCTTTAAAGTGAGTTTGTATTTGTTTAATTGTTTTTGGGTTTTCAAAAAATAGTAATTAACCACATACTAGCATCTGTTTAAAAGTAAGGGGGAAATTAGGGTTTTTATTACTGTAACAACGCATGTCTCTCACTTTCAAATCATATGGATTATTTATTTTCTTAAAAATGAATAAAGTTAATTTTTAATGTCTAAATTAATCAGTGGCAAAATTTCCTCACCAGCACATCCCTGAAGACTCAATTTGTTTGTTTATTTATATTTTGACATTTAGAGATGTTTTACTGTTTCAAAACGTTTTATTTAAGGCTTAAAATATCAAAGTAAAACTCTGTAGTAGTGTGTGGCATTTGCACTTTAAAAAGTACACTTCTAAACGTGAATAAAATGCTAGCTTAGCACGTTATCAAAACAGGAGAAATAGTGGGATCAAAAACACATTTTTACTACAAACTCACTTTATTACAGAAGGCAAGTGTTTTAAATAACCATATGTAAGCTGACATGGCTTCGGATCGCAAAATTAACCTATAAAATAACTTTTTTCCTTATGATATTCTTCACAGTGCTAAAGGCTATGTTTATAGACGTTGCATTATAATAAATATACTGTATTGGTTATTAAAATACCTGAAATGACTGAAATAACACAGATACACCATATATAATCCCAATCAAGTTTATTGTCCTCTTGTTTTATCCGTCAAAACATCTTTACTTGAGCAGGGCGCCTATGCTTTAACTCTTTCCCCACCATTGACGAGATATCTTGTCAATTAAGAGAAAACGCTTCCCCGCCAATTACGAGATTTTCCGTCTTTCCACAATACTGCTATTATCAATACCGCAACTTTTTAAACCCGGAAGTATTGCCCTATGGCAAGCGGCTGCATGTCCGTGTCTGTTTTAAAGATCGCTCTGAATGGGATCTCTATGAAAAGTCCGTCACAAAAATGTGGAGATTTTGCAGAAACCTACCCATATTCAAAAGCTGATTGCAAAAGAACCACTAAAGGTAGGATGAAACGTTTTTTTTTTTGTTTGAAAGCAGAGGGTCTGTTCTTTCATTTGGTATATTGTATGTTTATATATTTAAAGAAGAACATTTTCTGGAAGGCATTAAACTTTGGTGAAAATCATGAAAAACGCTGGCGCTGGCTGGCAACTTTTTTTTAAAAACGCTGGCGGTGAAAGAGTTAATGGTGCGTTCACAACAGACGCGGAAGAGGCGGCAAGTGCAAATGATTTACATGTTAAGTCAATGCAAAGACGCGAATAGGCATCCTGTGGCGTGGTAAGTGTGAATGGTGCAGAACGCGCAGATGGCGCGGAACGCATGAAGGCGCAAAGTTGAAAAATCTGAACTTTAGTGTATTGTCTCGCCGCATTAACCAATCAGGAGCTTGCTCTAGCAGTGACGTGATTACAGGAAGCGAGCGGAGGCAGAAAAACAAAACAACAAAGGAAGACAATCATTATCCTACATGAGACATCTTTGTACTTTTACAGCAATTAAAAGGATCTAGTTTGGAAGAGTGAGGAGGTCGAACAATCTGGTAAGTTTACTCAATTTGAGCTATATAAGCCCTCCGATGACGTGAATTTAGGCGTGAATTTCTCAGACGACTAGAATTTCACGCGCTGAATAAAGCAACTAAACTCAAAATGATCAATTGTCCAACTACGCGTGAATAGCGAATTCTTGCAGCCTATTCAGCGTCTGGTGTGAACGCAGAGTAACAGTGATAAAACAAATCCAAGCTTTTCTTCGTGTGTCAAATCTGGACTGTCTCTATGCAAGGGTGGACTAGGGCAACCTCAGGCTTCACGTATGAATCAAAAGACTTAGTGTAAATGTGCCGAATAACAACAATAGTGGCTAATATTGCCGCGTTCAGACAAAAAATTGATTAAATATTACTCTATTAATCTCTATAGAGATAATTTTAAGTAAACTTATAACATTGATCAACATTTCTACAAATACGCCCACCTTTGAAACAAAAGCCCTGAGGTATGTTGTTTTGTGAAGTGCTTACACAACAACCTTTAATATTTTATTTTACAATTTTTTTTTTTTTATGTATAAACTCCGATTTTCATTTTCATAGCTTGTGAAACAAATTAGGACATTACTGTCACTATAAGATTTTATAAATAAAATGAAAGTCAAATACAAACGCTGGAGCCTTGGATCTCTCTAATGATGTATTGTTTGTTGTGTTAAGTTAAATCTTTTACATGAAATACATAAACAACAGAGATCAGCTTACATTCGCGAGTCCGCCCACAATCTTTGACGTTTAAGGGTTTTTTAAACAAGAGAAACATAATATTCTTTAAATTTTATTTTAACAACCAGATATGCAAACAACCAGATACAGCCTTTTGTTTTCACAAAGCTACAGTGTAGTGTCTCTAAAGATATCAAACAATCAGTAATAAAGACCAGACACACCCTCACAAAACAACATCCAGATAACATTTCAACAAAAGCAAAGCAATGTGATATGTCAAATCAGATAAGAAGTATTTTGGGAGAGCCCAAGCAACCGGTCTGACACCTTTAACTGAGGGGAGGGAGAACAAGATGAGCAAATATTATTACTAACTGCATGTCAATAACATTGTTTTACTACAAACCAGTTCAAACTGCAAACAAGGATGTGATGTAATGCAGCGTTAGGATGCCATTAAGAAAATAAGCAACACTGATGTAAAGACACATCCATCTACGTAGATGCACAAGGTCAAAACAAAATCAATGTTAGGCGAGGACAAAAACTGTGTGAACAGCAAGATAAAATAAGTGAGAACTAAAAAGACTGAAAAATAAAGCAGTCACATGGTTTAAATATTCATGATACTTTCAAATAGGAGAAAAAATACTTATATTTTATATATTATAGTATTATATAAGTGTAGCATCATAATAAAATGAAACACACAGAAGCGCCATTCAGCAGACTATCCCAATGCAATGCATGTGATGTGTGTGTGTGTGTGTGTGTGTGTGTGTATGGTTAGGCAGTCAAACAAGGCTCCACTTCATAAGGACAGATGTCTCACAAAATGAATGAATGATGAATCAGGTGTTCATTAATACAATTTCAAACCAGCCTGAGTCATACTCTTAAAAAGATGTCTACGGATTATGACTAGTATGCTTTAGTTTTTGGATAAACATAACCTTTAAATTCCCTGAAGTTTACTTATAATGCCAGTCAAGGTTTGTTGCATTATAAAGTTCTAATTTATGTAAAGTAAATGTATTATATTAAATTTTTTACCCTTTCCCTCTGATGCTTAAAGCTAAATCTTACAGGTTGGTTCAGCTTTTGTACCTTTATGGGGTGGTTTCCTGGACAGGGTTTCTAAAATGCGTGTTTGAACTGCCTTCATTTAAAAACACCTTGCATTGACACATCTTCACATATATCAGTGCCATTGTTGTGTCTCGAAATACACACCAGTATTGATTTACTTTTTTGTAAGGCTTGTTTGTGAAAAAACGACTTAAATGTCCTAATATATAACTAAGACCTAGTCCTGGATTATTTTAAATCCTGTCCGGGAAAACACCCCTAACTTCTTAAAAGTCTTTCTTTAACTATCAAATGTAAACAATTTGTTGGCGACCATTTGTATTTCCTAATGATTAAATTACATATTTACAAAAACAAAAGACAACACAAAGGACAATAAATGCTGTTTTATATTAAAGATCATTCAGTCTGTAATCACTTTGTGGTGGTCTGCCCTTGGTTATGTCTCCAAAACTTTCAATATCTTGTTTTGAGAGGTCAAACAATGACAAACTTAGCTTATCAGACAAACCTCTGGGAAAAGGAGGTTTCAGTAGGTCCATTCATTCATTCTCTCTCTCTCTCTCTCTCTCTCTCTCTCTCTCTCTCTCTCTCTCTCTCTCTCTCTCTCTCTCTCTCTCTCTCTCTCTCTCTCTCTCTCTCTCTCTCTCTCTCTCTCTCTCTCTCTCTCTCTCTCTCTCAGTTAATAATGAACATTTGAGTTTTTAAGTCACAGACTATTTAACTGTAACCTAGTTGCATATATTACTATTACATTTACTTTATCTGTATTTTTATATTTGGCATTAGTAGTCAATCAGTGACATAAAAGGATAAAGAAGGATGGTCATCTTTAAACAAGGTTATGGGATCTATGTTGAGATGCTGGATAAAAGAACACCACGGTGACCAACTATTTCATCAACATCATACACAATATTAACTTTTAAAATAAATCAAATTAGCTACGACACATAATTAGACGCTGCCTTATCTAAGGTTATATGGTTTAAATGTTCAACTTCGTTAACATCAGCACTTACAGAACACATAACTTTAACAATTACGAGATAGTAATACGTCGTTACCTAAAAATATCCTAGTTCAAACGCTCGATCTGATGCCAAAATATGCTTTCAGGCAACTCACTAGGTTTTATTACACAGTCCAATGCTACATGCTAGTGCATTTCCCTTCAACAACCTCTCTCTCTCACTATTTCCGTTCACGCGAATTGATTTTACGTCGCGTGTAATTAAAATAATTTCCACGTATATTAACAGCGGAATATAAAATAAATAAAAACTGTTTGAACTGCCGTACTTACCACACATGTCTCCGATTCTGTTGCCAAGCGCTGTTTAGTTCCTATTTCTCAAGCGCTGTCACGTAAATCCTGCCCACAAGTTGCTTATTGGACGAAAGGCAGGCTGTGCCTTAAACGAGAGCACGCTGATTGGCCGAGGAGGCTGTCAGTCTTTCTGCTACCTGCAACGGCGTCAGTTTAGACGTGGCAGCAGGATGCGAGTCCGCTGTCGCGCGCTGGTGATGATTAAAACCTTTTCTTTTTTTATTGCGAAACACAATGCCTTATTTAAAATAAATGCAGTTAAGAATACATTTAGTTTAACGTTATATAAATATATAACATAAAATATATTGCTTTAAAATGAACCAATGTATTAATATAAACATAATACATAATATAATCAAATTGAAAAACTTGGTAACACTTCACAATAATGTTCTGTTAGTAAACATTAGTAAATCCATTAACTAACGTGAACCAATAATGAATAATATAGTTTTTTTTACATGTATTAATTGTTAATGCCAACAGTTATTTATGCTAGCTTGCACGCCCGCCGACAGGGGGGGACAAACGGGTGTGTTGTCCCGGGCCCAGGGTGGGGTGGGGCCCAGAGGGGGGCCCAGAACTGGAACCTATGGAATAATTGATAAAAAATAAAGAAAATATTTGATTCATTTGATTTGAAGTTCAGTACGCTCAAAATGTCCTGTCAGACTCAGCACAAGTCCGGTGCTCAGAAAAGAAAAGAAAAGAAAAGAAAAGAAAAGAAGAAAATATAGGCCTTATAGAGGAAAATAGAATTCCTAATTATTCCCATTAGGAATCTGTGACCGCAGATATAGTCACTGCATCGCGTGTGTTTAGAAGTCTGTGCTGTTTGCTGTGAGGTTTTTATGAGAGAAAGCACAAACTATTTAATATTTAATATGTAAAACTTGAATTTGAAATAAAACTTACCGCGGAGAAGATAATGAATTCGCTATCGTTTCTATTGCTAAGTGATGCGAAAATTATTTATTATTTCAAATCCGTTTACAAGATAAATATACATTGTGTTGTTAAACAGATTAAATTATCTTGATATAGGCTCCATTCATTATGAGAAGCCTTTTCTTTTTACTGTTACACTGTAGACAGTAATATACGTAATTTATATAAAACTCTATGGTCGTGACAGCACATTGTCCATTATCTGTTGGTTCATGTTGGTCCAGTTTAATTCAGGGTAATCCTTTAATAAAATGTAATTATAAAATATTTTATTGTTTTGTAATATTCACAGCGCACATTCTCTCAGATCGTTTTAAAACATTTTTAATTATTCTGCAAAATTCCGCATAGATTTTGCAAAAGAAATCCGCAGAAATAGAAAAAATAACTCCTTACACAGATTCCTTACACAGCTGTACTACTCTTGCAGCAATTAAAGCAGTTCAGATTTGTTTTAAATGGCAAAATAGTTATATTTCTTTTTTATTTACATTTTAGAGTATTTTTGTTTGTTCCAACAAGCGGTTCGCAGCCGACAGCAAGTTGACGACATGTTTGATGAATTGAACTCTCAAATCAACACTTCACTTGCCTATAATAACAACTATATAAAATATATATTTTCAGCATATCACAGTGTTAGTTTAAACGTTTATTATCAACACACACTATTTTTAAAAAGCGGAGGCAGATTGCTCTGCTGCTCGCAGCTGCAACGGGTGCAGAAATAAAAAAATGAAAAGGGCTGAAGGTCCTGCTGTTAAATAAGCAACAGCTGCATTGTAAATGTGTGGCTGGCTGTGCTTATAGCGGACTCGTGCTATAGGTTAAAAGTCTTACTACGTTTGTTTTGCAATCATCGTCTGTCAAAATGTTATTTTAATTAAATTGAAAAATATAAAAAGATCGAGAAGCCTAAATAAGCCCGAGGTCCGCCCGCGTATCAGCTGTGACGTTAAAATTGGCCGAAACCCGACCTGAGGGGTGTAAAAAGGTCGGGTCGGGCTTGGGCTGAAATGCAGGGCTCTACCCTCAGTCGCATTCATTGAGAAAAATCTAATGCATGCTCATCATGAAAGCTCTTTACAAAATAATACCCCTCTGGGCTTTTGGTTCAAAGGCGTGCATGTTTGGAGAAATATTGATTGATTTTATATGTTTACTTCAAATGTCTAAAGAGAGGAGTAATATTTATTCAATTTTTAGTCCAAACACAGCATAATATTAGCTGAAGTTGTTTTACTGATATTTCCAATAGTCTGTTCATAATTCATACGTGATTATGATATTTTGTTTCAGTATACAGCGTCAGTACACTGAAAAAAATGATTCATTGAATTGAATCCGTTTTTTTTAAGGTAAGTGGTTGCAATCAATTTATTTAAGCTACATTTAAACAAAAGTTTTATATTTTATTTTACTTTACTAATCTTTTTGTTTAAATGTAGCTTAAATAAATTGATTGCAACCACTTACCTTAAAAAATGTATTAAATTCAATGAATATTTTTTTCAGTGTACTACATTTAAAGGTGCCGTGTGTAAATTTTAGAAGCATCTAGTGGTGAGGTTGCAAATTGCAACCAACGGCTCAATCCACTGCTCACCCCTCGCTTTTGAAACGCATAGATAAGCTACAGTAAAACATGTCATCGTCAGAGACAACTTAGTAAAAAAAGTTTGTCTGTTAAACGTTTCTGTAGAAACATGGCAGCACAAAATGGCGACCTCCACGTAAGGGGACCCTCTGTGTATGTAGATAAAAACGTCTCATTCTAATGTAATAAAAACATAACGGTTCATTATAAAAAGGTCTTTATACACCCCTGATAATATAGTTTAGTATATTATTTTGCATTTCTGTCAAGAGATCCTTCTAAAAATTACGAAAAGCACCTTTAACTAAATGTTTTATACAATGTATAATATGCAATATTCGTGGGTCCTGAATCTGATAATGCCAAATGTCTTGTTACCAGTAAAAAGTAAGGGGTGGGGGGCCCTCTAAGATTATCTTGTCCCGGGCCCAGGCAAGACTGTCAGCTGGCCTGCTAGCTTGCATAAGCTTGTGATTTTAATAATATTAATAAATGCTAAAATTAATTTCATGATAGCTAAACAAAAGAAAGTTGTTTATTTTACAAATAGTATAACAGTTTAGTGCCTAATTATTATAACTCCCCCGTTGAATTTACAGTGATATAAGGAAAGTATGTGTCTTAATATATTTGACTTTGCTTGTGAAAACCAGACTGAAGTCTTATAATCTATTCAATATTAAAGATATCAACGTTATATTTTCACAGAATGTTCTATACATACAAAAATTAAAAACAAAAACAAATGACTAGCTGAGTTTTTAAACTCTAACTCAAGATCAAAACACAGCGTTGTTGTAACACAGTTGTAACACAAGTTTTATTAACATGATTAAAGTTTAAATTAGTTTCAATTTGTTACTAAGAAACAGGTCTGAAGCATTTAGTTTGATAAAGTATGTAATATTGTATAGCATCAAATTGTGGTAAGCACGTGCTTAATAACTGCTATAAGGTGGTCCTTATCACTTTTTTCCTCTCATGTAAGGGGTCCCTTGCCCCTAAAAGTTTGAGAACCCCTGTCCCAGATGAAGCATGTACAAAAAGTTGAGCCTAAAAACTGCTGTTGGAAATGTTTTTTGTGAAGAACAGGAGACCTGATTTCCAAGCAATCTTTGAATCAGTGCGTAGAGTCTGACTTGCAGTAGACATACATTGCATTCATAGACATTTTAAGGGGCAGTCCCCTAAATGGAAAACAAAGCACTTAACTTTAAACAAAGCATTGAAAGTAACACTGCCACCCCCAATCCTGGAGTTTCACAATACCTTTAACCCATCAACATCTTAAATCAACATCTTAGTGTATCACCCACTGCCTCACCCAGACCATTTCTCATCATATAAATGGGTTTACACCTTAGGCTTAACATTCACCTTTGACTCAAACCCTTGACTCTAACCTAAACATAAAACAAGAGGAATAAGAGGCACCAGGGCCAGAGATACCTGGCCAATTTCTTTCATATTAAGATGAGACAGAAACTTGCAGGAACCCACTTACATTATAATTTAGAGGACAGTGTTACTTGGATTAACTTTCAAACATGTTTACCTATATGAATTAATAATAATGATTTAATAATTGAATAATAATGATTTAAGCTGAGCACTTTTAAATAATCGTCATTTAATATGCATGTTCCCATGACTTTTGCAATGTCAACCCAATGTACCATTTAAGCTACAGGAAGACCATGGTAGAAGAAGCCCACACAACCATACTCTTTCATTAACTTTATTATTAATCATTTTGAAAACAAAAGTCTTGCATTTACAGTGACAGATGCTGTCATCTTTTTAGATGACCAATAGATTGTAACATACACAATAATAAAACAATGCTAGCTTTATCAACCTCCATCTCAAGATATGATTCAATGAGGAAAATAAATCAGTGGTGCTTCTGGTTCTTTTTACCTTTATTTAGGTGTAACCAGGCAAAGTTTCATTCTTTTAAAAAATCCCACTGCAATTGTATTTCAACCCAAACCATTTGTATTCTAGAGAACTCGCTGTATTTGCATTTGTGCGTGTAGTTTTATATAATGGCAAATACAGTATACTGTGCAACACATATTTATTCACATAAACAGGAAATACTTTGCTTTGAGAACCTTAAACAGTGCATTGATTGATATATTAAGGGGAAATAATCCAATACCTGTTACGACACCAATCATATATTGTTTATAAAAAATGCAGGGTAAAAAACCCCATTGCTGCATACTAAGAGCCATAGCAATGTCTAGAGCTAATGTTTAAAGATAAAGAGGTTTTTCAATCTTCCATACAGCTGTGTAACTAAGCAGACACTGCCAAACTCACATCATCTTCTTCCCAACTGGACTGTAAAGGAAGCGGTCCTGCTGGTTAATGAAGAATTTAGTCTATAGGCCAGACGCTGGCCGGCTGAACCTATCCCTGGACTTTATTTTCTACCTCTGTATCCTCATCCTTCACCTACAAGATTAAAGAGACACAAGGTTAGCTGAGAAACACTACATATATTATGAACAACATAGATCAACATATGATCATGTATCTCAATTGGTAGAGCAGGCGTTTACTAGTCACTGGGATGGGTTAAATCCATTTATTACACGGCTCTCTGGAATGCTTGATTCTGATTGGTCAGTTGAGACATTTGCAGGTTTGTTCTCTTCAAATAATAACCGCTCCAAAGTAATAACGCATAGCCGGACTACTTGTACGAGTAAAATCGTTCCGCGCCAATAAAGATCAATAAAGATTACTGTTTGGCGCCATCTTGTGACAAACACTGGACAACCACGACAAGACACAGACAGCTACTGAGACTGAACTTGACAAAATAGAGCATGACAGCTACGAAGCCAACACACAAAAAAATACAGAATGGGCATTAAAACTTCTCAAAGACTGGCTAAAAGAGAAAAAATGGAGACAGACAAGTATGAAGCAGAGGATATTAATAAGGTATTACGATCATTTTATGCATCTGTGCAAAGTTTCGCGGAAGGATAAAAATGTTAATTTAAAACAAATATGCCAATAAAATGTTTCAAATTCATATTCATGTCCGGTTTTTTTCTTATGTGACAAGTAGCCGTGTAATAAGCGGGATAATGTAGAGGCAGCCGGTAGTTATCGGGAAATAAGCCCCTTCAGTCTGATCACACTGTCGGGGCTTATTTGCCGATAACTACCGGCTGCCTCTACATTATCCCTTACTTAGATTACTTTTGTGAAGGATGGATGCACATTTTTGGACATGAAGGAGGTGTACCTCATATCCTTGCATTATCTATGTAATACATTATCTATGACACATTGGGCAGCAGAAATGGGTTTGAACCCTTCTAATCCCTTGCATTCACTTCTAATGGGCCGTACACACAAAACGCGAATTCAACGATTTGGGCGAGTAAATTAAATATAAAGTCAATGCAAAAACGCAAATAGACCCAAACTCGCGTGGGGAGTGCGAATGATGCAAATTTGCCGCAAAAACACGCACTTTTAGCCTCAAATTACTTGCAGGAAGTAAAAATTCGAGAAATTTGCATGACAGAAAGTTAAATCCTGCGAGTAATCTAGCGCGAGGAATGCGATGCTTTGCGTTTAGTGTGTACGTAGCATAAGAAGTCCAGGCTGAATAAAGATGTCTTACCTGCTCAACTCCCTCCACCTCAGGAATATAAAACTGAAGCATGTTCTGGACGCCGTTCTTTAGCGTGATGATGGAGCTGGGACAATTAGTGCAAGAACCCTGCAGCTTCAGCTTTACAATACCGTCCTCAAAACCCTGATACAGAATGTCACCACCATCCTCCTGCACAGTGGGTCTGAATGATACGATAGAGAAATAATAGATTAAATAATAAAACAGTAGAAGAATAAAAGAAACCAAAGTTGCAGACCACTAAGGCATAATGGTATGTATTTTAATAAAGTTTTTAATTAATTTAAGATGACACTAGGGTTGTGCCAATAGACAATACGGTCTATCAACAATGGTCAGACATATCAGCGATAGCAATAACCTTCATGACAATTTACTATTGTGTATTGGTAATCTAACATGCTGACGATAGGACGATTTCACTATGGAGAATATCCCATTTAATAATAATATTATTATTTATAAATATATAAATATCTTATTTAATATTAAGATGCGTCACTGATATTGATGTGAATAGGGGATATTGCAATGATCATAATGGCTGCTTTAGACCCGCCTCCCAGTAAAAAGAGCCAAGCATCAATCAGAATCCTTTGGCAGAATCGACAGGTCTTGTTTGTCTTGTTTGTCAAGATGTGGAGAAATTGCAAATATGGCAGCGGAGTGACGCAGACTTTAATATCGCCTAACACTACATAACACTATTGACAAGCGACCCTATGAACGGGCTGAAATTTGAATAAAACTAAAAATTCTCTGAATTCAAACATTGTTAAAAACATTTGGGATAATGTAAGTGATTTTTGGATTTTTTGTGCTTTAAAAGTTATTCATATCTATTTAGTAGGGGTGTAACTGCAAACAAAATTTTAGGTCACGGTTCGGTATCGGTACAGTTAGGGGGAAGAAATGCACAACATAACATTTCTTGTAGTTTATTATTAATATTTGTAAACATCAACAGTTTACATTTAGTAAAAACAAAGTTTTTAAATAATTTGCTGCTTGATTTCAGTAAAAAAATTGCCTTGCCAACTGTAAACAAAAACCTCTGCGGTTTCCTGATCGGTCCACTGTTCTGAACCTGACATTTATGAGCTGCGCTGTCTGCAAAAGTTACAATTGTTGACAAGGCATCTTAAAACTCTGTGCACAAGATGCCGCAAGAGATGCAATAGGCATGCATAGCGGCCAAACCCGTTCGTCTAGCATGTATTTACATAGGAAAGCAATGAAAAAGTGGCATAGTGAAAAGAAAAAACATGTTTGCCTTTAGCGGGTTTGCTAAACAAGCTTGTGGTTCGCCACTTAACTAATATATCCACGTGGGAACTCAGATTTAAAGTATTTAAAGTTAACTACTGTTAATGAATATTATGTGAAACGGTTCGGTACACCCCTACTATTTACACTCATTTGTACTGTGCAGGACAGTGCAACTTCCTACAGTAGCTGTACGAGCAAAAGTAAATATTTGTGCTGTACCTTATACGTGTATCCAGCAATTCTTTGATCATGGAAACCACCTCATCGTCTTCATTGGAAGGAGCTGCAGAAAAACATTGTGTGTGAGAATGTCCAAGGCATTTAATGCTTTTTTTAAGCAGTTTCAGATGATTTTAAAAACAAGCACGAGACGTAAGATTAATTTTTAACCTGTGTCTGCACGTGGAGCATCTGCCTCATTGACAACAGGAAGCCCTGAAGTAAAAAAGTCCATGATAGTGGCGAAAACATCTGGTTTGATCACTTTCCACTCTGTGTCTGAATCAACCTGAATGATAAAGAAGCATAACAGTTCAAATAAACAAAGGTAAGTTTAAACAAGGATAAAATATGTGAATTTTTTACCCTGGTAATGGTGATGAAATTGGGGCCGAGGAAAACACTCTTCACTCCATCAATTCTGAACAACTGCCTAAAGAATAAAAACAGGATCACTGTCAGGAGACCATTAAGATTACACTAGAAATAATTCATAAAACATCATCATTTTAATATAGTTTGACTCTACTATTTGTCTTTACAGGTACAGTATTTAAGAGGTCTTTTGGAGAGCTTTTGTTTACACACAATACAACTTGTAGTGAATTGTAGGTCTAGTGAGCAAAACTTAGATTAAGCAAGCAACAGAAGGAGGTAATAAAATAAAAAACAAAAAATTATGATACGACTCACCTTGCCAAGGGTGAACAATATGCATCTCTAGGTTCAGTAAAATCCATTGTTCCTGATTCCAACACCACACGGCCAGGAAGAAACTTCAGACTATTTGGATTTGGGGTGTTTTGGGTTTGAATAAACATGTTCCTGACTTGATGAATGGAAAGATTAGAAAAACATTATGAGCCTATTGAATGCTCTCTCATGGAGATGCATAGCACACAGTGTGAAAACCCGTGCAATACATACACCAAATTCCAATTTTGCGTGCATATGATATGCCAGTCCTTCCCATTCACTTTATACAACGCATCTTTTTAGTGTCGTTTTGTATTGGTTTCTCAATTTTTCTCATTTTCGCTTGGGTTTGGGGTTAGATTTGGTATTTGCTTTAGAATGTTTTTAATATATAGGTTTATCCATGTTTTGTCTATTTTTAAACCATGGTCGCTTGGAGTTGGAATTGGGGTTTGGGTTAGGACCCAAGTGACAATTATGTATTGGAGAAACCAAAACATAAATGACACGAAAAGATGCACGTTTCATATGCACACAAAATTGGAATTTGACGCATATATTGCAAAAGATTTCACACTGTGTTCTATTTATACGCATTTAAACATAAGTTAGCTTAAACATTAGTTTGTATACTCTCTCTCTCATTATACAAGTATACTGTTATGCTCTCATTTGTCGCTTTGGATGAAAGTTTCTGCTAAATAAATAAAGGTAAATGTGTTTTGAAAAACTTACTAAACATGGTGGTTGGTTTCTGTGGCAATGCACATCTGCTCACTACGTTATGGGGAGGTTTGCTGAGCACATGGTACCTGCATAAAGAATGTCAAATAATCAAATACACTGGCATAACTGTTGTTGGCAGATACCACTGCGACAGATAACTAAAATGACCACCAATATCTTTGCTATTATAAAAAAAAGTGCAAACAACAAGACTCTGATCTAAATGCCTTATAAAACCAGGTTAACCAGTTATTATAGTACACCATAAAAAGATGTAAAGAATTATCCGGATATTATATCAACCTAGTAAAAAAAGAGTAAAGTATTGCATTAGTAATGCAGATACACCTTAGTAATGAATGTTTGACTATTTCTACATTAAAAAGTTTAGTAACTATAGTTAGCATGCACTTTAATTAAAAGAAACAAAATAATAGACAAGGACTTATGAGTCCATATTTGGTTTGATTATGGGTTTTAGTAATAACGTAAACTTAAACTGTAACATAACAGCATTACAACAAATACAATGTTAATCATTGATTTTAGTTTATGACAATTTATCAAGTTTAGTTTATGACAATTTATCAAGTGTTTTGACCACAAGCTGGCAACTGATCTAGAAATCTGCGTCACCCAGACCTTGATGGGACCCTGAAGTGTTACGAAATAAATCGCAAACGCATCACAACACTCCAAGACATCTATCCAGTAATACTGCCTCACTTGTGAAAATGCAAACAGTGCTGCGCAATGAAAACTTACGATCTCGAAAAAAGAGCCGCAACATTCCTTGCAAATCTAACGCTCCTGTAAGCGGCCATGTTTGTGTGTGACGTCATATACCAACTCCGGAAATGATCATTTCGCTATTTATTTATTTATTGAAAAATTAATAACATACAAACATACAACAAATTTAGAACATACAAACGCATTTGAAGAAAGCCATGCGACCAACAACACTTAAGTTGATCTTATAATTGATTAAATCAATATATGAGGCTTTGGCAACTATTTATAGTTTCTCATATCTTCACTTAAAGAGCTCCATCGCCCCCCAGCGATAGGTAAAGAACATGACAAGACGCACATCATGCAGTGTTATCCAATGAGCGTAAAGTAAATATATATAAAAAAATGAATTTCGACTTCATTTCCCTAGTAACCATTTTTGGCATCCTAGCAACCTATCCCATAGAGTGATATAAAGTAAATTGAGTTGTACTTTTTCAAGTGTTTATTGTAACATATGAAACGTAATCAATATGAAGAAATTAGTATGTATTTATTTCTATTTAAGACGTGCTCCCGGATTCCTTACGTATGCTGTTCTATGGCTAATACAATAAATGAACCATTATTTTGAAACTTTTAAGCTCATTAGACGTGCAGCGCCTCTATTATTACAGTTATCATTATTGATTAATAATTATTATTATTGATTATCCTTTAAATATAAATTTCCTCAGAAAAGCGTGATATCTTAACAACCAATAGATTATACTAATCGGTCACGTTAATGCCTTAAAGACAGAGAGCAGTGCTGCTAAGCTTATAATAGTGTGTAGTGTAGTAGTGGACTGTAGTGGAACTCTGGTTGTGACCCGGATGTAACGGCGCTCTACCTCAGCACGTCTAATCCTCTTATCACCAACAGGGCTGCCAAGATGGATGTTGTCAACCAGGTAGGGCTTTAAATCACAGCTATTCGTGTAATACATTTTACAATATACTGCAAACGCCTTTCATTTTGCGTATAGGCCTAAGGAAAGACGAACAATAACTTGAATATATATATTAACTGTAAGAATAACGTAGTGTAAAAGAAAATACCTCGAGAAACCTTACTGACTTTCAGAGAATCGTTTATTTTCGTCCGAATAGGATGTCACCTTTAAGACTTGCGGTAGAAAAAATACGAAATATAATACAAATCGTGTGAACAGGTAAATAACCGAAGGGTGCTTCGCATGCCGTGGTGTTTTTGAAAGATGGGATATATTTTGTGAGAACGACTAAACTAATGCGCAAGTAAGGTGCATATACGTCGACATGACTCATATGAATCAAAATCTGTCTGTTCATATTTCATGCAAAACGTTAATTCATGTTATAAAAAAAATAACCTGCTCCAGGCTATTTATCTTATATACATTGATGCTTTATGCTTGAGCGAATCGTATGTATGACCGGTTCTTTTGTAGTGATTCGATCGAACAGATTTTATGGTATAAGATTTTTTGGAATAAAACTTTGGGGTGCATAATATACTGGCGCATAAACAATCTGTGTAAATAATGATATAACATATTTTACTGTGTTTAAAATTAAATGGTCCCGCACAAAATTGACTTTTTGAGCGATGCCCAAGGCGAATCGGGTGATTGTAAAGATCCGTTCAAAGGAACTGTTACGCTAAAACACGATTCAGACATACCAGTATTATTTTTTATTTAAACATGGCGTATGACGGTTTCACATTATGATAGAACAGGGGTGTCAGAGTCTGTGTTACAAGAGGTGTCACATCGTCGGAATGGACTTTAAAGCGCAATGCGAGTGAAGATTTTGTCTGACGCTTTTACTGCATCAGACTGCAGTGTGTCGCATTCTCCCGCACGCGGCACTGCTCGCTGGCTTTATGCCCGAGGCGCGATCAGATATAACGGACTGTAGCTTGCAAATGCTCGCAAGTTGCACTTTCAGAGAGGAGACGTTGAGATAAGCGGCTTTGACTAATTCTAATGCTTGACTAATTCTAATCTCGCCCTCTCTCCTGTCGCGTGCTGTCCATGGATCGTTTTGACGATAATGACAGAAAACGGTCCAAGATATTTTTTTATTTTGATTGACAAAGATTGTAACCAAATGTGGCCTTTATTATTATTCTTTCAAAAAAACATATTCATACAATTAAATACAGTAGCCTAAAGCAAAACGTACAATAAGCATATTATAAACATATATATTGAATTAGTTTCTGTAGTAATTTTTGTTGTTTATTAATTATTTAAAAATATTACCAAAGAAATTTACAACTTTTTATATTGGGGTCCTTAGATCTACAAAGACTGAAAGTATTAAATCTATCTCACCCAAATCCTTAGCCTAGACCAGTGGTTCCTAAACTTTTTCAGCGTGCGCCCCCCCCCTTGTGTACGTGCATTCCTTAGCGGCCCCCCAAAGAAAATTTGTGACAAAAAACTGTTCTAACACAAAAAAAAAACATTAAATTATACAAAAAGTAGTGCTTTTGGTTGGTAGCCTTATTTTTTTAGGTACACAGAATTCATGATAAATTAATGTATTTCATAAAATGTCATAAAACTGGGGCCCCCCGGCACCATCTCACGCCGTGGGCCGAAAGTAAATGTTGCTGTGTTATATTAAAATGAAAGTTGCCCTGATTCTCCTCATTTAAAATTAATATTTAAAAATAAATAAGCATACATTACTCTGTTTATGCATAACCAATGCGGTTTTATTTTTAAAGGTAACTGTTTTAAAAAAAGAAATAATTTTGCCAATCATTTTAAAATTTCCTTTTGTCTCTGTGCCAATGCCTCGACCTCTCCATTATTAGCCTATAGTACCAGACTTCATTGAGTTTCGTGATGCATGCCATACACCTTAAAGTATGCAGGTACATAAAAAAAATGGATTCACTTTAGATCCTTGCATTTAATTTCAATTAAAATTTCTGTAATGTACAAATAAAACAAAAATGTTACATTTTAGAAAATGTTTAATTAGAAATATGAACATCTGCATCAATGACGTTTATCCTTTTTTATCACGCGTGGCATGATGGGCCAAATTTAAGGTCATTGCAGCCAACTTAGTTTGGGCACCTCTGGCCCATAATGTGACAGACAGTAGAAAAGTATCCAAATTAGAGGCAGGGTCCATGATCTCTGAAAGCCAATGTTGACATTTGAAATCACCTAAATAAACACGCCCCTACCCCAATAGAATCTGGACCTTCTTTTGATAGACCCGCCCCACACATACGCAACCCAGGCAATGATGTTGGTTAGTAGACACGCCCCTTACTGCTGATTGGTTACAAGTGTGTTTTGGTACTCTGCCGGACTCCCTTTCCAAAGTGTTTTTCAAAAATCATGCACCCCGCCTTTAAACATATTGATCAAACAAGGCTTTTTGTCATTCAGAATATCAAATGAAATCGTAAGGTTATTATTATTTAGTATGTCAGGTTCTGAATATTAATAATTGTTTTGTCAAAATTATTTGTTTTACAGTTGGTCGCATCTGGGCAGTTTACAGTTGTCAAACAGCCATTAGGATTCATTAAAGTCTTACAATGGGTGAGTAACTACAGTGATTGCAATCTGAACAATGGCATTTTACTTTACACACTTTTCTACAATAGTTAAACATCTTTTTACATTAGTTTGTCAAAACATGTATTTTATGTTGTTGTGATTTTTATACACTTTACACATTTTTAAGAATTGTAAGATGACACTGAAAATCAAACATCCAGGGTCTAATGTCAGCTAACATGCAATCTATCTGTCATCACTACTGTTTTATTTTATTCCCTTGTTTTTTTGTGCATTTAAGTGGTTCCCCTACAATTAAAGCCAATGAACCACTTTTAGTGCAATTTAGCACCAATTGTTAGAGTGCACTCTTAAAATAAAGGAGTTTTATGACTTTTAAGGATCCTTCATTTTAAAAGTGCATATGCCTTTGTTATATCTAAGTCGCACTAAATACATGCACCTGCTTTCTGCTTGTGCACATGTTCTGCATAACCGAATCTGTTTATTGTGTGCATATATATCAGGGCAACTTTCATTTTAATATAACACAGCAACATTTACTTTCGGCCCACGGCCCGCAGTCAGGTTTGATTTTTGGCTCTTGGTAGGAAAACGTTTAGGCACCCCTGGTCTAGACTAAGGATTTGGGTAAGATAGATTTAATACTTTCAGTCTTTGTAGATCTATGGACTCCAAAATAAAAATGTTGTAGATTTCTTTGGTAATATTTTTTTATAATTAATAAACAACAAAAATTACTACAGAAACTAATTCCATATATATTCTGTGTGTGCGTACGTGCGTGTGTGTTTGTGTCAGTGTAGTGTAGTGACAGATGGTAAAGCACCTTAGTAAGATTAATAGCCAGATCTTCCTGTAGTGAAGGGAGGTTATGGTAAATACACTCTGACTGACTGACAGATTGACTGATCTGTGTGTGTGCGTGCGTGTGCTTGCGTGCATGCGTGTGTGTGTGTTTTGCAAGGTGCGGTGGCACAAGGCACCTGTGACAAAAATGGAATGTGTGACCGGGGTTTCACTGCTCATTTGCACAACACGTCAATGTTTTACTTCACCATGCGCTCGGTTAATCTACGGATGGGTCTACGTTGCCCCGCATCAGGGTCATTATACATTGCAGAGATGAGAGACAGCAGGAGAACCTAATTAATACCAAAAACAATATAGATGAGAATTAAGGTCTAATGCTGCCTTCACGTGCTATGGGAAAGATGATATTTTCCATTTGTGAACTGGTCGTTACCAGCGTGTTGTGTTCAAGTGCATTTTCCATTTGTGAACTGGTATTTACCATTGCTTTTGTTGTCATTCAACCATTCACGACGTTGCTGCTGCTCTCTGCCATTTTGAAAAGGTCAAAGGTAATCTCATCTCGGCAACTCGGGCATCAAAATATTTTACGAGTTGCCCAGTGGAAAATACCACATGAGGGGTGTTCATGTGCATTTTCCAAGTGGGATTTTGGTATTTACCATAATTACGATAGCACGTGAAGGCAGCATTAGACATCAGGTGCCCTGGCCAGGAAAACTGGATAAAAGATGGGAAATGTGTAAATGATACAAGTATGTATAACCATGACACTCATCTCATTACAATATGCTAACTGGATAACACCGAATGTAACTTTTTGTATAGTTTAATGAAATCACTTATGCACACTTCAAATGTGGTCACTCTTTGTTTAATTGAAACATTCTCACTGATTATTTCTTTTGGTAGTATTAACATGCAACGTTTTCTCTCTGTGTCTCAGTTCTTTGCCATCTTTGCATTCGCCACCTGTGGTGGATACTCAGGAGTGTTTCGTCTCAGTGTGGAGTGTAGTAATCGCTCAGAAAGTAATCTGAACATCGAGGTTGAGTTTGGCTACCCGTTCAGGTCAGTGTTTTATTATCATCCCCTTTAACAAACATAATCCCATGTCACACATATAAGTGCAAGCACACAGATCTAGATGCAATAACGTTATGTGTCTTCACAGATTGCACCAGGTGTGGTTTGATGCTCCATCATGTAAAGGGGAGGAGACTGAGCGTCTCTTCCTGGTGGGAGACAACTCTTCCTCGGCAGAGTTCTTCGTCACCATTGGTGTCTTTTCCTTTCTTTACTCAATGGCAGCCATGTCCGTGTATGTCTTCCTCCTGGAGAAATACCGTGAGGGAAACAAAGGCGCTCAGGCCGTGAGTCTTCTTGCAGTACACTTTCTATGATACCAAACAATAACTTTTAAATAGTGTTTCACAGGGGTGGAAAGTAACTAAATTCAACTACTCGCGTTACTATAAACCTAAAATTGGAATTAACATTTAAACCAAGTTTCAGTAGACAATAGAGTCTGGAAAACCATGTCATTGTACATTGCATTCTGGGTAGAAGTATTATTTCCGCATTGTACTTAAATACTAACGTTTTGTACTCTTATGACTACTGGTGTTTCAGTGGCAGATTCTTAAACCTTTTGTGGTAAATTTTTGTTTGGTACAAACTAAAGCACCACGCTATTTAAATCCTTTTACAGTAAGTTACTTATTGTATACTTATTGCTTAATTATATACTTAACCATACAATCCAGTTCGAACAAACATATAATCCAGCACTGAATTCTTTGGAATGCTATGTAGACAGTTTGGGAAGATCAGGCAACATAAGGCATTGATGTTTTGCCTTTGAGACTTAATGTCTCTAAAATCAGATAAGCTTAGAAATCGTAAAAGAACTATCTGGATAGCTTGGTTTCAATTAGTTTTCAGTTCTGTATTTCTAGAACAGTGACCTCTTTTATGTCAAAAGGTCAAAGAAAAGTAGATTTCCCAGTTCATGAATCGTATTATT
Source organism: Paramisgurnus dabryanus (assembly GCF_030506205.2). Classification (NCBI taxonomy): domain Eukaryota; kingdom Metazoa; phylum Chordata; class Actinopteri; order Cypriniformes; family Cobitidae; genus Paramisgurnus; species Paramisgurnus dabryanus. Next base: position 28,605,494 of record NC_133347.1, read on the forward strand.
AAAATGTTTTGGGGTTAAATATAATTAGGTTCTGTGCAAAATATCCGATATTAGTCTTTATTAGTGTATATACATCAACACATCTTGGCTTATACAGGCTTTCAGAAATTTAATATAAATTAAAAAACTGCACAGTTAAAATTTGATTTAGAAAATATCTACAATACCTAAAATATAATTATGATGAGTTTGATATTTTAATGAACAAATATGTTTAATAATGTGTGTTATTGTTTTCTTGTTCTGTAGGATTTTGTAGTGACAGCTGTTTTTACTTTTATGTGGTTGGTAAGTTCATCAGCTTGGGCCAAAGGTCTTTCAGATGTCAAGAGGGCCACAGACCCCGATGAGGTTATCAATCTCATTCCTGCGTGTGACCGTGAGGAAAATCACTGTAAAGAAATACATGAACCTGTGGTGTCTGGCCTAAACACATCTGTGGTGGGTACACTTGCTAAAATAAATACTGATATCATCTACATATACACTCACCTAAAGGATTATTAGGAACACCTGTTCAAATTTCTCATTAATGCAATTATGTAATCAACCAATCACATGGCAGTTGCTTCAATGCATTTAGGGGTGTGGTCCTGGTCCAGACAATCTCCTGAAAATGTCAGAATGGGAAAGAAAGGTGATTTAAGCAATTTTGAGCGTGGCATGGCTGTTCTGCTCAGTTACTGGGATTTTCACGCACAACCATTTCTAGGGTTTACAAAGAATGGTGTGAAAGGGAAAAACATCCAGTATGCAGCAGTCCTATGGGCAAAAATGCCTTGTTGATGCTAGAGGTCAGAGGAGAATGGGCCGACTGATTCAAGCTGATAGAAGAGCAACTTTGCCTGAAATAACCACTCGTTACAACTGAGGTATGCAGCAAAGCATTTGTGAAGCCACGGCACGCACAACCTTGAGGCGGATGGGCTACAACAGCAGAAGACCAGTGCGGGTACCACTCATTTCCCCTACAAATAGGAAAAAGAGGCTACAATTTGCACAAGCTGACCAAAATTGGACAGTTGAAGACTGATAAAAATGTTGCCTGGTCTGATGAGTCTCGATTTCTGTTGAGACATTCAGATGGTAGAGTCAGAATTTGGCGTAAACAGAATGAGAACATGGATCCATCATGCCTTGTTACCACTGTGCAGGCTGGTGGTGGTGTAATGGTGTGGGGGATGTTTTCTTGGCATGCTTAAGGCCCCTTAGTGCCAATTGGGCATCGTTTAAATGCCACGGCCTACCTGAGCATTGTTTCTGACCATGTCCATCCCTTTATGACCACCATGTACCCATCCTCTGATGGCTACTTCCAGCAGGATAATGCACCATGTCACAAAGCTGGAATAATTACAAATCTCCATCAACTGCAAGATGCTATCCTATCAATATGGGCCAACATTTCTAAAGAATGCTTTCAGCACCTTGTTGAATCAATGCCACGTAGAATTAAGGCAGTTCTGAAGGTGAAAGGGGGTCAAACACAGTATTAGTATGGTGTTCCTAATAATCCTTTAGGTGAGTGATTTGTACAATAACTATTTTATGGTAACATTTTTATTTTTTATTATTGTGTACATAGAAAAGATGCATTTTATATATGTATAGTGCAAGTAACTAGTAACTCATGTTTCGGGTTCTTGCAGGCATTTGGGTTCTGTAATTTGGTGCTTTGGGCAGGAAACCTGTGGTTCATATTCAAGGAAACAGGCTGGCTTGCAGCCTTCTCTGGCACTTATATGGCATCTGGAGAGAAGCAGCCAGCCCCAGACTCTATCGGCCAGCAAGGTGGGCAAAGATAAAATCCTAACTTAATTTAAGTAGTTTAAGTAGGACATTTAAGTAGTTTCTACAAACAAACCTTTAAAAAAATTACTGATGTGCACAGTGAGACAAAACAATGCACTGATATATTTTAAGATATGTCAATTTAAGCTGATTTCAGCCCTGTATATTTTCATGTATTTTTAAGGTTATGGGCAGGAAGGTTATGGGCAAGACCCTTATACTGGCTCTCAGGCCGGGTACCAGCCAGACTATGGCCAGCAGGGTGGTGGTTACGAAGGCGGAGGCTACCACCAAGGAGTGTATGGTCAGGCTGAGCCCACCTCTTATTCCAATGAGATGTGAGCCCAGCAACAAGGGCAGAAACACTGAGCTGGTGAGTAAACAAGATATTAAACAAAATAAAACAAAACTCTTTTGTTTTTGTCTACTAAAGGTGACATAGAATGATTGAATGGGGTATTTATCCTTGTTCTGTGATGTGACATGTAGAAAAAATGTGACATGTTTTGTTTGGGTCTGTAATGCCTTAGAAGCTTCCTAAAAACCTCTCTCAGATAGCTCTATTAGGGTGGGGGATTTTAAACAAGTGGTTTTGCACCTATTTGGCTCCCCCTACTGGCTTAACTTGCAATCTCATTACTGATTGGCTGACTTTGCTGCCACTCAAAAAATTTAGCCAATTATTTTAAAGTGGAGGGGCAGTGAGATGCCTGTGATGTCATAAGCATCAGTTTTGGGCCGTTTTCTGGCTGACATTTCTAAAAGAGGAATTTCTATGAGACTGAGATGTTTAACACTTTTTGTATGTTTGTGAATGTGGGTAGACTACCATTATTCAACAAAGACAAGGTAAAAATGGTTTTCCATTCTCTGTCCCCTTTAAGTACATGAAAATTTATGCAAAATGTGTTTAAGGTATGTAAAAAAATTGTTTTCATTTCTTCTTTATTTTATGTATTTAGTTCTCCTGCTGTAAGTAAAATGTTAGCAATGTTGCCCTTAAAATTCAACAGACTATTTTTTTGCTGTACTTTTGAGAATTTCACATTCCAGATGGTACATGGTAAACCAAAGTAGTACTATTTTTGATTATTTATAACATGCATTTTACAAGTTTACTTGAACTCTATTTCAGTATATATATATATATATATATATATATATATATATATATATATATATATATATATATATATATATATATATATATATATTTTTTTTTTTTTTTTTGCATATCTAGACATTTAAAAAAATTCCTCCAAATGCATGCAAACTGTCTTCTGCCTATAGATCACATCAAGACGGTGATGTCATCAGCCAGCATGGAAACGTTGTTAGCTTTGTTTCCACCTTCTTCAATCTTTCTGTGTGAGCCGTTGGTTTAAAGGGAAGGGGTGAGGGCACACTTAAGGAGGGTTGTAAAAAACATCATAATCAAAGGGGAAATGCATTGGACCCGGGAGGAACCGCGACCCTAATTTCAAAATGCTCTCTATTACATCAAGCTGGAGTTTACTCCTGTTTTGATGACTAAAAACTTGAACATGCTACCAAAAATGAATGAAAATTATAATGTAAATCTTACGTAAGAGGAACTGTTTGAATGAATTATACAAATATTAAATTGAATGTTTTTGTCTGTTTGGTGTAAATACAAATTATATTTAAATAGATATACAGTATAGTTAAGGAAACTTAATGTTGTTTTATGTCTTTTTGTGACTTTACTTTTTATTTATTTTAGTGTTTTTTTAATGTTTAACCCCCATTAAGAGTGCTGAACTTAAAACATCTTAATGAACAAAAAAAAAAATTAATTCATGTGAAACATACTTTGTGTGAACCCAGATGATAAATATGGTTTATTAGTTATTTCAGTGAAAATAAGTCTGAAATATAACAAAAAACTGGAAGTTATTTATGGTAGAGCAAGAAATAACGGTTTAATTAAGTTAAATAGGAGGATATATGACTTGCCCTCAAATATATGTTTGGCAATTTTTCCTTGTAATGTGTACAAATTATGGAGATATATTCCCTTTTACATTTGTTTAAAACAGACCTTGCTCCGAACATTTATAATATTAATAAAGCCTTCTTTAAATTAATAAAGCATAAGGTATTAAAGGCCAAATGGGAAAATAATGAACAATGAACACTCAGAATAGGTTGTGTGGGTGCTTCAGTACTTCATGTTTTTCTAGTGCTGTGAAACACCACAGCTGTTATTCACAGATGGGTTGTAATTAAATGTGACTCACCCATTTATATTCTTTCTGTGTGTATTGGCTTTTTGTTCCTGATGAAATTAATGTTTCTGTTGTCTATTTATTCACAATAAGGTCCAAATGGTTTCTTTTCCCTCCCTCATTACATTGTCTGATAATGCACAATAAAATTATGTTAGAAGATGGCGAGTGGTGTTGACAATCAGTGTGCGCTTTTCTTTTATTATGTTCTCACATTTATGAAGTCAAATGACTGCTAATAGTTTAGCACAGAAGTATAGTAATATATGTAGTGTTTGGATAAAGGTTAAGGTTATAACATTTAAGTGTGAAGATTTAAACATTTTCAGATATATTTGAATACAGTTAAGTCTAGATAGATGACAAAATTTTTCCTCGTGTACCTCTTTTCATACATTTTCCTTCCCGACATGTCCACAAGAGGGAGATATTTAGTAACACGTGACAATCTTGGCTATTTTATTTTACCATACTTTTAACCTTGTTGTTCCAATAAACTGCAAACCTAAATTTGAGTATTTTGGGGTAAATGTCCTGAAATGTTTTCTTCTAATTCTGTATCGATTAATATTTTGCATGAAAGTTGCAACCCTCGTCCTATAACGCCTATCATAATTATTCAATAATTATTGGTAAATCAATGAATGATTATTATTACATCTTTCAACGCCTTTTGCAATGCAAGTGTTTCATGCATCTTTCAAAATAAGCAGAAGTGTGAGGTTTCCTTCTCAAGACAAGGCAGCACATTTGTTATGATCATTCATTTTGTTGCCAAAACAAGGCCTGTGTTGTTTCTGTCCACAGGGTGGTCTGTAAAGAAGAACTCTCAGACCCATACAGATATGGCCACAAAGTCCATATAAATATATATACAGTCATGGGCAGAATGATAGCACTCTTGGTAATTATGAATAAAGAAGCCGGTAAAAATATATTTGCATTGTAATCATTTTAGTTTTTAAAAATATAATTCATCAAATAAAGTCAAATAATTGAATATGGTATGAAAATCTCATCATGAAAAAAATTGTTAGCCACAAATAATGGCACCATTGTATTCAATGCTTTTTGCAAATAACTTTGGCCAAGATAAAATACTAGTTCGACTTGCAGCGTCGTAAGAACTGACAAGCGGATTACGTCGAAGTACCGCGAGAGCGAGTCGAAATTAGACTTCTCTGTATGGTTTCTCGAATCACTCTCGCGGTACTTTGACGTCATCCGCTTGTCAGTTCCTGTGTCGCCGCTACCGCATGAAGTCGAACAAGCTTATCATGGCTGCATACGTCATCAAGACTGTCTTATTTTAGAATATTAACAATTATAAGGTTGACAGTTATTCTTAGGCAATCATAAATTGTTGTAAAGTGCTTATGACTTGCGAATGTAATGCTCAGTAAACTGAAATAAACCAGGCTTGATGACGTATACACCCTGCATATGCGAGCACTCGACCTCGCGAGGCCGAATCTCTCCAGATCTTTCAAATTCCCAAGTCCACTCTCCTCTTCAATTCACCCCACTAATCTTCTACAGGGTAACCATGGCAGAACTTTCATTGTGGTCATCCTAAAAATAACTGTTTTCATGATTACATTTGTGGCTACTGTGGTTTTACCACAAATGCCATAGTAAAACTATGGTTAGTTTCGTAAGCGTGTACTATGTGTATGTCTCCCTCTAGCGACTAAACTTTCATTCCTTCTCCCTGATTTACCTTAAAAGAGACAAGACACGAGAGAGTTATGAAGGCAACGCCCAACATACAGTCGCTGCGTTCTCTTCACTACTGTTGCTCTGTTACCGCACCACCAACTATTTGCTTATTTTAGCACTCGGCGCCAGCAGGAAGTACGTCCCTCCAAGACTAGGTTGCGTCAAAGTTGACCGACTAAACCGATAACTCAGATTTCATCAGTGAACGTCTGCTCACGGGAGTACTGTAAGGCAGTTTATTTATTAAGAAAACATCAGCAGAATGGCAGAAACAGACGCGACTCCTTTTGCAAGCTGTCTGGGGAACCTGAAGAGTTATGTGCGTACTCGAAAAGGGACGATTCTTGCCGCTGAAATAGTAAGTTATATACATCAAAATGACACTTATTTGACTTTAAGTTGTTTTAAAACGTTTCAACAGTGTTGTGAGTAAAGTGTCAGAAATTCCTCTGAAAGTGTGATAAATGCGGAGGCGTGAAGTGAAATAAATGTTGCTATGGCGCCGCACTTATTTAATCAACATAAATGACTGTAATTCACCTGTTGATTCATATAACTACACGAGTCATAGAGAAAGCAAATGTGTTGATTTAATGTTGTATATATTTTAGCTATTTAAATAACGTTGGACTGTGGAAAAAATGTCTGTTATTACGCATATAGGAAAAAGTTTGTAATTTTAGGTCACACTGTTAAACTTTTAACCTCCAAGGTCCCAAAATGAGTTAAATGAAACGGGCTTGCCTGCATGTGCATGGCACAGTGTTACAGTATATCCAATAACAAACAGTTTGATCAAATTGTAGCTTGCACACTACGCAGCAATGCAAAACGTTACATCATTGAATTTTGAAGTATGCCTACTGGGCAGTAACAGTAGTGTCAATAAATGAATAGTATTGAATGAAATGCCTCCCATCACAGAGCCATACTGTACAAGTGCGTGCTGTATGTTTGGAGGAGGTGGACTGGAATGTTGCCCATGTGCTGACTTAATGGTGTAAGGTCAAAGGGCACGAGGTTTCATCCATCTGCTGGAAAGATTGAGAAGGGTCTTCTCTGTTCTGCAGCTTGTCCAAATCCACGAAATCAAAAGTTGTAGAAAATATAAGTTTGAATATACTGGCAAGTCAATGTGACCCTGTTTAGGCAAAAGTGGCCCAAATTTGCTCTGTGTCTGTCGGACAAAATAATCCACGTACTCCGTTTTCTGTTTAAATATCTTTCTTTAATCTTGTTTATCATTTAAATCAAACATTATATAATCTTAAATATCATGGATGTGGTAAAGAAAACTGTGCAACTCCACTGTATTCCAAAGAGCGCACTACCCGCAAGCTTCACAGTGTCCAAATTCTTAAAGAGACAGTACACAATTTTAACACATATTTTCAATCTAAATATACAGAATATTTGTCTAAATGGTCTATATGAGATACATAAATGAAGTAAGCTTACATATTAGGATAATTTCTAACAAAAATATTCAAAGGCTGAATCTAAAGCAAAATAGACTCCTGCAGTATGTGATATATTGGAGTCTTACACCGGATTTCCACCACCTGCGGAGCGGCTCCAGATCGGCTCTGCTGCGTTACGGCTCCGCACTCCGCCGTCCGCCAATACCCACCAGTTCCGTATTTGTTGCAGAGCGACTGCGTGGTGAAGTGACGAGGACCCATGAGGTCTCGCAAATTCGCGTGATGATCACGCGATACCTAGTTCTGTCTCTGCCCATTATGCCGTTGAATTATGACGTTTTTACAAACCAGCCCAGATCACAACACGAGATCTCGCGTAGACAGAGCAGTACATTAAATCCATCCAAAATTCAAAAAAGAAGAAGGTTGCTAAAACCATTTATTCATGCTCTATCTTTAATGTATTTATTTGAAACTCCCCCTGGCTCTTTTCTTGTCTATTATTTGTTGTTTCTGTATTAATGACTTTATTTGTGTGTGTTTGTAATGTTTGTATTGCAAAGATTTAATAAAAAAACACGAGTTCAGGTATGATCACGCGATAAAGTCATGGCTCCGCCCTGCGGAGCTGTCCGTAATCCGTCAAAAATAGAAGCTCTGCGTATTTGTGCCGGATGGCCGGAGCTGTGACGGATTTAGAGCGCAGTCAGTGGAAATACACAAATTGACTTGAATGGAAACCGATCGCCGTTCCGTAGTAGCCTGGTCCAACCAGACTCTCGTACATTCATTTAATTTGTACAGAGAGTCTGGCCACGCTCTATTGCAAAGCGTTACTTCGGTTAAGGAGGGTCCATTGTTGAAGTTTAAAACTATTGGATCTGCCCAGAGTCACTCAGGATCTGCCATACGCAGTCGTTAACATGTGGTCGTGATGTATATCATGCACCGAAACCGTCCGGAAACAACAAGTACGAATAATCAGACAAACAAAACTTAGCAAACCTGGTTCTTGCTCCGGCTTTAACTTCTGTATATTCGGCAGTTTTGCAACAACAGACCGAATAGCTTTTCTCACGTCTTTCTCCGCTGCCATTACTGAACTACAACTCAAACTGACGCACGACCTCAACGTCATCGTTCTTAGCCACCCCCATCTGTTCGCTGATTGGTCCTGCAGATTTTTGCAGGAGAAAACGAAACTCTACAGAGCAGTACCAGACGTACCGCGGAGCCAGGCTAGTTCCGTAGCGGATCCGCAGCCTTTCCGCAGTCGGTGGAAATTGGGGGTTACGTGTAAAATAGCCCATCCATATAGAAACTTTACTAAATAATGCAGTACATAACCGAACTAACAAAAAAGTGGCGCCCACTTTGGCCCACAGTCTATCATTTTATCATTTGACTGTTCAGTATTACATTTAAAAAGCAGACGTAAAATTAACTTAAAAGTTACTTTCCCTACTAACTAATTACTTTTGATATACAGTAACTGGTAGAGTAATTTAATTACTTTTAAAAGAAGAAACTAGTAACTGTAACTTATTACTAATTTTCAGTACTTGCCCAACACTGCTGACAACATACTGATCTAATGTTGTTACGGTGAGTCCGTGTCATGTTTTGTTTCTGTTCTGATTGTCGTCACCTGGACATTCATTGATTAATCACCTGATTCAATCCACCTGTTTGTCATTTAGTCTGTGTGTATTTATACCTGTGTTTGTGCAATACTCACTGCCAGGTCATTGTTGCTGATTCCATGTCTGTACCTGTTGCATGTATTGAGTGTTCCTGTTTTTAATTACCTGCCCGTTCTTTTACTCCTCTTGTTTTTGTTTCTCGTTTGTTAATAAATGTTATTTATTCATCGTAAACTTGCACTTGTGTCCTTACTCCTGTTCCCAGTCGTGATATTATCTTTAATGTCGGCTGCATATCTGCGACATATACGCCGATTCACCGATACAGATATATCTGCAACAGGTTCGTATCGGCCGATAAAATCGGCAAAACGATAAATCGGTCAGGCTTTTGTCCTTATAAATAGATTAGAATCTAATAAAATTGTATATAGTAGCACATTTTTATATGGCTAATATACATAATTGTTAAACAAAAAACAATTGTAGAAAACTGGCCTTTATTTATTATTAGAAAACTGTAAAAACCATAAACCGTTTTACTATATAAAAAAACACAAAAAAAGAACACGAAATCTTTTGAATGAACCTTGGATAATTGACCACACCAATCTTCTGTTCTTTCAAGCCATGTGTTAAGAAACTTATGGCTAGTTCCTGTTTCTATAAAATGCAATATCAGCATTTCTTGAAATGGCTGAATTCTGCCCACAGCATGTTAAAACCATGCAATCCACTGCAGGTATTAGGAGGGCATTACTCATATTCAAGAGATAAATTTGGTCATGCAAGCATGAATGTACCAAACCCGGCGGACACACCCACCTAAACATGTAGGGTCAAAGCAATTGCCACGCTGCATGATTTAAGTATCCATGCATGCTGGGCCATTTACAGAGGCTGGTTTTACATAAGCGACATACTGTTTAAATGCATTTCTTTCTACATTTGGAAATGTAACACATGCAAGAATGTATTAAATGGCTCTGCGGCATGAAAATAGTTGTAGGCGTCAAGGCTGAGTTTGAGAATGCAAATCTTTGCCAGATGATTTGAATATTTCTGTTATACGCTTTGCACAGTTTTATCATACATTTCTTCTCGTGTGTGTGTGTGTTGGATATGCAGGCTATGTTCTTAGTGTTTCAAGAAGTGTCGCTTTGGGTATATTCTTGTACATGTAGTTGTTTTTATTTTTGGTGTTTCCTTATTTACCCCTGATCCTTTTCAGTTTAGAGCCCTCAGTAGTGGGTGTTCTTAAAGGGCCAGTGCTGGGATCCTAAATAGAGCTTCATTGTGTGCGCCGGGTGGAGCTCATTTTGCCCGTGAGGCTTAAAGAGGCAGCTTGTGCCAGTCCCCGCAACTCATAAAGCATCGATACATGTGTATGAGGGAGTGGTGACTGATGACATCACATTGCCCCGCTCTGCTCCTCGCCCCTCCACAGTCAGAATGACTCTCCTTTTCTGATGTAACCGAGTAGGCTAAACACAGGAGGTTAGCTGGATTTACTGACTTAACTTACTTTGAAGTGACCTAGAGCATTAAAATGATTCATTTCTAAATGTCCGTATTTTAATAAATATAGTTCATCTTCTGAAAAATAATATATTAAAACCGTATAACAACTGAGAATATGATAATAAGAGATGTACATGAGAAGAATAAGATTACAGTTTTAAATCTATCATCCACCTAAATAAAAGTACCAATGTACCAACAGTTATTCTTTTGCTCCCAAGCCTATCCATTATGCTACATTATTAAAAACTTTGAAGGAAGCATTAAATATTTGATATATTCAAATTACTGTTGTGACACCCAGCTTGTGTGTCTTGCAATAATTTGCACAGTATAAATTATATACAATTACAGTCAATTTACAACCCTGTTACAATTCAAGATTTTCTGGGTCATTCAAATATAATGGGGATGAATGTGGATATGCAAATTGGCTCATGGTCCAATGAAAAACAAACATTAAAGAATACATTGAAAGTTTATTTGTTTATGTAGGTCTAATTATATTGGTAAATATTAGGGATACAAGTGGGACTATGTAATAATGAGCCCTTACTTTGGGATAGTTCGGGAGGGCATTAAATCCTCCGTTAGCTTTCATAGAGATGATTGTGGCGTCTTGTTGAATCTGAGCAGCTGGGCATTAGCACCACTGTGTGAAAACTGAGCCTGTAGTGTCACACATTGGCAAACTTAAGCTATGTTTACACAACAACGATGTAGTAAAAAAAAGGAGTTTATTCTTTACGCTAAAATTTAACATACAAACAACAACGCTTTACTTTGTAAAGAAACACTACACAACTGCACACATACGCAGTTTCCACATAGCGATAAATTTCAACAACAATCGAGACAGCAAAGCATCAAATCCTTTTGTTTATACGTACGTTGAGGTAGGTTTATTACCAAAAGTGACCCTGGACTATAAAGTGCGATTTTTACATTTTATTATGTACCTAAACTGTAGATCGCGCATCAATTTTTCATTTATACTTCTACACTGGTGTTTGCGATAACCTGCAATTACTCGATCGCTAGACGGCAATGTCCATGGGAAAGTTACGGTTGCATGTTGTGTACGTTGTTGGAACAGCAATATCGCTCCCCAACTCCATCTTTGTTTTTATCGTAAATGTGTACGAGGAAATATGATGCAGATTTTTTTTTAAACTGACGGGAGGGGTTCTAGCAGACCAATCACAGCGCTTGCGGTCCGTGTGTGTAGAATTGACGCACATTGATGTTACATTTTTGGAGAGGTGCGTGTCAGGCTACACATAGCTATGCGTAGGTACTACGCAGAAATATATATCGCCCTATTTCATTGCTAAAAAAACAACGTTATTTTGTGAATTTGGTATAATACAATGTGTTTGCGTGGTTTATGGTTAAAAAAACACATTATTTTCCACATACAGTACATTTTTGGAGGATTTTTTTTTTCAAGGATTTGAAAAGCTCTGTGTCTCTGCGCCAGCTAATCTGTTCGTTGTGATTGGTCTGAATACCTCTGACATCAGCCGGAAATATGACACTCCTTACCATGTTTGAAAGATTCGGTCACAATGCAATGCTAACAGGAGTTAACTTGCAGTCCGAAGCTGGAGGATATATGATAATGTAAAAAGGAAAATGTAGGAAATGTAAAATTCTGAATCTGACCATGGGTGCTCTTTTATATTCCAAAATTGTATTGGAGAAGCATTAAAAAACTCGCTAACTTGAGCAGTACAAACACCTAGTAGGCCGCCATTGTTGTTTTACTTGCACATGTCAATAGACTGAACACATACCCATGATGTCACAGTTATCATCGATTGACATTTACGTAGTTCACACAAAACGTGCACTTTGAAATCCGTCTTCAAAAGTTTGCGCTTTCAGGGCCACACAAACAGTGTTGTTGTGTAAACAAACAGCCAAACCACTTCAGGTTTCTGTTAAATACGTTGTTTTGTGTCAACGGCCCCTTAGTAGATTAAAGCCAAACAGCAGTCATTGTGCTGGCAGAAATATATCTGTGTGCCCTGATGCTGGCTTCACTTCAATAGCATAGCTCGATAAGACGTTTTTTACTGGCTACCCTGATGGAAAAAATGCATTTCTCTTTTTTTAGCAATGCTGAATGAAGAAATTAAAACAGTGTGTGCTAAAAGTGGTTTAGGTTTACAGTTGAATTGGTTCTGGGTAATATTAGACATTGGACTTTAACCGTTATTACCCTGGTTGCACTGACTACAGGGTGTGATTGAGTTTTAATTTTTTACTCCATGTTTAGACAGAATACATTTTGAAAAATAAAGATTTTTCTGGCTGAACATAAAAATGTTTAGATGCATTTGAAATCAGTACACGTTTGGCATTTAAAAACAGATCAAATAATATATAATGGCAATTATAATTTGGCTAAAAAATGCCACATACTTCTACCATGTTCTATGCAAATTTTGTGTCCGGTTCAGGAACCATGGTAACAACATTGTTGATGGCAAACAGGAAATTTACAACCTAACACTTGACTTTACGCAAATTCAAAGTAACGGTTTCGCACTTTTAAGGGCACTGCAGGAAGTCAACACCACACAAAGGGTTTTCCCAGATAAGGATAAGAAATTACTTCTTTTGCCAAATGTGTTTAAAGCTGCAAGACACAATTGCCCCCACCAGTTCCCATGTTTCAAGTGCTCTACCCTATCACCGGGGCGGCGTATGTACACTGTTAGAAGCAGCATTTTTGTCAAATCAACATAGTTTATTGTGGCTTGACATTGTGGCTTGAAGCCTGTTAAAAATAAAACACTTTTACCACAAAATATTATTGGTGTTGGTTGCTAGGCAAATTGCGACTGTACCTGCTAGTGCTTATACTACCTGTTGGACAAAATTTTTGGCACGTAACCCATCTGATACGGACACTGGCACGTTACTCATCACACGTGAATTATGTCATGCCGGTTGAGGAGAGGTGCAAATAACAGATAAGGGAGTCATCAGATTAGGGAGATAAAAGAGGAAAAACCCACATGTTAGTAGACAAATCATTCACAGAGCACGGAGATGCGCTGCTTATATTTAGTAAAGTCTAGTTAACAAAATTGAAAACTGTAAAACTACTTTTATTTAATCTTTTATTTTAATCTAGTAGATTTGTAGAGGCTTATTTCAAACTCTATCTGTAAAAATATTTCAACTAGCATGCTTTCTTTTTTCTTTCATGGGTATTTATAACCCATGAGTCATTAATTATAAGCTACAGTCCCTGAAGTCTGACTAATGCCACGGCAAGAGTCAACATTTCCTTGAATTTAGTAGTTTCTGGCTTTTTGGTATAGTAAATATATCTCAGTTAACTTGATGTTCACATTTGCCATCTCCTCCCTTAGTCATTTGAGGCTTGATTTAAAGGATTAGTCCATTTTCTTAAAAGAAAAATCCAGATAATTTACTCACCACCATGTCATCCAAAATGTTGATGTCTTTCTTTGTTCAGTCGAGAAGAAATTATGTTTTTTGAGGAAAACATTGCAGGATTTTTCTCATTTTAATAGAGCCCAACATTTAATACTTAATTCAACACTTAACGTTTTTTTTCAACGGAGTTTCAAAGGACTATAAACGATCCCAAACGAGGCATAAGGGTCTTATCTAGCAAAACGATTGTCATTTTTGACAATAAAAATAACAAATAAACACTTTTAAAGCACAGCTTCTCGTCATGTTGATCCGGTCGTGATGCGCCAGCTGACCCCACGCAATACGTCATGACGTCAAGAGGTCATAGAGGACGAACGCGAAACTCCGCCCCCAGTGTTTACAAGTGTGTTGAAAGAGAACCGTTCCTACGTTGTTGTATGTCAACTGATCCTAATTAATGTCTTTGTGTCAGTTTATTGTTTAAAATGGTCCGCAAATGTGCGTTTTATATATGTAACACATGACCTCTCTACGTCACTACGCATTTACGTTAGGTCACTCTGGACCGGACCTAAACGAAAAGTTGTGGTTTAAAAGTACATATTTTTTATTTTTCTTGTCAAAAATGACAATCGTATTGCTAGATAAGACCCTTATGCCTCGTTTGGGATCGTTTATAGACTTTTGAAACTCCGTTGAGAAAAACTGTTAAGTGTTGAGTTAAGTATTAAATGTTGGGCTCTATTAAAGTCCATTAAAATATGAAAAATCCTGCAATGTTTTCCTCAAAAAACATAATTTCTTCTCAACTGAACAAAGAAAGACATCAACATTTTGGATGAAATGGTGGTGAGTAAATTATCTGGATTTTTCTTTGAAGAAAATGGACTATTCCTTAAAAACCATATGAGGCCTTTAGGACCAAATCCCACTCTTTTGTGAGCTGCATGAATTGTCAGGGGTTTACACCGGTGCTACATTCTTCACTTCAGTCCTCACCACATGTTATAGTTAAAGTTTAAAACACTTCACAAACTCTAGTGGATGTGAGAAATTCAAAGCTCTGCTGTTAACTGACTCTTACAACAGATGGTATTTTCAGATGGATTGTGGGTAGGATAGTAGGATGTTTGTAGTGAAGATTTGTCAGCAGATGTGAATGACTTTGTTTTAACAGACTAAAAAAATATATTTTGTGAACAATGTTTTGTAAAGCAACAGACAGTGCAGTTAAAGAAGTAGTATCTGCCAAATTGTCTATACCGGTGAATCTCTAAAAGTAATAGTTAACACTTTTGTATTGTGATCTAGGACTTTCTATGTACATAAAAGGCCTATTTCTCTCAAATATTGTTCCCAAATCTGTCTAAATCTGTGTTAGTGAGCACTTCTCCTTTGCAGAGATAACCCATTCACCTCACAGGTGTGGCATATCAAGAAGCTGATTAGACAACATGATTATTTCACAGGCGTGCCTTAGGCTGGCCACAATTATAGGCCATTTTACAATGTGCAGTTTTATTGTATTGGGAGGGGTCCAGAGGGTCCAAAAAGCAGTCAGTCCTTACTAGGGGTGGCACGGTCCATGAAAAAAATCCGAACCGTTCGGTTCGCTTGTCTCGGTTCGGAGCGCGTGTGTACCGCACGGTTCAACGGTTCATGGCATGCGCAATGTAGTCTCATGCCCTGTATGTGACCTCAGATTGCGTGTGTCCCTTTCGCGTGAAAGAAGAGGTGACTGGTTTGGAGTATAAGTAACTGCAGGTTATGTTACGTGTAGAAATGGCAAGTGGGAGAGAAAAGGAAGTCTGCCCGCAGTTGGAGGATGCGCCAGCGTCGTATAAGTTTGGTGTGTGGAAACATATTTTTATTTCATGTTACTTATGATGACAGCGGAAATAAAACAATAGATTGAACTGCAGTCTATGGGTTGAATATGCTCCAACAGCCACAGGAGATCGCCTTCTCTCCGACCATTTATCTAATCTGAGGTACTGACAACAATGTTTTACATCTTTAGCGCTATTTTTAGCCTTTCATTGATAAAATTAAAGCGGCTGATTTCCGCGTAGTTTCATTTTGCTAGCGTGTGCAGGTTGCGCGATCTTATTTCAGAAATTGCCCCTCAAAGTAATCAGAAGTGGTCAAAAGTGGACAAAAGAGACTTAAAGAGATTTTAATATTACAGGTGTAAAGGTTATGTTTCTCTCTCGTCCACATAAATTCTCAGTATTAAAGCAGCCTCTCAGTGATAAATCTAAGAGCTACACTGAAGTTGGCATTTTAATAAATGCAAGTTATCTTTGTGTGCTAAAAATGCACATAAAGTTCATGTAGATGGCAATACACATTCTCTTTTTTGCCAAATAAATGAAAAGCATGTTGAAATCATCAATGTCTTCCCTCTTGCTCTATCAAAATCTCATCTGGCTTTCCTCAGAGATGGTCCAATGTGCTTAAAGTCAAATTCAGTTTGTGCATGACTACATGATATAACTTTTTTAATGATGTATCCTAAATTATGGATAATTAATACATTAATAAGATAATACATTTCTGGAGTGTTAAAAATTTAAAGAAAAAATAACAACAAGAACCGTACTGAACCGAGAACCGTGACCATAGAACCGTGATACGAACCGAACCGAGGGTTTTGTGAACCGTGCCACCCCTAGTCCTTACACATCTCCTTCGCATAAAGTTGTTGAATGTTGGTCCATTCCTCTTCAATTGCTGTGTGAAGTTGCTGGATATTGGGAAGAACTGGAACGCTCTGTCGTGTACGCCTATCGAGAGCATCCCAAACATGCTCAATGGGTGACATGTATACTGGTGATGCTGTCAGCTTTCAGGAATTGTGTACAGATCCTTGCAACATCGGGTTCATGCTGCAACATGAGGTGATGGTTGTGGATGAATGGCACAACAATGGGCTTCAAAACTTTAGCTCCATGCAATCAAAATGCCCTGTACAATGAAACCGGGATTCATCCGTGAAGAGAACACCTCTTTAAAAACCTCTAAAAATGGGGCAAAAACAAAGTGTTGCATTTATAATTTTGTTCAGTGTAGTTTGCTTCAGGTTATTTGTGAAATTGTCAGAAATGAGGGACATGTCAGAAAGAGATTGAACTCAACTTTGTATACTAAAGTGTCATGAAACCCTTATCTCTCTTTTCTGTAGCTTATCAGTTTCATCATCATCATCTGTTATGCTGCATCAATGTATGGCGGATATTCAGCAGTCGCCATCTGTGAGATGGTCTTTGCCATTGTCTTCTTCGTTATCTTCATGATGGAGCTGGACAAATCCATTCAGGTTGTGAACTGGCTATGGAGTGTAAGTATTAAACACACACACACGCACGCACGCACGCACGCACGCACGCACGCACACACACACACACACACACACACACACACACAAACACAGTCCTATTTAGAATAAACATGAAAAGGTCCCAGTAGGCAGATCAAATCTTTTTTAAGTAAACATTTTTCCCCTAACCCCCCTAAGGACCTTTTCCGCGCTGGGATTGGTGCACTCCTGTATCTCATAACCTCTTTGATTTGTGTAATTGGTGGAACTGGGGATGGGGCTCGCATCGCTGGTGGGGTAAGACATCTAACAGCCTTAAAATTCACCAATGCCTTATTCTGCTGTTCATTCATTAATGATGTTCGCCTCCTCCCCCAGGTGTTCGGACTGTTGGCTGGAATTTTGTTTGCCTATGACACTTATACAATCTTCCTGGAAGTCAAAAGCAACAGGCAGCACACAGCTGCACCCACAGGTGACTTCGCACACGTATTTAATCATATACACAGATGTACAAGTTCATTATCAGCAATTAATATACAAGATAAAAATATACAAGATGCACACTGGAAACATTGTAGTTACCCAAAAACTGTTTAAACACATATAAAACCAAGTCCATATGCAAAACAAATCTTATGGTAATATTAATATTAGTTAGAATAGAATCTGGACTTTCTGTTGATAGACCCGCCCCACACATACGCAACAATGTCGGTTAGTAGACACGCCCCTTACTGCTGATTGGCTACAAGTGTGTTTTGGTACTAAATTTGCAGGATTGCAACACAAATTTTGGTTCATTTATATTAAGTGTCATGTTGAGTGTCGATATTTATACTAGTTCTGCCTGTCTGGTCCGTCTGGTTTTTAAATTGAAGCTTAAAGGAATATTCCATTTTCTTAAAAGAAAAATCCAGATAGTTTACTCACCACCATGTCATCCAAAATGTTGATGTCTTTTTTTGTTCAGTCGAGAAGAAATTATGTTTTTTAAAGAAAACATTGCAGGATTTTTCTCATTTTAATGGACTTTAATAGAGCCCAACATTTAATACTTAACTCAACACTTAACAGTTTTTTTCAACGGAGTTTCAAAGGACTCTAAACGATCCCAAACGAGGCATAAGGGTCTTATCTAGCAAAACGATTGTCATTTTTGACAAGAAAAATAACAAATATACACTTTTAAACCACAACTTTTTGTCTAGATCCGGTCCAGAGTGACCTAACGTAAATGCGTAGTGACGTAGAGAGGTCACGTGTTACATATATAAAACGCACATTTGCGGACCATTGAAAACAATAAACTGACACAAAGACATTTATTAGTATCAGTTGACATACAACAACTATATTTGTTATTTTTATTGTCAAAAATGACAATCGTTTTGCTAGATAAGACCCTTATGTCTCGTTTGGGATCGTTTAGAGTCCTTTGAAACTCCGTTGAAAAAACTGTTACGTGTTGATTTAAGTGTTAATTGTTAGTATCTATTAAAGTCCATTAAAATGAGAAAAATCCTGGAATGTTTTCCTCAAAAAAACATAATTTCTTCTCGACTGAACAAAGAAAGACATCAACATTTTGGATGACATGGTGGTGAGTAAATTATCTAAATTTTTCTTTTAAGAAAATTGAATATTCCTTTAAAAAAGACAGCCAGAATTCAATGTCTTAAGTGGTGCATATGGCTTGTACATCTGGATTTTAACACAATCTCCTTGGTTCGAATTCACCTTTTGCCGACCTCACTCGTTTCTAGTTTCAATCACATATGTCACATACCAAAAAGGTATTTATTTACAATAAAAAGTAAGAAAATGTTCGAAAAGTGTAAATTTAGTGCCCAAGAGTGTTTATTAAGAATGGATGTATTTATTGGGTAAGGTTAAGGGTTGGTGTAGGGAGGGCTTTAATTCGCCCAATAATGCAGCATCTATTTAATAATTTTAATAAATATATTCATCTACACTATTTTATTATTGCATCCTGTTAATGTACAAAAATACTGTGGTGCAAATAGTTTTTGCCAATATAAAGTATAGATAGTTGCGGGGGCTGCAACTGTGCCTTAAACACAGCTCTCTTTCAAACTTTGCAGCGATCTAAAAGTACGAGTTAATTATTATGAAAGAGTCAATTATTATTAATTCTGAGAGGATATTAAAGATTTAAAGTTGTCTGGATGTTGGTAACGTCTTCCTGTGCCCCAAAATTATATATATATATATATATATATATATATATATATATATGACTATTTAAAATTGAAAACTACATATACAAAATCAAATGTAACAAAAGTATTCAAATGTTCAGACTATGACATTGCCTCTCTCCAGTGCCTATTACTAGCAGACATGTACATTTATTCACTTATGAAAAGTAATGTCTGTTGTTTGACTACAAAATTTAGGCTATATGTCTCTTTCACTAGAGGTGCTATTTTATATTCTAATGAAGTGTCTTGTTACTCTTTAAACAGGTCGCTGAGGGCTGTCCAAAGAATATTTACAACTTTCATTTGCCATTTGAACCAAATGTTATGGGGGAGATGCCAGTGCTAGCACTGCTATTCCACTAAAAATAATGCCAGTTTAATCAGACAAAGCATTTTATAATGTAGCTTCTATCCTCTGCTCACATCAAGTTCCTATAACCACTTAACCTAACTAACTAGTCCCTAATTATTTATTGTCTATCTTCTTTTGTGTTTCCTTTTTGATTTTTTAACAGATGAGGCAGTGTGAAAACTACTCCCTTCACTACAACATTAACAGCAACCAAAACATGGACAATATATTTTTAAAATGGTTTAAATGGAAGACGTCCGGAGAACAAACAAGAGCTAAAGACCAGAACAATGAAAGTTTGATGTAAAAATGGCATGAAGTAATTGGAAAATGCTGCATTGTAAGAAGAAAACCACCAAATATGAAAGCCATTGTGATTTAAAGATTTAAAGGTTTGGGTAACTTTGGTTGATTTTAACGCAATATAGAGAGGTATTGCTAAAACCTTTGTAAGGCAAGGTTATTTTGTTCATCTGATATTTAAAGAGAGTTTTTTTTGACCCAGTAAGTTTAAGAAAGGTACAACTGCCACATTAAAATGTTGAAAACTTGATCTAGTTAAGTCTGGTGCTGTTTTTGTGTAATAACACACTTTATATTAAGTTTGTTACGATGTAAAATTTCAGCCATAGCCATGTAACTCATTTTTAATAAGTATTTTATGCCTAAAGTATAGTTAGTTGTAAAAAGTTGATCTGTACTTTTGGATTTTAAGTAGGATTGGACTCCAATTCAATTAATCTAGTTTATAGATCTGTTCAACTCAGTTACAGTCAATAGTAAGTGTTTAGCAGGTGAATGTTTAAATATAAAGAACTGATTTTTAACTCTAATATCTAGTGCTGCCTCACGATTATTCGTGACTAATCGTTTGCAGAATAAACGTTTTTGTTTAAATAATGTATGTGTGTGTACTGTGTATAATAATTATGTATAAATACACACACACATGCATGTATATAATTAAGAAACATTTGCATGCGTAAATACAGGTTTATATTTATATATAATTTATATTATATATAAATATTTATTATATAAATATATTTTTTATTAAAATTATACATGTATGTGTTTATTTATATACACATAATTATTATACACAGCACACAGACATATATTATGTAAACAAAAACTTTTATTCTGTAAACGATTAGTTGCGACTAATCATGTGGCAGCACTACTAATATCTTTTACGTTACTATGTAACAGGTATTTATTATAGCAAGTTCAAACCAGTTCATCCAGATACCAGTTCATCTGTTGGTACAATATGTCTGTTTTACATTAACCTGCTTACATATTACCATGTAACATGTTACCTCAAAAGATGCCATAAATGTGTTCTTTTTTTTTTATTAAAAATAAACTGAGTCATATATTGGACAAGCTTTGCTTTTGTATCGTTTTTTTCATGCAACCATTTTGATGAATTAAGTTCATATGATGTGTAAGAAAATGCTAAATTGAAGTCTGATACGTTAGCACCATTTGACCTTAAATAATAAACATTAAATATTATTATTTTAGTTTTTTGAAAGCTAAAAATTCAGGAGAATTTGGACAGTTGTATTCAATCATCATCTCTCCTTTAGTGGCACAGTGAGCCACTAAAACTGTTTAGTATAATACTGTAATCTGGCCATTTTTTTCTGTTTTATAAATGATGTATCTTGATAAGTGATGGCTTTTTGAGATATCTTTCTAGAATCAGTTTGCCTGTTTTTCCTGCCCATGACGGCTATATGTTTGGAGGAATTTCTGCACAACATTTATGAGAACAGAAAGGTAGACTTTGAGATACACTGTTTGCATGCTCTTTTAAAGTGTGTGAAAATAGTTACAGATCACAACAATTAATAAATGTTACAACTGAATCTGTGGTAGACAGCGCCACCCACTGGATTGTCACAAAACTTCCACTTCTGCTAATAATGTTGAATATCATTAACACAACCTTAATACGAATTTAAAATATGCATTTTGAAATAAATATTTGTAGAAATCAAACAAAACACTTACGTCAGAGTTTGACTCTTTATGCTGGTAAATCTCGACAAAGGCTAGAGGGGATACAGCTACGGCCAAATCTCGCGAGATGTTGGGTTACGGATTAGATTTGGGGTATGATTAGAATGAAAAACATCGGTTCTGCATAGATATGATACAGTTACGGCCTATTCCCGTGTAATGTTGGGGTTAGGTTTGTGGATATGATTAGAATGAAAACAGCGTTCATCCCGCGAGATTTCACGAGATTTAGGGCACAGCTGTATACCTTCTAGCCACAACCATTTTCTTTTCAAATTCATCATAACGATATGAATATCTGCCACTAGATGGCAGAATTTACCTTAATTTACAGTGGCAATCACATTTTTTTTTTATATTTTTTAAATATTTTAAGGTTTACTTTTTAAAATAATTTACAGGGTTTCTGCTTTTCTGTAAATAGAAACGTTGTAATGATTTATTGTAAAGGTTTTTTGGTCAATAAACAGAAAACGTAAATATAAAATCAATAGATTCTTTGATTAAATAAACAGTTTAGACATAAGACTTGCAATTCTTATTTATAAAGTAATTTTACCATATTTTTACTATTTGTTACAAACAAGAAATACTCAATAAAGTTGTAAAGTTGTTTAATATGCTCTTGCTATTAATACAATTAATAATGTATGTTTGTATACCTTTATTTAATCAATACAAATGCTCAGTAACATACAATACAGTATTGTATATGATGGAAAAAAACAAATAAACAAGCAAAACACACAACATACATCAAAATGAATAAAATGTTCTTTAATTCAAACAAAGAAAACCTTCACAAACACTTGTGTTTAGACCAGTTTTACATGTTTTTTTATATTAGTTGGATTTAGTTATTGAATCAAACACTGATAGTGTAAAGTAGGCTAAACAGTAATAATGTTGGGGGGGGGGGGTCTTTTTATACACTACAGTTCCGATGCTCATCCTGTAGGTGTAGCCCGTCCTCTGGTTACTCTCTCTGGGACTAACTCTTGATAGAGTTATTGTCAGTCTGGAGATTCACAGGCCAAAAACAGCGGACATTGTCGAGAAAACCTTCAGAAACATCGCCGGAGTCATGAATGCATTCGCGTGAAGGCACGCGCGACACATTAAGCAACCGACATGTTCGCACGCGGATCAAAAAAGCGACGCTCCAATCGCTCGGTAAGTCGCTCCTCCGTTGTTTTACACATAATCTACCCCGATTTTAACTTATAATGTGCCTGTTCTTGGTGAGGTAACCCCACATAGTATGGTGTAAGGTTTTAAACATCATTTCGACCGATGTTTCGGCGATGTTGATGACCAAAAGCTACTTTTTGTTTCTCGGACTCGTTTTACCTGACGAGATGTCGCAAGTTCAAAGCATGAAGTTAACTAGCAGACATGCTTAGACATTTAGTTTTTAGTTGTGTGAACATTACTTTATCGGTGATTATCGATGTTTATTACTTTCCTGACATTTTTTCAGTCTCTTTAACGATTGCATTGCAGAGGTGAGACGCTTTGTGCTTACGTCACAGTTACCTGTGCAGGTTACGCCATCGTTTTAGGGCATTCTTTCATGTGACGTGAACAGGACATTTTTAATGGCTACTTAAACATTTTATGTTACTGTTATGTGAGTTTATTAGATTGAATCCGTTTAACAATACTGTAATATATTGCATTCGTTTATAAAATAGCTTGTTCAGTGTTTAAAGTCTAAAATGATACAAAAGTTATTCTACTGAAAGTACATACATTTAGCATTCAGTAGTTTTGTAATCAATAAGAATTGTAGGCTGTGTAATCTATGAGATTACATATA
Source organism: Paramisgurnus dabryanus (assembly GCF_030506205.2). Classification (NCBI taxonomy): domain Eukaryota; kingdom Metazoa; phylum Chordata; class Actinopteri; order Cypriniformes; family Cobitidae; genus Paramisgurnus; species Paramisgurnus dabryanus. Next base: position 28,629,001 of record NC_133347.1, read on the forward strand.
GGACAGATTATTTAGAACATGTTTCGTATTGCTATTGTTTTATTTTCACTTTCCTGTAAGAACTGCTTTCCTTTGAGGAAATGTTCCTCAAATACCTGGGAAGTGCAAAGTAGGCAAAAAGTAAACACTAGTGATGCACCGATGTATCGGCCGCCGATATTTATCGGCCGATTTTTGATGAATTTGAAACCATCGGCATATCGGCAATAGCACGAGAAAGGCCGATACCGATTGTTTATTAATTAACTGCATAAAGAAATCCATTATATGTAAAAAATGAGTTAATGTTGTTAATAAAATAAATGCTGAATTGCAAAAACCACCTTTGAAGGTTGTCATGCTGTCTTATTATATTTGTTTTAGCTTAATTTGTGCCTCTCTTATTATGTTGGTCAGTTGAATGTTAATTAGATCCGATCCATGTTCAGTAAAAATAATTTGATGCAGAAATAAACTAGCTAATAGACCAACTGTATAGTATTGTATACAAGTGTTTAATATCGGTATCGGCATCGGTATCGGCCAGAAGTTGTCTATTTAAATCCGTATCGGTATCGGCCCAAAAAAATCCTATCGGTGCATCCCTAGTAAACACAGCCTAAAACTTCAGGACATTCTTACTGTATGACTGCTGACAGATTTGATTGGATTTGGTTGTTTGAATGGATCCTAATACAATAGGAAACTTTTTGTTTTTGTTTTTACAAGATGCTTTCTCTGTAAAGTGTATGTGTGCACCACATGCATAGCACAAATACATGTGTTTAAGAATATGTGTACCACATACTGAGGCATAATAACGTACTGAAATATAAAACATTGCTTTTTTATTGTTTCTCCTATACAAAACCTTTGTCGGGTATCTTTACCTTGATGAACAGAAGCGTGAACTTTAAATGTTTGACAAGTATTTGTTTAAAAATCTCAGTGTGCCATAGTTTTTACTATAAAGAGACTTATTAAGGATAGTCTTCTGTATTCTTGCTGATCTGAATTCTGAACACAAGGAAACAATGATTGCAGGTCTCATGAAACCTCTCAAACTCTTTTGAGCTTTTGACCTCTTGTAACTGTTGTTATGGTAACAATCAAGTGGAAATTTCCCTTTGAGGGTGTGGACAGGAAGACACCCCAAGGTCGTCCTGTCTCACCGTGAGAGACAGGAGACAATACAGACATCACAGTTTCCATATAAACCTTCAGGTGACTGAATGTTTCTCAACGCTGTACAGGAAATTATTCCTTTGGATTTATGCTCACTTTTCAACTAATCTTTGAATACTTTCATGACTTTCGTTTCTTAGTAATCTTACACTGCTTTTTGTTTACTTGCATTACTTTGTGTAATTTTTACTTTCTTACATATTTCTTTTAGTACTTTGTTACTATCAACACTACGTTTCTGATTAGGCATGGGCCGGTATAAGATTCTGGCGGTATGATAACCTTTAGCAAAAATACCACGGTTTCACGGTGTTACGGTTTTGCCATTGCAACACTAAAATGTGTTATTTTTTAAATGCCAGGTAAAAATAAAGCCTTTAAATTATAATATGCTTTCAAAAAATATATAATATTTTTGTAATGTATATTAAATGTAAACATCAAATCAATCACATGACTTAATGATTTAATGAATTTTGTATAAACACAGCTCATACCTTGGAGACGGTGTCACAGAATATTTCAGTGGTTTTGAAACCTTGACTGTTTAAAACCTCGGTATACCTTGAAGCCGGTAATCGGCCCATGCCTATTTCTGATACCCCATTTACACAGCACTTTGGTCCCAGAAATATTTTGTTAAATTGGCAGAGAGGCTTCTGTGTGAACACAAACACGTCCTGTAAATGTTCTGGGATCGCTCCTGTAAAAAGGGCCCAGTAACATTATTTTCCGTAAACGTTACAGCAGTGGCGTAGTGAGGACATGCATATCATCTCAACAAAAAGTTATGGTTCAGCTCTTTGACACAGAAGATTAAAACGCACATCAACATTTACAATGAGAAATTTCGGCAAACCGGGTTACTATCCACGCTGAAGCTGAAATCATTCACCAGCTTGACAGAACAGCGCATCACACGCTCTATCAGGGCTCGCAAAATTTCAAAATCCCTGGTAGCCCTTCGGGCAGGCACTCTTCAGTTTTTGGTAGCCCGAAATGAATGCAAGTAGCCCGAATAAAAAATACAGTACTTTTAATGTAGAATATTAAGACAAAACATCTATCAAAACACAAATAACATATATCAATTTTCAGTACATATCCATCATCAGTACAAATTTTTCTTCTAACCGAAGTGAAATATCTATAAACTTCAGATTCTGAATCTGAAATATTAACTGAAGTCACAGATAAGAAAATGCCACTTGACTTTGTGGGCATAGCACAGGGTTCCTCAATTAGTTTTACCACGGACCAAATTTTGCCAATACAAAGCCAATAGGTCCTCTAACCACAATGTTTAATCTGCTATTCTTGTTGTTGTTGTTTTGATGCTGTTGATTTTTTTAACAAACAAAAAACTGGATTTCCATGTAAACCAACTGTTCCTGCTCATCCCCACACCAGATATACTCACCATTTAAAAGTGGTTCAGTGGTTCACAAAACTCACAGTTTGGATCATCCAGTCACAGATTGGATAATTTTTTCGATCAGAAAAACAGGGGCTACTGTCGCTTTAAGAGTCACTCTCTTCACTGCTCGTACAATCTATATCACTTTAAAGCTTGCTGAGAGAGATTTAATTTTCTTACGTGAGGATAGTAATGACTGACAGGTCAAAGTTGGAGGATTTGCCCAACAAATCCATAACAAATCAGTACAGATTACTTCCTGTACTGCGGCTTCGCGCGATCACAAAAGTGAAAGTAAAACTCGAGCGCGCGCTCAAACGCAATTTAAATACCCAATGCCTGAATTTCATACACCATTATTACCCATCTAAATCTGTGAGAGAATGCATAAGCATTTAAATATATTTTTCCTCCCTATAAGTCAAGATAGCCCAACGGGCAGGGCGGGGATGCATTTTGATAGCCCGACTGCAAAGCACAATAGCCCCGGGACGTCGGGCTAGCGATTTTGCGAGCCCTGCTCTTTATGATCTTGTCCTAAACTAAAATGCACCCACATAATTAGCAAACTTCAGACCCTGTGGGAAAAAACGACCAAGTGCAGGACTTTAAATGCATCACGTGTCTTTTACGGGATCTTCACGGTATGTTTGTGAATGCACGCACAGATCCTGGAAAATCACTGGCAGTGGGAATGAACGAAAAATCAAACAGTTCCTGACAAATCCAGGAAGCATTTTCTGTGTATTTTCCATAATCTCTCTGTGTAAAAAGGGGGTTGACTTTTTATTTGACTACTTTATAAGTATGGCTGGGCAAAAAAAACGATTTTTCGATTTTTTTTTTTACGTGGTCGATTCAGAATCGATTCTCAAAGAGCAGAAACTATTTTTTTTTCCCATATTTTTCTGTAAATATTGAACGTAACATTAACATCAATCAAATTACTAGTCTTCTTCACTAGATGTCACCCTCTTTTTTTGCCTTGCGCGATGTCACCAAGGAGCCTGTCATTCTTTCATTAAGTGCTTAAAATAAGTACTGATTTCTGCATCCTACAAATGCAAAGCTCCAACATAAAATATCATAGTATTTCATGTAAACTTTTATATACGTTATATGAGACGGGCTTTATTTTTTATTTTATTTGCAATTTTGCACTTAACTCTTTCCCCCCCATTGACGAGATATCTCGTCAATTAAGAGAAAACGCTTCCCCGCCAATGACGAGATTTTACGTCTTTCCGCAATACCGCTATTATCCACCAGGTGGCGCCCTTCCGCAACTTTTTAAAACCGGAAGTATTGCCCTATGGCAAGCGGCTGCATTTCCGTGTCTGTTTTAAAGATCGCTCTGAATGGGATCTCTATGAAAAGTCCGTCATAAAAATGGAATTATCTCTGCTTTTTGCTCAAAATGTGGTGTTTTTGCAGAAACCTACCCATATTCAAAAGCTGATTACAAAAGAACTACTGAAGGTAGGATGAAACGTTTTTTTTTGTTTGAAAGCAGAGGGTCTGTTCTTTCATTTGGTATATTGTATGTTTATATATTTAAAGAAGAACATTTTCTGGAAGGCATTAAACTTTGGTGAAAATCATGAAAAACGCTGGCGCTGGCTGGCAACTTTTTTTAAAATGCTGGCGGTGAAAGAGTTAATATACTACAAATTATTATTTAGTACTTCTTAAGGTGTTCTTACGATTATCTAAGCGTACTTATCTCTTTTGAGACACCATGAATACGCTTTTAACATACTTTATCTGTATTAAAAAATTTATTTAGTTAACACTTGTATCAAACTTGAACCAACTTTCATAGAGAGATGGGTTCAAGTTTACTAAAAGTGGTACCTAAATATATTTTTAAGTACTTTTTAGCACATTTTCGTCCGTATTAATTGTGTCTCAAAATAGCACAGATGAGTACACTTAGATGGTCTTCAATTTATCTTATAAAGGACTAAAGAAGAATTTTTAGTTAAAAAAGTGTGTGTGAAAATAGAGCACTTAAAGGGATACTTCACCGATTTAGCATTCAGCTTTGTATCTGTAGAAACCCGGCAGTATTACTGAATGACCATGTTTCCCTCCCTCATTTCCCCCTGAGAGGAGAGATATTTGCATTTTGGTTCTGCAAAAAAGTCCTCCGATGATGTAATATGACGATTTTTGCATCATCGGAGGACTTTTTTGCAGAACCAAAATGCAGATATCTCTCCTCTCAGGGGGAAATGATGGAGGGAAACATGGTCATTCAGTAATACTGCCGGGTTTCTACAGATACAAAGCTGAATGCTAAATCGGTGAAGTATCCCTTTAATGTACACTATGGAAATGTACTTCTTTTAAGATTAGATTAGATTAGATTAGATTCAACTTTATTGTCATTGCACATGTGAGTTACAGGGCAACGAAATGCAGTTAGCATCTAACCAGAAGTGCAATAAACAGTACGTAACGAATATATAAGATCTTCAATATGTTACAAGTGTACATAAATATACAAATAAGGCAGATTATGGACATAAATTACAGATTTTAAATACTAGCACCATTATATACAGATAAGTGTACTATGAACATACTATACAGATGGATTAAGTAAAAGTGTGTATGTATACTATAGGCATATAAACATTATTTAAACTAGTGCAATGGAATAATGTTTCAGTGTGCAAATTTTTCACCTGGGAGTACATAATACAGCAAATCAAAGTACAGCATTAAACTTGCATTACAGGTTTACCCATGTATAACCACAAACAATTTATGGCAGAATTTAATTTGGGGATGTGCCACTTATGCTTCTTCCTCTGTGCGTGCACGAAATGACACACACACACACACACGTCGTGAATAGCAGTGCTTTGGTCTTGGTTCAGTGAAGTGTTAGAGTTCACTGATCTTACAGGCAGTGTTTGTTTAAGCACGTGTGTTCCCATAGTTCTCTCATTCCTGGCGACGAGTAGCTTTCTTCAGTCCTGAGTGGGCTTACTGGGCACACTATTTGTATTTCCATGCTAACATTGATGTTCATGCTTTCAAAAAAAGCTTGTTTTGTCGATATAAATGTTGATTGACATTGATATAGCATTGTTTCTAATACATTAGGAAGGGTTTTAGTCCATTGAATACTTTTAAAATAAGAGTTCAGAAACTAAGCAAGCATGCTCAGCTAGTAGTCTAGCTGAAGGACAAGAGGCTGCCAGCACGTTGAGAGATTTACACTTTCACACAATTTCCCCTGTACTTCATCTCAGCCTGTGTTGGAGAGCAGTCTGGGTGTTTAAACTTTATGACTGTTTTCTAGATATATAGTCAGGCATGTCAGAGATTTCAAACACTTCAGCACGTCACTTGTAGGTTTAGAAGAACAAGTTCTGAGTTTTGTTCCCACAAACAGTAAAAGACCTTGAGGCGAAACTAAGCCTACCATAGAGTCATAAACAGATGCTTTAATTAGCTTACTGAAGAACACATATGTAAAATACAAATTATAGTCTATATTTTTGGAAGAATTTAGTGCAGAACTTTAAAAGCGGTGTATTTACTTTGGAATGTGACACTACAGATACTAACAAGTAACATGTCTGCAACAACGAGACTGAATGCCAAAAACAAATCTGACAATATATTTAGTTGTCACTAGGGCGTCGTGAGTCAACCAGAAACATTGTCCTGTGTCTTTTGAGAAGGGAGGTGGTGCCCAATAAGGTGCTTATTTATTGAGCAAAATGCTTGCACTGGGTTCAGTCTTTAACAAACATACTTGTGCTTTCAACCTGTACTGTAGCTCAACTTGTAGGAGTTCCTGTAGCTCAGTTTGTAAATCATTGGGTTCGATTCACAGGGAACACACACATACTAATAAAAACTGTATAGCTTGAATGTACCACAAGTCAAATATGGATAAAAGCATCTGACAAATGTAAAAGGGAAATTTTAGCCTTTTGGATGTGACATTGGGGGCCCTATCTTGCAGCCAGCGCAATTGACTTTGTCAGTGACGCATGTATCATTCGTATTTTGCACCGGCGCACAGCGGGTTTTTCCCTCCACAGACGCACGTCGGCAAACAAGGGAATGAACTTGCGCTCCCTGGGCGGTTCAGCGCAAAAAAGGAGGCGTGTTCCAGCGCAAACCATTGCTGATGCTATTTTGCAGTTTCAAAAAACAATTGCGCCACTGACCAAAAAAAACTAGTCAAAAGTCAGTGGCGCGTTGCGCGTGGTTCATTATGCTATTTTAAGGGCGCATGCTTGACCATAATGTATAGCGTGCACATCGCGCGCACACTTTGCTTATCTAATCTACACAGATGCAACAGTTATTTTTGCAAATCATAAATTGTTACAATAAAAAATATTAACACATGAGATAAGGGGAATCATAGTGGTGAGCATTGTGGTGATAGTTTTTATTTATTGTGTGGCTGCGTTAAAAAATTCTCATGCAAATAACGATTAAAATATTTTCATAAGTTTGTTGGGTGGCTGTATTACATTAATTTTATGTAAATAATAATTAAAATGTTTTCATAAGAAACCTTAATGTATATGAACTTGATTTGTAAGTATACTTAGGGGGTTGGACCTTGCTTGCGTTTCTCGGGTCCGATTTCAAAGCCCCCAAACCCTTTCAGCGTTGAGGGTGGACGCAGCGATGTCCTCTGCTGGCGTCAGGTTCTGTGTAGAGGCAGATCCACCTCCCGTTACACGCCGTGCCCGATTTATGCTGGCAAGCTTGGGATTCCCCCGTCTCCTGACATCATTGTAGCGCTTGGCGCAATGATGGGGATGCCAGCTGATGAGACTGTGGCTATTTCCACTCACGCCTGTTTAACCTACGCTGATTTGGGCGGGTTTCTCCTATCCCCATACAAACAACTTCTCTGTCTTTGACTGCTCTTACAAGAACGTCGGTCTCCTCGGCTGTGAACCGCTCCTGGCGTGCGCCTGGTAAATCTGTAATAATAATAGCAACCCGCCATGGAACTTGCGCCCTTGCGTTTAAAGGGAATGTTGGATGACGTTCTGATTGGTTTATTTAAGGTTATGCCCAAACCACACCTATGAATAATGAACCTACTTCAGACCAACCCCTTATTGATTTGCGCCCGGCGCAAGAGTTATTTCTCCCGCCGGGAAAATAGCAACAGCGCCCAAGATCCGCCCACAAAGTCACTTGTGCTTTGCGCTTCGCACTTGTGTTAAAATAGGGCCCTGGGAGTCAAAAATTTGAAATAAACCTTTTCCTACTATGAGAGGTAGGGAACTGATTGAGACACAGAGATAGACGAGCTATTCATTGATTTAGCCATTAATTTAGTGATTACATGTTAATGCAAACAAACACATGAAAAATGTTTGGTAAAATCTTTAAAAAATTCTAAGTTTGCATAGAATGACCCAAATGCAACCTCATACAGTACAGTAAATACGGTTTTGATCATTTCAAGATCATTAGCATCCAAAACAAATGACACGGTAATGATCGCAAAAGCATTCTCCTATTTGTTGATGATTAACTTAAATTGGCTGGAAATCATATTATTGTCAAAAGTGTTGTTATATTTTCATCTTTCAATAGTGACACAGTCTGACTCAGACCTATTTCATTGATAAAGCAAATTATAGGAAAATGCTGATGTTTTATTCATCTTTAATGCTTTGACATGTGCTTTTATCCAAAGCTATTTACTTTTGTATATAGTTGTGTTTGTGGTATACATGGTGCTTATTAAATGGTTAGTTTCAATCCTTGATTCTAATTGGTCAATAGCTGTGCTTTATAGGGATGTTAACCGATGACCATTTGACAGATGGTTGACTGTATCAACTTAAAAAGCGTGATCTCTAATTTAGGCTATTATAGACAGTGGACTAAACTCTACTACAGTTAGTCATCTCATTCCAATTTCCAGGATCTTTTTGTGTGAAGTGAACAAATCCCTGACACTCAATTTTTTATAACTCGCCTGTTTGTACCAATAAAAACATTTGGCGCAAGGTCATGGCGTTTGGGTTTTGGCGCGAGGTCACAGCGTTTGGGTTCTGGGGCGAGGTCGCAGCGTTTGGGTTTGCGCGCTCACAAGGTTTGCCAAAAGTAAACGCTACAGGCTAAAACACTCGAGACGACAGGATAAAGCGTGCAAAGAAAAGTAGTGTGTGGGACCATTTCACCAAAAAGAATGACACAGATGTAAGTTGCAACTTGTGTGATACAATGCTTAAATACCTTAGTGGCACATCATGTGCACACATAACTTGTTTTATTAGTTTTAATATTTTATAATATTTTAACTTTATTCACATTGCATCAAGCAAAAGTCTCAGACTTGAAGAAAATTGCTGAACATTCCACCATATTTTAAAGAAAAAAAGAAAGTCCTCTTTCTGTTAACCTATATTTCTGCACAATCCAGCATATAAAATAAAAATATTTTTGTAAAATCCTTCATTTGAATAGTAAATAAAATACAGCAATAAATAATTAAAATTAAAGTCTCTCCTGATTGTATTACACATTTTTAACATTTAGTTCTTTTAGCAGTAAAATGCAGATTAAGTTTTGTTTTTGTAAATCGCCAGACATGATTTTTACCACTTAATTAGGTTTTGCTTTGTAGAAAGCCTTTCTTTAAAGTGAATTTAGTTTTGTATAAATTGTATCTTAATTTTAATAAATGTTTCATCAACCAATTGCATGCATTTAATAAATAAAAAGCAAGTATAGCAGACATTATAATAACGGTGACATGGAGACGCTGACGTGGCGCGTTCGCTTGCATTGCATTGTTAACTAGAAAAGTGCTTCAAGTTTGAATTACTTTGAGGTTTAATACATGCAGTACTTTACAGTCTGTTATTTGCGATGTTTCATTGTACACAAATCCGCCGTCTGTTGAGTTGCGTGTGTTGATTAGTTTACGCTGTTTTTTGTAACTATAGCAACCGCTTCTCTATTGTCATGTTTTCTCAGAGACTACCGTAAAATACTTAATAAAAACACTTAGTGACAGTTAAGACCTGTGTTGCAACGCTCTTAAAGAAATCTCTTACCTGAGGGATTTTTTTCCCTCAGGGAAACCCTCACTTTAGGAGTTTCATGCAACCGGGCACAGACCCTCTGCTTTCAAACAAAAAAGTTTCACCCTACCTCTATATTGTTTCTCTTTTTATCATCTTAAAAATACAACATTTTAAGCAAAACACTAATAATTGCATTTTTGTAAAGAACTTTTGTTAGAGATCCGATTCAGAACGAAGATGAAAACATACACAAAGTTTTTACTGTTTTTGGATCAGTGGTACTTCAGTGTTTTATAAGTTGGGTAAGAGTGCCACCTAGTGGATAATAGCGGAAATATGGATTGAGGTAAAAACTCGTCATGGGCAAGAGAAGTGTTTTTCTTAACTTTTCAATGATGGGGAAATTGTTAATTGTAGAGTATTTGTCTTGATACATCGAAGGATCAGTGAAATGGTAGTAAATGTCAAAATTGTGACCCTAACATTTTTTTGTCTGGATTTATATCAATTTATTTCAAGAGTCATGCGAGACTAATCTTATCTACTTAAATGGGGAAAGACAAATATATTTAAAATCACAATTAAACATAATATTTCTGACCAACAATTAAATCTGACAGCAATTTTAACATAACTTGTTCCATAAGCTCAAATTGAGCTAAAAAAAAAAACACTTCCTGTTATACGACCATTTCAGCCCTAGAAAATCGTCAGTCTTTATCCATTGATGATTGGTTGATTTTACTGTAAGGCGGGAGTTCTGTCCCCAAACCTGCCATTTTGAGTGTTGTATTGTCCACTATAGCAGTGCTTAATCTTATATCCGTTTATATCCAATATCCAAAACCTACTTCCTTTGCACTTTGTAGGAATAAATAATTGATATTTGAATATTTAAAATGTCACTTTCTTTCTCTGTCTCAGTTAGAGGATGAAGATCCAGACAGAGGTCAGCCCTGTATGCGCTGTGGAGAACAATGTCCTGGTTTCCGTATGCATGGATGGAGGTAAGACTTCGATTTTCATAAACATTTCCACTTATTTCTTTGCATTGCATTTAAGTTTTTGGTCATTTTATTGAGAAGTATATATATCACCTGTATGAGCACCACAGCTCAGTGTGTCAAAGCATGTACATAAACAGTCTCAGCTTCAACCTTCGACTGACTTTTGAAGGACATTTGTACTAGGTCTGCGATGTGCAGACGGAAGCATAACATCCTCAGACATAACACCATGTAGTGTTATTCTAGACGTTTAGCGGTTGTTTTGTAATAAAATTGAGATAAAGTGAAGGATGGAGGACAGATATAGAGAACAGTAGCCTGTGAGGTACGCACATGCTTTAGGCGAAACCTGAAATAGTTTTGTGAAACCTGAGATGTATAATCATATTTCCACAGCAGATAAGCGAGAGTCAGTGTTTACACTGACCACACTACATTGTAACACTTGCAGATCCCTTTAGATGAGACATCAGGGGTCATCCGAGTGTTCACATCCATTTGTGTGTTTTTTTACATTCTGAACATCATGTTTATACTTCATGTTATAAGGCAGGTAATGTGATCTGAAGTTTGGTGAAAATTGTGAGAATTATACATTGGAGATTTGTTGTTTCTGTTTAGTTGGTTATAAGACCTGTCAGATCATTTCCTATTGACTTTGAAGGTGAAGACTACAACTCCCATCTTTCCATGCTCTTTAAAGCTCACATAACACAAGCTGTTTCTGCTCATCTCATATTAATCTAGAGTACCTATAGTGTAGTATTATATCCTTCATATCTCTGAAGAGTCTTTAGTTTTATCAGTTTTATAAAAGATAGATCAGCTCTAGCGAATGTATCTGAAAAAGCATGAAATCCCAGAGGTGTCCAGTGGGAGTCACGAGCAACGCACACAAAACATTATCCCACTATCTCTGGATAACTTACGATTCACTAGATGTTCATGTTGTTTACAATATATGCACTTATCACCGATTGCCAAAAAAAACACAAACATTTGATGCGGTTTTACTTACCGCCTGCTAATCATGACCCAGTTGGGATCGCCCCATTTCAACAAAATGCAGCGTTAAACAAACACACACGCACAACTCCGCTGCTACCGCGGATAAACAACCTATATAAATTGTTTCCTTAATGCTGGCTTAGGGGCTGGACACACCAAAACTTTTTAACGCGGCTGAAAACGCCTTGAGGACGCCGAATGCCAGCTGTTTTTCAGCTAAGTGCCAGCTTTCTTCAGCTGAGCGCTATGGTAGCTGTGATACTTCAGCTGCAAGCCGGTTGGTTGCTGTGGTAATGTCCCGCCCCTCCTCCACTGTGATTGGGCGGCCATGTGAGAACTGACATTGACGAGCGGAGCTTTTCTCCCAAAGTTGAATCTCTTTCAACTCTCGACGCCGAGCGCTGTTTTCAGCGCGGAAAAAACCCGCTAGCTGCTGGCTTATTTAAAAAACGCAGAGCTTCCATTGGAAACAATTGAAAACATGCGCCGGCCGTGGGCGTAAAAGTTTTGGTGTACACAACCCCTTACTTGGAAAGCTGAACCTGGTTTCTACTCGAAGGAATAATGCTAATGAGTGTCCTCATTCTGACTATGATTGACGTATGGGCGTGAATTTCTGGGGGAAGTGCCCATAAAAGGAATATGGGGACAATGATACATACTGGGCACGCATGTTTTAAATTTTTTTTGACACTTTGCATTTGTTTAGCATGAGGATAACTGTGTTAATAAGTCAGAATGCATGAAATACCGTTAAATTAAAATTTAGCAAGCTCTTGTCGCGAAAAAGTAAGTAAGTAAAAGTATTAGGTATGATTAGCTGTGCTGTGAATATTGGCCAAAGTATAGTCCATTTTTTTTTGTGCGTACACAAGGGTCCGCGTACAGTGCACGTGACGCAATTTCCGTCATTAGAAGAATCTACGCGTTCCGTACGCGCACTGCCATATTTTTGAAACCTTCAGACATTGTATATGTAGGTTGCGTGTGTGGTACTGGAGTGTGTAGTATGTAAGCCATAAGTGGTATTGCAATTTGTCGCAATGACATGTATCTTCATTGGTCTCATGAGTAGTCTTATCAGTCAGTTTCAATTAAAATGCTAATTTCGTAATCGTGTTTTGCTAATCTGACATTGCTTCCAGAAAAACGCAGAATTTTTTTGTGATTGTTGCAGGCAAAAATCCTTGATCTTGCAGCACGTTTTCTTAAAAAATAATATTTATGCGATGAAATTGCGGTACCTTGCCAAAATTGCGGGAACTTGCAAAATCTGCGGAAACTTGCAAAAACTGTTTTACATTGCATAATTACGTCACTTCCTAACATTCCCATCACAACAGGTGACATGGCTGCACATGTGTGAAGTAAATGCAACATTTTTCTCCTAAGATATATATATATATATAACTTTTTGCTACGAAAATGCGGGGATTATGAAATCAATTTATGCTGTGAAAGTGGGGTGTATTTAAAAAATGCAGCCCCCCGCATAAATATGCGGACTTTGGCTGATAATGCATTGAATCATGCGATCGCATAATCGCGTTTTTCTGGAGGGTCTGATTTGAAGCCAGTAGTTTGATGTAGGGATGTTAACAATTAATCGATCTTCGATTAATTGTCGATAAGAATTTACTCGATAAAACTTAACGATTGTTGAAAAACAAGATCATGCACGTGTGTGCGGCGCCTGCGCAAAACACATACAGTCGGAGTAAAAAAATTAAGCGAGCGTGCAAAAGTTAAACTACTAGCTATGATCACAGCGATGCTCGATGCAAAGCACACGCATGTGCTTTTTAACGTCATGCGAGACGAGGCTGGCTGGCTGCCAACGCAACGAAATTACATCCGCAGTGGATCTGAGAGGGTCCGACGCAGAAAATGCAAATACTTTTAGGATACTGAAAGCAAAGACCTTCTTCAGGGAAGCCTGCAAGATTAGCATAGCAATGCTGCTATATACAGAGAAGGAGACCAGAAGCCGTTTTTAATGAACAGATTAAAATGTTATCTTAAATGATGGCAAAAAACTGTCAAATGTAAACTGTAACTGACTGTCGTTACACCCTGAATGCCCGCAACATATATCACTGATCATCATTATTGACTGGCTGAGGCTCTGCGTGTTTTCTAATGGAAGGTTGCCATCTCCGTAATATAAGCATCTTTGCTGAAAGTACGTCTAAGCTGAGGTGACGACGAGAAAAGTGTCCTTCGTGTGTGTCACGACTACTTGGCTCACAGCAGCAATGACATAGAGGAGACCACAACAACTGTTAAGTTAAATCAAAAGTAATTTATTAAATCATTCAAATTATTAATAAAAGCATAATTTAAACCAATAAAGGTATCTAGTCAGTGAATGTAGAGAATGAAAAAACTAATCCAAAAGTGTAGTGCAAATCAGTAAAATGTAGACTATGTGTTATGCCAAAAGACAAAAATTAAAGGAGTATGATGGTGGCACTGCTGCCAGCACAAAAGCCCGAGCTCAGGCCATCAAAACGTGCAGAGCAGAGCAGAGCAGAGCAGAGAGTGAGCAGCTGGCAGGAAATATCTTTTATAGTCCTGCCCATCAGATGCTATCAGATGGACCGAGAGACGACAACTCCCCCTTCAGCCTGGGAGGAGAAAGACGGGCCAAACAAATTAAGTCAATAATAGAGGGAGCACGCCAGCACAGCAAAACCGGGCATGACATCACTCCCCCCACAAGACAGAGTCCCAAACAGGACTCTGTAAAAAATTACTTCCTACTCATTTCACCAATTCCCAAAACCCAATAAATCCATATACAACATAGGTAAAACACCTTACCTTTTTCTTTTATTCATTTACTATTGAAACCAATTACCCCGAAAAACATATTTTGGACTATATCCCAAACTCTCATCACCCTACCCAAACCCTAAATACAACAGCCACCACACGTAGTGACTAAACTAACCCCTACCCCACCTAGCTCTCACCCCCCAACCCCTCTCTTCCCACCCAGCAAATCCTGGCGCCTGGATAGCAATTTAAGAATGGAAAGACAGGAGACAGGAGAAAGGAACCAGGGACAGGAAAAGTAACAAGCCACTACTTAGTAGTCATCAAGAGCCCGTGACAAGGCATCAGCCATGACGTTTTCGGACCCCTTAATGTGCCTAATAGACAGGTTGTAAGGCTGTAGAAAGAGAGCCCAGCGCATAAGGCGCTGGTTAGTGTTCTGAAGAGAGGACAGAAAAGTAAGGGGATTGTGGTCAGAAAAGACCACCACTGGGTGTAAACCACCACCAACATAAACCTCAAAATGTTGGAGTGCCCAAATAAGGGCCAAAGCCTCTTTCTCTATGGTGGAATAGTTAAATTGGTAACGATTAAATTTCCGAGAAAAATAGGAAACTGGCCTATCTACTTCATTTTCATCCTTTTGTAGAAGAACGGCACCTGCCCCTACCTGGCTGGCATCTACTTGTAGCTGGAAGGGTTCCTCCAACCTAGGAGCAGCCAGGACAGGTGCAGAAGTTAGCAGAGACTTGGCGTTTTCAAATGCACGTTGGCAATCATCAGTCCAATTAAATTTGACTGAACCCCTCAACAGGTTAGTTAGTGGAGCGACAACAGAAGAGAAATTACAGCAAAAATTCCTGTAATAGCCGATCATACCAAGAAAGCGCATTAACTCCTTCTTAGTGACGGGACGTGGGAATTTGTCAATTGCTAATACTTTCGCTCTCACTGGTCGAACGTTCCCCTGTCCGACCACCTTTCCCAGATACACCACTGTAGCCTGAGCAAACTCACATTTTGCTAAATTTACAGTGAGATTTGCAGCCGCAAACCGCTCGAATAATAAACGTATTCGGGCAAGATGGATTTCCCAAGTGTCTGAATAACAGACCACATCATCAATATACACAGCGCACCCCTCCAGTTCCGCAACAACCCGATTCATGAGTCGCTGGAAACTGGAGGGGGCGTTACGCATTCCAAAGGCCATTCTCGTATAAGAATAGAGTCCAGATGCTGTAATAAAGGCAGATATCTCTTGTGCCCGAGAAGTAAGAGGAACCTGATAATACCCTTTTAGCAAATCAAATTTGCTCACATATCGAGCCGCCCCTACTTGGTCCACACAATCTTCTATCCTAGGTAGTGGATACGAGTCTGGTTTTGTTACACTGTTTACTTTTCTGTAATCTGTGCAAAATCTATACGTATGATCAGACTTTTTCACTAACAAACAGGGCGAAGCCCAGCTAGAATACGACTGTACAGCCAAACCATTATCCAACAGATATTGAACACTATCATCCAGACTTTTGCGCTTATCAGGACCAGTGCGGTAAAACCTCTGCCGGATTGGCTTTGCATCACCCACTTCTATGTCATGCTCAATTAACTTTGTACAGGTCGGAGTATCTGAAAATAGACAAGGAAATTCAAAGATTAAAGCCTTCAATTCTGTTTGCTGTTGCACATCCAAATGTCGTAAGACTCCCTCTAACTTAGTTAATGTCTCCGAATTATTGAGACGAGCACGCATCATGGAATCATCAGGACCCTGCACATCATCATCTGCTTCCGGAGAAGCTATAGATGTACTTGCCACAACTAAGACAGATGATTTACCCTTTCCATTGAGTGACTGTAAAGAAGAATAATACGGTTTAAGTAAGTTGATATGACATAACTGTGTCGCCTTCCTACGGTCCGGCGTAGCAATTACATAATTGGTCTCCGACACTTGGCGAACCACACTATATGGTCCAGAATACTTTGCACTAAATGGCGATCCAGGTATAGGCAATAATGCCAAAACCTGATCCCCTGGGCCAAAAACACGAGCTTCTGCTTTACGGTCATAATTTTGCTTCATTCTCCTTTGTGCATCAGTCAAATTTTCGGTTGCCATTTTACATGCTAAAAATAACCTGCGTCTGAAACCATGTACATAACTGGACAAACTTTTGGGTGGTTCAGTCGAATCCAAATCACCTGACAACACAGACAATGGGGTACTAACGTTATGGCCAAATACCAATTCATTAGGACTATAACCTGTGCTTTCCTGCACAACTGCTCTAGCCGCTAACATTAACCATGGTAGACCATCCTCCCACTCCCGTTTCATCTCTATACAGTACGTGCGCAAGAGAGACTTAAGAGTGGCATGGAAACGTTCCAAAACCCCTTGACTTTGTGCATGGTATGCACTACTCAAGTTGTGCTGAATACGCAGCTGTTTCAATGCTGCTGCGAATGTCTTTGATGTAAAATTTGACCCTTGATCGCTTTGAATGATCCTAGGCAAACCAAATACTGAAATAAACTGTGATAATGCTTTCACCACAGATCTTGTAGTAATGGTCCTTAAAGCATACGCAGCAGGATAGCGAGTTGCCTGGCACATGATGGTAAACAGATAAACACATCCAGATTTTGACTGAGGTAAGGGGCCCACACAATCAATGATCAAATGTTCGAAAGGCTTACCAACAGACTGAATGGGCTGTAAAGGCGCAGGCTTAATGACAGCATTTTGCTTTCCCGCCACCTGACAGACATGACACGTTCGCACAAATCGTGCAACGTCCCTCTTTATTCGTGGCCAATAGTAATGTTTTAACAATTGGTTGTACGTTTTCTTTACCCCAAAATGCCCCGCTGTTTCACAATGGGCAGTTTTTAGTGCTATTTCACGAAATTTTTCAGGCAACACTACCTGCAAAATCTGCTCTTTCACCTCAGTTCCTACAGTGGGTGCCCACCGTCTTAGCAACAAGTCATCCTTCACAAGATAAGAACAATTAGCATTATTATCTGCAGTCAAGTCAAAATATTTCTGTAAGCTCTGATCACTCTTTTGCTCTTCACTCATTTCAGATCGAGAGAAAGGTACTGGTAACTGTGGAATAAATACCTGAGCAGACCTATTATTAGACACATCAGACGAGTTGACATTCTGTTTATGTGCCATAGCGCGTGTTACAGCGCATGCCATAAAAACATCTGGAAAATCTTTTTGACACTTATCTGACTCGTCCACCAAAACAGCTCCAGACTTAACCACAGGAGATGGAGATAGCTGATCAGGGAAAACACAGTCATGAGCAAGATTATTACCCACAATCAAATCAATTCCCTCTATAGGTAAAGAAGGACGCACCGCAATGGTGACTTCCCCACTCACAAAGCCAGAAAACAACTGCATTTTATGCAACGGTACTGGGAACGACTGAAGACCAATTCCCCGTATCAACACACAATTTCCTGTATCAGAATTAGACGAGAAAGGCAAGACAGATTGACAAATAAAACTTTCTGATGCTCCCGTATCACGTAGAATTTTCACTGGAACACGATTTGTGTCTCCAACCAATGCCACAAAACCCTCCGTGATAAACGGTGCATAATCTGTTATACTAGATGTTAGAAAGTCATAGTCATCACATTGCACACTGTTCAAACCCTCATCAATTGATGCTGCACATTGTGCACGATCCAAGGTCTTTGTCAGAGTTATCTCATTATTAGTCACCGAGCGCACAACAGGAATTGATGAAGCGCAAAGGCCAACCTTTCCTCCCTCAACCTTCACCTTATTACGCTCCACAAGTACTGGACAATTTTTTTTCCAATGATTTTTTCCAAAACAGTAGTTACAGTCGGTTTTAAAATCAAAATCCGCTGGTTTACCACGTACAGCTGAATTTGAAAACACTGGTTTATCCGTATTTACACGACTATAGCGACGTTCTTTGTAACTTATGTTAGAACGCGGACTAAAGTCACGAGCTGGAGTCTTGTGTATGAGGGAAAAATTATCAGCAAGAACGGCAGCGTCTGCTGCCGTTTTCACATGATGTTCGCTAATATACGTGGTTATGCGATCAGGTAAAGTGTTCTTCAGTTGTTCTAAGATCATCAGATCACACAACTCATCAAAAGAATCAACCCCTTCAGCTGTAAGCCAACGATGAAAAAAGCTGGCTAGATCCCTAGCCCATTCAGCATAAGTTTGCTTATCTGACTTCTTCCATGATCGAAAACGCTGTCTATAGGCTTCGGGGATCAACTCATAACATTTTAACACAGCTGTCTTCACACATCGATAGATTTTCTTTTCGGAGGATGGTAAAGCCACAAATGCCTTCTGAGCACGGCCAATTAATGTAGCTTGTAACAATACAATTTTATCTTCATCACTCCAATTTTGCTCAGAAGCAATATTTTCAAATAATGAAAAAAACACATCTGGGTCGTTTTCGTTAAACTTAGGCAGGAACTTGATCATACCTGCTAAGCCAGACTGCTGTGACTTGCCAAGTTTACCCTCAGCTACTAACTGCAGCCTAGTACGCTCAATTTCATGTTCCTGCTCTAAATTTTTAAGTTTTTCCCATTCCAACTCGCGATCTTTGTCTTTCTGTGCAGCTTCTAACCTTTTATGTTCCATTTCGTTATCCAGCCTTTTTTGAGATAATTCATCATCTAACTTTTTCCTTGTTAGTTCCTGTTCTAATTCCAACGTCTTTTGTTTCATTTGCAAATCATGTTGTAATTTTAATAATTCGACCTGCTGTTCAAACGTTAATACGTTGGACTTCGCCTGCATTTCTACCGTGACACTCGAAATAGGCTCACTATCTGGAATCTGTTCACTATCTGAACCTGACGCTCCCTGACTACTGCACTCCGGCAATTTCTCGTCAGGTAACACGTTCATGTCAATCAAACATGTACGAATAAAGGTAAACAGTTGTTGCTTCTTAGCTGCTTTCGGCAATGTCACTTCAATTTTGAAATGCTTTGCTACACTATTTAATTGTTTAATATTCAAAGCCGCAAGCAAAGCCACTGAAGGAACAGCAAAAAACGCATCAAGTATACTCATTACTATATAACCTAAATTATAAGTCACCAATCAATAATCCAACAAGGCTATAATCAATAAGTAAACACCCACTAGCAGTACAACTAGTCAAACAAATGGAAACTATGCCTATACTTCAATGTCTTTCGGGTTATTAAACACAACCACACAAATTAAATTGGCAAAGCGGAATATTCACGTTAACAGGACAACAACGGAGTTTCCCCCTAAACATTTACCCCCCTACTATTCTGACCTATCTTCACACCAAGCCCAAGAACAAGGATAATTTACTCACCAATACCGCTGGAATCGTACTGTCCCGACAAACGTCAATTCAGCCGGTTTTCCACGGCGGTGCCCTCGTTCGGACTTCGGTGACCAGCAAACTAAACCCACAACGCCGAAGCGCACTAATCGGGGATAAAACAGACTCCGTCAAATGCCATCCCGTAACGTAAATACAAACACTCTTCGCCACGCAAAACGATTTGTTTGTTTTAAATCAACAAACCGAAAAAGTGGTTGACTAAATAGCTCTGCTTAACGACGATACTCCAATCTTTAAAGATCCAAAACTACATTAACTGAACAATCGATGCGGAACTCCCCAGAAAACAAACAAAACACATGCCAGCTGATTAGACTACTACCAGCTGATCAACGGTAACTTTCATTCACAAAAATGTGAACCGATGACGTCACGTAGCACCACACACGCAACTAAAGCCTACACAACTGTGCGAATTATAGTGATCTACTTACAATTCGGGATCAGAAATGGACGAGCCCCCATATGTCACGACTACTTGGCTCACAGCAGCAATGACATAGAGGAGACCACAACAACTGTTAAGTTAAATCAAAAGTAATTTATTAAATCATTCAAATTATTAATAAAAGCATAATTTAAACCAATAAAGGTATCTAGTCAGTGAATGTAGAGAATGAAAAAACTAATCCAAAAGTGTAGTGCAAATCAGTAAAATGTAGACTATGTGTTATGCCAAAAGACAAAAATTAAAGGAGTATGATGGTGGCACTGCTGCCAGCACAAAAGCCCGAGCTCAGGCCATCAAAACGTGCAGAGCAGAGCAGAGCAGAGCAGAGAGTGAGCAGCTGGCAGGAAATATCTTTTATAGTCCTGCCCATCAGCTGCTATCAGATGGACCGAGAGACGACAACTCCCCCTTCAGCCTGGGAGGAGAAAGACGGGCCAAACAAATTAAGTCAATAATAGAGGGAGCACGCCAGCACAGCAAAACCGGGCATGACAGTGTGCTTCTTGGATATAATTACAAACAGTGTATCAACGACTCGGAAAGCGAGGTAAACAACTTGATAAATAACACTTGATGATAATAAAACTGTTATTTTGACATGGACTTTCAATGCGTCTGTTGCAGAGTGCCCATGTGAGGCGGAGTTATACACTGTGTCTATTAGTAATTATATTTCATTACGAGATAAGTTTAAATTGATGATTTTATCAAAACAACAACTACATTAACTCCTTTTACAATCCCACTAGCATGTTATTTAGACAAAATAAAATCTTTTAATTCGCGTGAGGAAGCTGTCGTTTTTATGCACACTTTTATGTCATTGGCTATATGCCACTGCAGTGAAGGCTTATTGCACTATTACTGTTAACGATTATTCGATTGATTGATCGTTAATTTAAATGATCATCGAATATGGGAAATTGCATAAATTGACATCCCTAGTTTGATGTTTTTGTAAAGAACTATATTGCAAAGTTTTCTACATTGCCACTGGTAACTAAAACTTTCCATGATGCTACATCTGTGCCATTAGGTGTCTGTATAAAGTCCAGTACTACTTTTGTATTGATCAGCAGAACATCTCTTAAAGGTCACGTTCTTCCTGATACCATTTTTTAAACCCTAGTTTGTGTGTAATGTTGTTGCTATAATAGCATAAATAATACCTGTAAAATGATAAAGCTCAAAGTTCACTGCCAGGCGATATATTTTCTTTAATATAATTCCTCTTTAAAAGCCTACAACGAACGGCCGGTTTGGACTACAGTCCTCTATTTCCTGCTTTAATGATGTCAGTAAAACAGTTTGTTGACTAAACTCTGCCCACATTAATACGTCAGTCACCAGCTTTGGCTCAAACGGCTCTGCTAAGCTAAGCTGCTATCGAATCACAGCACACTAAACAAACTACACAATCAGAACTCGTTACGTATTTCTGAAGGAGGGACTTCACAAAACAAGGAAGACATCAGCCTGTTTTGAGGACAGTGAAAACAGCGCTATACAGATAAGTAAATTGTGTGAAAAATACCGCGTTTTTTACATGTGAAACATGAACACATGTTATACTGCGCACTGTAAACACAATCAAAGCTTCAAAATCACAGACAGAGCGGGAGCTTTAATCAACATTTATTATTTGTTAAATACAAAACCTTTGTTTGGGACTCTCACAAGTAGGGCTGCAGCTATCGATTCTTTTTGTAATCGATTAATCTAGCACTGAATCGATCGATTAATCGAGTATTCGGATAAACATTTTGTGTGTTTTTTTAAACAACCAAAACAAATAATGCATAACGAAATTGATGTGGCTGTAAAATGTTCAAGCATTTGGTTTTTATTTCTAAAAAGGTATTGACATCTGGCTCCAAAAAATAAGCCTATTTATTTCAATTTTTACCCATTTAGTGTTTATAAGTGCGAGTGCCAACAATTAAGCACTTTAATTTATTAATACGCACAACAGGTTTCATGCTGTAATCTAGCCCTGACATCAAAGTAAATATCTGGTTTTTGTACATTTCTACACCTGCTACTAACAAATAATATATCATTTCTGGGTTGAGCCTATTTGCTATGGTAACAACCTGTGTGCGCGCGCACGTGCACCTGTGTGTGTGCACGCGTTCTGTGCATAAGGAAGAGTGACACCCCAGTCAGACGTTCAGTTGCTTCATTGCATTTTGGTACGGCAGAAATATATACATTCATTTTCAATAGAACGCTGCATTTGGTTTGCATCACTTGCATTGCGGTGCATTTTAGGTTAAGAATCCGTTCGCAAAATCACAACTTCACTTCCCGCTGTATACAGTGAATGCATGCAGCTGAAATTATTGTTGCGTGGCTACATAAAAGTTTAAGCATATGTGATGCATTACGCGATCGGTCTGACTCGCGTGAGAGAGACGAGGGTGCACGCGTTTGTGTGAAGGGGTTCTTTTTTAAGCTATACTCTCTTGCAATTGAAAGTGAATACGTTTACTACTTAAACACATCAAAGCTAAACATCATATCTAGTCAAACCGCATAACGACATCCCTACAAATCAGTATGGGATTAAAATCAGCGAAAGCTACGTTACCTTGTTTCATCGACGCTTGGTGAAACAGCAGTGGATGTTTTCGGTTCAGATGCTGAATGTAATGTAATGATAAGAATGTAATGATCCCAAACTTTAGACATTCTCTCTCTGCCATTTATGGACATAATTTACTCTCCGCCATCGCGCCAACTAAATTCAAAATGTATCACGCGCTATGTGCTTCCTTAACATTGAACAATGAACAACATTGATCTCGGCGTGTGTAGTGCGCGTCATAGGAATTTAACGAGGCTTCGAGGCAGAATTTTTGCCTCGAGGAATTTTTTGAGTCGAGTTAATCGAGCAACTCGATGAATCGTTTCAGCCCTAGTCACAAGAGTGTGTGAAGAAACTAGACAATGATCTGGAATTAATGTTACAAGACATGACACATTCCAGTGAGTTCAGAGGTGTGTGTGTGTTTTACTTTGGTAGAAAATATTTGTAAATGTGTTTTTTTATTTATCAAAAGCCTTTACATACAG
Organism: Paramisgurnus dabryanus; assembly: GCF_030506205.2. Classification (NCBI taxonomy): domain Eukaryota; kingdom Metazoa; phylum Chordata; class Actinopteri; order Cypriniformes; family Cobitidae; genus Paramisgurnus; species Paramisgurnus dabryanus. The sequence goes on from NC_133347.1 coordinate 28,652,355, forward strand.
TACCTGTGTTCCCTGGGAATTGAACCCATGACCTTTTCCGGTGATTCCTGAATGCTGTACCAGCTGAGCTACAGGAACAGTTCAGGCTGCTTTTTGAGTTAGAGTTAGTCACTAGCCATAAATAAAAAACAACCGAAGCCTGTGATGTCTAAGACAGCTAGGTAATCCTATATGTGTGTGCGTTTTTCTCACTTTCATTTGGCGGGTCAGCACTAGCTTTTCACTGCAGATCTTCTTAGCGTCCTATTGTTTGTGTGTATGTGTGTTAACTCTCCTTTCTGCTCTATTCAATCTCACGCCTACATTTCTATCCAGAGTCATACATCAGCGTCATTCCAAATCTAATCTCCTGCACCACAGATCAGTGACTATTCATATACTGCCATACTAATCCAGCAGCAACAAAACAGCATTGCTTTAATCTGACAGTCTGTGTTGTTATAACACATCTTTGTGGTTCTCCACAAGATTAAATTAAAAAAATTTAATAAAATGCATAAATGAAAGTGTGACGTTAATGTTTATCTTGCACATTTTTCATGGTTAATTAACTTTTTGTCGTAGGGGCCAACGTGTGCACAGCAAAATACAAAATACTGTACGGTTTCTATGCTTTTGGGGTTCTGAAAAGACAAACTTTTGAAAAAGGGTTTCAAAGTGCACGTTTTGAAAAAGACACCTTGTCTCCTCTGTGTAAACAACAAAATCATGAATCTGTGGAAGAGTTGACGTTGTGCGCATGCAATGCTATCTCATGGCAAGTCGTATTTTACAAGGTGGCTTATTCATATTAATTTGTAAGACCATATTCATTCTGGCGTAAATAATCAAGGACTTTGCTGCCGTAACATGGCAGCAGGAGGCGCAATGATATTTCACAGCGCTGAAAATAGTCCCCTGCTATTGAAAGTTACCAAGGGGACTATTTTCGGCTGCTGCCTAATATCATTGCGCCTCCTGCTGCCATGTTACGGCAGCAAAGTCCTTGATTATTAAACCAGAATGAGAGTATAGTTCCTAGCCATATCTGCGTAGAAAATCCCAACTTTAAATTTTTTGTTAGTCTTTTAACAGTTAACATACAATGTAACTATAGAAGAGTCAAGTTTTAAATATGAAAAATATCGAAACTCTTTGGTTATTTTTGAGCGCGATGCTAATGGTCTAATTAGATTTAATGGATTATGCTAAGCTATGCTAAAAGTGCTAGCGCCAGACCCGGAGATCGACTGAATGGATTCAAAAATGGTAAAAATCAAATGTTTAAAGCGATACTCCATCATTTTGTCATATTAAACTATGTTATTACCTTAACTAAGAAGAGTCGATACATACCTCTATCATCTTAGTGCGTGCCCGTAAGCGCTGTGGTGCGCGGCGACACTTTGGCAGCACTTAGCCCAGTTCATTCAATGGTACCAAACAGAGTTGAAGTTAGAAATGACCAAACACATCAACGTTTTCCCCATTTAAAACGAGTATATAAATGAGTTATACGATCAAATATGATGGCACAAAATAAAATGTGGCGCTTTTAAAAGCGGGTTAAAAAGGGTAACTACAATGTATGGCGAAATAGCACTTTTGGGAGTACTTCGACTCGGCGCAGTAACACTTTTTCAGGCAAAACTTTGAGCTTTATCATTTTGCCGGTTTTATTTATGCTCTAACAGCAACATTACACACTAAAGCCCTTTTCACACAGACATTCCGTAAAATACACGGGACAGGCATCCTGGAATTTTCCGGGACCATTTTATTTTTGTTCATTCACACTGACATGATTACCTGGCATCTGATGGTCCCGGGACGACACGCGACCTGTTGAAAGTCCCGCCCTCTCTTCTACGCAGTGTCTGAGTTTGCAAATAATTTTTTATTTCTCTCTCCAGAAACCACTCGCATGCATTTTTTGTTTATGATAAGACTATTCTATGTTCTCTGCTGATCTCAGCTTCAGAGTGGATATTTGACGAGGTCCCTGATCTCTGCTTTGATACAGTTTTCAGACATTTCTCATCGTGATTGTTTATATGCATTTAAAACACGCATTTTGAGGAGCTGAACGATATATCTTGTTGGGATGAGGCGCAGGTATTTTCGTTTATTATAGCTCGAATGAGCACGTGAAGTGTAGGGTTGGGAACCGATAACCGGTTCTTATTCAGAACCGGTTCCGTTTTTTAAAAGGAACCGGAACCGCACGTAATTCTTAAGTTTCGGTTCTAAAAGCGGTTCTGATGCGAGGCACGTGCAAAGCGCTTATGTCACCTACCTCATGAATATTAATTACGTTGAGCCACTGTTTATAGTCACTCGCGCAACCAAATTAACGCAGCTTACCACAGAAAACACTCGGGCTGCGTGAAAGCAAACGGACATAAGACTCAAGAGTTAATGCGCTATAAACCGATATCAGTGATGACCCGCTGGCTTGGGGGCGGAACAATGAGGTAAGATATTCTTGGTCAAGGTTGCGAAAAAGTATCAATCTGCACTACCAGTATAGCAACATGCGTTTTCAGCACTGTGCAGACATTATAACCCCAAAAAGGTTCCTCACTTGAACCGTGTGTTGTTTCACTGATGAAAGTGATAAAATAAACACGCACATAGCCGCGCCGATCCCGTGGTCGCTCCGGGGCTCGAGCATCACCGACCGAAATGGCCATGCACATTATGCTCAATTGCTTCACATTGCGCATCTAAAACCACGCGGAAAACGTGATCGCGCCACTTTCCTCCAAAGCGCGTGGACGCTCCAAAGCGTCTGTCGTTGCTAAGTAACCTAAGCATTGCTTGATGTTGTGACGAGCAGCCTCCGGCGAAAAGAAGTCAGCGCATATGAACACGCATGTTTGTTAAGAAACGTATATCTGTTCCTCATTTACATTTTTATATTTCAAAATATATGTATGCATTATATATAAGCCTATACGCATGCACATACAAAAATTATTACTTGTACAGCAGCCTTTTCAGGATATATGACAAAACACTAGCATATAAATCTCAAATCATATGTTTGAGAACTACTGCTGCTATCATGTTCACTTCAACAGGTAGGATCTTACGAGGACTACAACAGGAATAAATGATATAGGCCTAGTGACTGAAAAAGTGAAAATATTAATCATTTTACATTTAAAATATTTTATCAGTAATTAATAAACACAAATTGAATTGTTTAAGTATTGTATTGTGCATTATTTTTTATTATATGGAACCGGAATCAGAACCGGAATCGTTAGGCAGAACTGGAACCGGAATCGGAAAATTTAGAACGATTCCCAACCCTAGTGAAGTGATATTCTTTTATGCTGCTGAATGATCTCCGTTTCAACGCAGTAACGAGCTTACTTACCTGATATCTGCTTCAGTCCAGTTTGCTGACATTTCTCGTAGTGAATGTTGTAAATCCCTCATATTAAAGAGTTGAACCAACTTCATGATGCCATGGCACGCGCGTTCTCACTACGGCACGTGCGTCATTGTTTATGCGTCTCATTTATCATTTCCTGATAACTGCTTCAATCTAGTTTGCAACATTTCTCGTGGTGAATGTTTATATGCATGTTATCTCTCGTTGTAAGGAGCTGAACCATAACTTGTGTTGTGATGACGCGCACGTCCTCAGTACGACACGCCCATTACGGCATTCTTTAGGCTTCTTGTTCACACCGAGGGTTTTCCGTATATCTGACTAGGTGCTCTTTCCGGAAACGATCCCAGAAGATTAACGGGATGAGTTTGTGTTCACACAGATGCTTGTCTGGCAATTTTACGGGTATTTTCTGGGACCAAAGGTCTGTGTGAATGGGGTTTAACTAAAGTTTAAAAAATGGGATCAGGAAGAACATGACCTTTAACTTTTTACAATTTCATATGAATTAGCCATCTCATAAAATATGTAGAATTCTCGTGAGATAAGGTTGGCATTTGTTAATTGAGTCTATAGGCATACACGATTACACAGTACAGTGTTTGTGCTGCTCAAGATACTGTGTTTAGTAATGCATTTCCAACTGTGTTTACAAAATGTCGGCACTTTGTTATCCATGGTCTAACGAAACTGCTCGATGCTTTCGCGGTCTTAATTGTTTGTATTTATAGCTCTGTAGAAGAATGAGTATGTGCACAGATGTGTAGTGTTTTTTATACTAAGTAATATCACCATCTACTGGTCTGAAATTAAAAGTTTATTTATTTTAGGAACAACTTGTTATTTTACAGTACTACATTGTTGTCGTGTAAATGTAGCCTTCTGCCCCATTTGCCCCATTTAGCCTTTTTTTTCTACCAGCACTCTCTCCCCTCATGTCCACCCATCGGGACCCCTGGTTCTGTTCCTTAATCCAGTCTGTCAGTCTAATGAGATTAGTCCTTTCAAGTCCTTCTGCTACAGCTGCTGCCAGGGTTGTAGAAATAGACCCATCAAAGTCTGACACTTATCCCGCTTTTTGCCGTGTCTGGGCCTCTTGTTTTCATCCTTCTTTCCCTTTCTCCTTCAGTCTATTTGAAAGAAAGACTTGCTATGCCCATCGGAAGTGCATAGTGTGTTTGGAAGTGTATTTGTGTTTGACACAAGGACTTGTGCCAATATGTGCTTGAGCACTTTATATTTGCATTTTAAAGAGAGGAGCTGTGACAGACAGCAGTGTCTGGTTTGTTTTGTTTGTTTCAATGAACGGATTAAAAGTAAATGAGTCGTTTAGTTTGGCCATTTAGTCAAAAGTTTCCTCACACAACTTTAACACTCTTTTCATTGTATGTTTGGATAAATGATGTGTTTTATAATGTTGTATTGTTTATAGTCTCAACATGTAACCTCCCTAACAGTTTTACTCCCCAAGGCAATTGGCAGGACTGAATCATTACAAAGAACTGACAAAAAAGTTCCTAAAACATAAATTAAATCTGGAATCTTGTAGTACAAATGAAGATGTTCTGGTTGTGCTGAGAGTCTGGTGGGATGGTCGTTTAATTACCCATGGAAACCCAAGCAGCCATTTCTCAACCACAAATGCTGCCGTCGTGACTCCTGTAGCAGAAAGTGTCCATCTGCTCTCGAAACCGTATCCCTCTATTATTCACATTCAGGAGTTTTTAAATGTTTTAGGACTGGACAGAGTCTGAAATTATATTGTGACAGTACTTACTGCAATAGATACCTATTGACTATTAAAATTGACTGTTTTGTTTATAGTATGTGAAGATGCAGTATGCATACATTCCAAACATACTACATCCTCCATGGTTTCATTGACCTATCACCCACTAACAACAACTGCGAAGATCATTTACTTGGGTGTTTTAAATAAGTACAATTTAACCACAAGGCATACATTTCTTGGAACATACAGTACCATCAGGGCCGTCGCCAGAACATACAGAACGGGGGGGCATTTTGTTTTCATGGGGGGCACACTTCATAAAGTGAGAAACTGTCCGTTACTCAATCCGAAGGCTGCAGCCTCCGTAGGTCGCAAATGAAGGCTGCATACGTAAACAAGACTGGTTTATTTAAGTTAACTATTAGTATTATAAAGAATTAGATTTGCAAGTGACACATAAACCTACAATACGGTATGCTTGCTTACTGTATAACTATCTTATCATATCTACTTTGTACCAAAAGCTGGTAGTGGCTCAGTATGTAAGATTTTTGCATAAAATTATCAAAAATCTATAGATGCTTTCATCGGACGCATGTGCGGATGGAACTTAACTTCAGGTCTCTGTTTCTTTAATGGTCTGGCTATTGGCTAAACTGAACTCCTCGTCGAAAACAACAAATGTTTTGGTTTCCTTAAGACGAGGGGAGACAACGATCATGGATCACAGCTATGTGCCGATCTGTAGTAAACATTGTATACATTATATAGTGAACATTTACACAGTAACATTAGTTCAGTGTAGTTTTTGATATGCATTAGCTATGATTTGAACTAAGGTAATATACTTGTTAATTTAGCTTGTTATCAGAAATAAACTACTCTAAAAGGACTATATAAATATAGTACAATAAAAGTTTAGTTGTATATTTGTGTCCCCGCCTGTCATGCCTGGGTTATCATTGGTTCTTGGTTCTGCTGCCATTGAAACCCTAGGTGTGTTTGACTTCATGTGGCAATGCGCAGATTGTTTGGCATTTATGGGTATTTTGGTTCTGATGTGTGAATGATAACTTACTGGTAAACAGACGGAGCGTCATTGTGTGTGTGAACAGCACGTTTTTGTAAAGTCATTCTGGTTAATTCTTGGTAATTTACCGAAATTAGTGTGTGAAAGAGGCTAATGAGAGTGAAGCAATGTTCATGTCATCCGTCTTTCGCCTTTTACTGAGAGGACGGTTACTCATTTGTTTATAGTTGTTACTAAGACAACCAGAATTAGGAACGCCTCCTAATGACCTCATTGAAATAGACAGACCACACACAGAGGCCCTGTCCCAAATGGTGCACTTCATTGTGGACTTTCGGTCTTGTGGCCTTAAATTGCATGTGCTCGCTTAGTTTATAGGGTGTCCCATTCGTCATTTTTATGCTCCGAAATGTGCTCATCAGCGCCCCCTTTACACCCTTGATACACCTGCACTGCTGCAGGCTCCACACACTTTACCAACCCAGAAGTCCTTGCGAAAGAGCAATGCGATGACAGATGGGAGGAGTTCACACTTATGGGCAACTTCTCATCCTATTTTCGGCGTGAAATGTCTCACGATTTTATGCGTGGGCATGCACGGGAATGTGATTGATCGAGTTTGAAAAAATAAAATGGCGGACAAGACAATGGCTGCAGCTCAAATTTAGTGTAAATAAGGTTATATTTTCACTCTATACACTTTTGATAGCATGTCTAGTGAGAAATAAGTATTGTAGTTTTCAAATATGGGATTAGTTATCACAATTGCGCTCTTTGTTGCCGAAATACCGAAAGCATTTCCCGGACCTGCCTTTATGCCGCTAAGGTCATTAGCAGCGAGGCAACAAGTCAGCTGCCTTATGATGCATACTAGGGGTGGCACGGTTCACAAAACCCTCGGTTCGGTTTGTATCACGGTTCTATGGTCACGGTTCACGGTTCAGTACGGTTCTTGTTGTTATTTTTTCTTTAAATTTTTAACACTCCAGAAATGTATTATCTTATTAATGTATTAATTATCCATAATTTAGGATACAGTATTAAAAAAAAAGTTATATCATGTAATCATGCACAAACTGAATTTGACTTTAAGCACATTATTGGGACCATCTCTGAGGAAAGCCAGATGAGATTTTGATAGAGCAAGAGGGAAGACATTGATGATTTCAACATGCTTTTCATTTATTTGGCAAAAAAGAGAATGTGTATTGCCATCTACATAAACTTTATGTGCATTTTTAGCACACAAAGATAACTTGCATTTATTAAAATGCCAACTTCAGTGTAGCTCTTAGATTTATCACTGAGAGGCTGCTTTAATACTGAGAGTTTATGTGGACGAGAGAGAAACATAACGTTTGCACCTGTAATATTTAAATCTCTTTAAGTCTCTTTTGTCCACTTTTGACCACTTCTGTCCTGATTACTTTAAGGGGAAATTTCTGAAATAAGATCGCGCAACTTTCACACGCTAGCAAAATGAAACTACGCGGAAATTAGCCGCTTTAATTGTTTCAATGAAATGCTAAAAATAGCGCTGAATACGAAAAGACGTAAAACATTGTTGTCAGTACCTCAGATTAGATAAATGGTCGGAGAGAAGGCGATCTCCTGTGGCTCTTCGAGCACATTCAACCAATAGACTGCAGTTCTCTCTATTGTTTTATTTCCGCTGTCATCATAGGTAACATGATATAAAAATATGTTTCCACACACCAAACTTATACGACGCTGGCGCATCCTCCAACTGCGGGCAGACTTCCTTTTCTCTCCCACTTGCCATTTCTACACGTAACATAACCTGCAGTACTTATACTCCAAACCAGTCACCTCTTCTATCACTCGAAAGGGAAACACGCTATCTGAGGTCACATACAGGGCATGAGACTACATTGCGCATGCCATGAACCGTTGAACCGTGCGGTACACACGCGCTCCGAACCGAGACAAGCGAACCGAACGGTTCGGATTTTTTTCATGGACCGTGCAACCCCTAATGCATACACACTAAACTTCAGAGGTGTCAAGTAACGAAGTACAAATACTTCGTTACCTTACTTAAGTAGATATATGGGGTATCTATACTTTACTTAAGTAATTATTTTTCAGAAGACTTTTTACTTCTACTCCTTACATTTTCACGCAATTATCTGTACTTTCTACTCCTTACATTTTAAAAATCGCTCGTTACTTCTATTAATTTCGGCTTGTTTTCTTTTTTTTACATTCCGGTTTGTCAAAGTTAAAAAAACCTATCTTGATAAATTGCATCATCCGGATGAATGCGAATGTGGTTGGATGAGAAGTATAAACATACACAATTCCGACACCCTATTGGTTTGTACGCAATCCCCGCCCCCCCAGCTGACTGCAGATGATCAAAAGTTTGTTCGATGCTGCTGCACAGAGAAACATAAAAGAACCGCGAGAGCGATTAGAAAGCATACGGAGCAGTTTGCTCTCGCGATGCTTTGATATCATCCGCCATCCGTTTGTACAGTAACAGAACGCGGCGTTCTGTCTTCAAATGGAAAAGTACGAAATAAAACTCGCGCATCACTTTCAGGTCAGTTCACATTCACAAGCCTGTGTAAATATATAGCTGTCTGCTGACACCAACTCATCTGTGTGATTTAAATAGTGTAACAATACCAATTTATATCATGTAACTTCAGTTGTTCAACTTAAATGACATTGTGCTGCTTTGCGTTTTGAGCCATGGCAAATATATCTATGCTAAAGACATCTGTTGTTTTGTATATGCTAATAACTACCCTAAATTTTATTTGCATTAACAAAACCTACTTAGCTGAATGCTTGAGTGTTAAATCAATCAAACACATAACCATACATACCAACTTTTGCTTTTGTTAATAGACATCAGCTGTTTCCTTAAACCTGACTTTTAATTTACTTACAAGAAATATGTAAGTATACTGACATGTAAGATCAGCTCACATTAGATTAAGCTAAAGTCCATTAGCTAACACAAGTACAGATGCAGAAATATAGGCTATAATATATAATTGCATATTTGTAGTTTGTGTTGCTGTCAAAATACAATTATAAATGATAACAATAGCATATTTCTATTCTCACACATACTATAGTTGTGTGTGATTTTGTTGTTTTTTAACTAAAGAGGGCACCACTGTAAAAGTTTTGCCAGCAGCCGCCCTGCTCTGAAGTTTGACTTTTTGCACCATTACAATATTTATAGGCAACTAGTCATTATATCTTCATCTCTATGGAACACATGTTAATGCTCAATAGTACATATGGTTCTTTAATGCAGTGGTTATCAAACCTTTTTTTGCGGCCTCCCTTGTGTACAGTGGATTCCTTCACGACCCCCCAAAGAAAATGTATGACATAAACATTCTAAAACTTACAATTTGAATTAAACAAAATGCTTTTGTTTAGTAGCCTTATTTTTCTGAGGTTAATTACAAAGAATTTATAATAAAGTAATGTATTTCATAAAATATTATAAAACTGGGGCCCCTGGCACCATCTCGCGGTCCCCAGTTTGAGAACCACTGCTTTAATGTATTTGTTTGCATTGTACTAAAATGCGTTCATTTTTAATGGGCATATACCGTATGTGGTTGAAACAGATAGTCTAGTGCAGGGGTAGGCAACATGGAGGGCCGATGTCCTGCAGTGTTTAGCTCCAGGTCTAATCAAGCAGACCTGAACAAACTAATAAAGGTCTATAAAGTCACCTGAAACTACAGGTAGCCAAGGTTTTATAAGGGTTGGAGCTAAAATCTTCAGGACATCGGCACTCCAGGACGGACGTTGCCTACCCCTGGCCCTAGTGCATCCCAAATTTTTTAACATTAACATTTTAATATAACATTATAGTTATTATGGCCTTTAGAAACATGTTTTAGAGGAGATAGTGTAGTGCACAATAGGCCCCTGTGGTGCGGCCTAGGTTTTTTTCCGTAATGACATTTTTTTTCCTTACATTACTTTTACTTTTATACTTTAAGTAGTTTTGAAACCAGTACTTTTTCACTTTTACTTGAGTAAAAAGCTTAAGTTGATACTTCAACTTCTACAAAAGTCTTTTTAAACCCTAGTATCTATACTTCTACTTGAGTAATGAATATGAATACTTTTGACACCACTGCTAAACTTGAAGCATTGCATTCCTTTTTTTACTTACAGGATTTAGCTTTGTGTCATGCCAATTTAATATATAATTGTAATATTTTCAACATGTCCAAAATGCGTTTGAGGCGAGTTCGCGTGAGATCGCTGCGAATAGCGTGGAGGTCGCTGCCATTATCCCAATTCACGACAGTCACGTGCCCGATTCGCACAAGTTCATGTTTTTTGCGTCTTTTTGCGTCTTATCATTGACTTTGTATATAATCTACTTGCAGTCAGTGAATTTGTGTTTGGTGTGTTTGCCTCATTAGTTTTCGGTGTGCATGCAGCATTATACATATGTTATAATTTTGGGATTGTTTAAATCCATAACGCTAACAACAGTAGTGATGTTGCTCTTTTTAAAAGGTCTAAATTAACTTAAAATGTATACAAAGTTCATTGAATTTGGCAAGATAAAATCAGCTTTACACTGTGTTGTATGTTACTACATAAGCTGTTGTGTAATGAATACAAGTAAAAACTGAAACCTTGCTGTAGTGTAGAGAGGGCAGAGGGGAGGGGCTGTAAAGGAAGCCACGTATTTTGTGACCGAGTGTTAACCGAGTGGCCTGAGGGGGTGAATGAAGCGAGGCAGAGAACAACAGATAAAGAGAGCAACCGTCATTCGTCACTTGGCACGGGCTATAGTAACATCTTGTTCACTACGAGATCAGTGAAGAATTTGAAGGAATATTTTTACAGCAACACTCTTGAACATCCAGTCGGACTTTAGCGGCATCATGGACTACAGTGTGATCTAAGGTAATACACCCTTAGTATGTACAGGGTGTCTAGTTACTTCGAATATGATCTTGCGTTCTATTCATTTAGTTAATGTGTTAGAACTAGTCTTACAGGAAGTTTGACAATCATAAGAATAACATGATTAATAATGACTGTATAATGTTTAAGAGTGCCGTAAGTACACGCTACAGTTTGGCATATGGGCTAAAGGATGGATTGTTACCTTCTTGTTTCCCATCTTTATTTAGTATTAGTTTAAATGACTTTGTTATATAACCTTTCTATCATTGTTTAATTAGAAGTTTAACAGGAGATCTAAGAATATCACTGATGTAGTCTTATTTAATCGTGACTGTGCAGAATTTTTTTAAAAAAAAAAGAGTACTGCCCTAGTCCAGCTTGGGACCATTTTTGAATATTTTTTCTGACAGTGTGGGTGTCATGGCTATAAACTGAGTGTCATTGTTTTGAATGAGTTTGAAGGTAAAATTTGAGCTAGGATTTATTGTAACCATGCAACTTTGACAGTTTATCTACAAAGAATTTGTGATTTGTTTAATAAATTGAGGCCATTATGCGCTCACATTATATGTTTTGGTGCAGTAATCTATAGTTTAATTTGAATTTCTTTTAGGGCTAATAATTTGTCGCGACTAATTGTTTGCAGAATAAAAGTTTTTGTTTACATTAGGGGTGTGCAAAAAAATCGATTCACATTTGGATCGCGATTCAAGCTTTGACGATTCAGAATCAATTAATAGAATTCCAAAAAACGACTCATACATTTTTTTGTAATGCCGTGTTACTATTGTCCTGAAATGAGTTTATCTCAGTATTCCCATAGATGGCGCTGCATCGTATTCAATCTGATGCCTGCACACTCTTGTCACAGTGTTTCCCACACATTGACTTTATAACTGGCGCGCTGCCCAGTTATATTAACAAGTGCCCAAGTATATCTGGCATCAAATTTTGTCTTTTTTGTTTTTTTGTGATGATGACACTATTTAATAATGACATTTTGTGTGCGACATGATGAGTTCGGTATGAGTTCACGTGCTCTGTTTCTCAATGAATTGGGATGCGATGCGAACAAGCTCGTGTCACATTGTATCCTTCATGTTTCTGAACTTGAGCAGAGTTTTACCATTAGGAACTTGATGGAGCACCCGCGGACCGTATGGTTCCGGGTTTGTATTTGAAATGGTCAGTCGGGTCCGGGTCAGTCAAAGTTAAATTACTTCGGGTCCCACGTCTGATTAATATTGTGTGTAAAACCCGAGTCGATCAGAGAATGGCCGTGAGCGCTACCGCGCTAAAGCTCGCGTGCAGTTTCAGCGTGCCTGCGGTTTCTATGGCGATAACAACAGGCTCTTTTTTATTATTATTAATAAACCATATCTTTTCTAAAATCTATTGCACTGAACGAGCAAAGCTCAAGCTGACTCAAGACTTTACAAAACGCAAACCTGTATTGGTACCCTGTCACTGGGACAGCAAGTAGACTTTTGAATCTGAAATAATGAGTGGATTTAGCTTTTTTTTTTATCTGCAAGAGAGAAATAGAAAGAGAGGCAATTTTCCTGCTTCTGCTCTATATCTCATAGAAATAATAACCATTATAACACCAGTCACATTTATAATCTATAGACCTGCACTGTCTATCATTAATATACTATATTATTGTATTTAATAGAGTTTGATAAAAGGGGTCATCAAATTGCTTCAGAACAGTTTTTATTTTTGCATAAAGACATAAAGTAATATCAAACTACATTTAATTTGTTGTGTTTTCTTTATTTAAAATTGTATATATACTACAATCAGTCACATAGGAAAAAGTAAACTATTTACATACTGTAAATCAGTTTTTTTTTAAATCGAGAATCGTTTTTGAATCTCAAATCGATTTTGAATCGAATCTTGAGCCTAAAAATCGGAATCTAATAGAATCGTGAAATTTTCTGAATCGTGCAACCCTAGTTTACATAATTTATGTCGGTATATAAATTTTATATATATATATTTTATTATATTTTTTTTTCTTAAAATTAAATTTTCACTGTAATTTTTATAGAATTTAAAAAATATCTTTGTTTACATTGATTTCAACTATATATATATTTAGTTGAAAATAATGTAAACAAAGATTTTTTTTAATTCTATAAAAATACAGTGAAAATGTATACATTTATTTCTTTATTATGTGACTAAATAAAAAATACAAAAACTTCAAAAACGTATGTCTTAATTAACGTCATTTAAATAAATCAAATACTCGTTTTTTTGTGAGCTTAACTATTTCCCTGCCATTGATGAGTTATCATTGTTTCTGATGAGTTTTTATGTTAATCTGTAATTATACACTCAGTGTATGTTTTGATAATCGTTCTGAATCAAACAGGACAAATATTCCTTCACAAAAATTGAATTATTTCAGCTTTTTTTTTTAAATACCCATATTTGGGGGTTTATAAGCAGATAAAAAATAAAGATGGGACGAAACGTTATTTCCCATATTGTGTGTTTGTTTGTTTATTGTTTGTTTGAGAGCAGAGGGTCTTCTCTTTCATTTGATATATTTGTATGTTTATATGTTTTTTTAAGAAAATTTTCCTTCGAAACTTCTGTGAAAATCACAAAAAATGCTGGCGGGCAACTTTTTAATGAACTCATTCCTGGAATGAGTTTAATATTAGCATATTCTATAACTGAAAATGCCCATCCCTACAGTACACCCATATGTATTATGTAAACAAAAACTTTTATTCTGCAAACAATTAGTCACAACTTATCATTAGGCAGCCTAAAAGTGTTGCAAAGTGTTAACTGTTTACTCTTGATACAGTTTTTTTATTCTCAATGTTTCTTTTGAAGATATTCACTAATATATGAAATAAGCATTGACACTGTGTTTATGCTATATAAACAAATTATGTTAGATATTTTTTATTCCTTGTTGCCAAAGTGACCTTTAGATTGCTTACTGGGTGTTTTCATAGACAAATACATTAAGACAAATTATGTTGGTCCGTGGTCAGTATTACGCAAAAGATTTGTAATGTTTGTTAAATTTCCACCGTCAGTAAATAACAGGATTTGAGACATAGCCATATTATGCAGCCATGGCGTATGTATTGAGTATTGAGGAAACTGTTGGTGGCAGATTGTGTGATCTTCAGTCAGAAGACCCCCTGGTTGAACCTGGTGTTTATCCCAAAGCCTCAGCCATTCTGCACATTATTTTTCAGAAGTTTAGTAATCTTTGTTTGTCCTGTTCAGGAAACAAAAGAACAAATGCCCCATTTATGTAATCTCTCTTTTCTGAATAGAGTTTGTGTGAATATAACACTAAAAGATTTGTATGAATTATGTGCTCAGGGGTTTTTAGCTTACATTTCTACCATATTACATAATCACAGCTCACATGTGCTTAATGCTTTTGAGTTAAAACCTTATATCCTGCTTATCTTTATATGACTAATATTTTCATGTTTTATGAAACTTATCTGAACATTTTCAGTCTTGGGTCCCTTACAATTAAGAGTCATTTTCAAGTCTTGTATGGTTTGCCACTGTGGTCTCCAACATGGTTGGCCGTACAGAGTCTGTGAGTTGCCCGCCAAAGCATCAAACTTTGGTCATTAGTTCATCTGAGGATGTGAAATGGGAGATTATCCAGTAAAGAATGGATTGGTTTAATAGTATTGTATAGGTGCAGGAAGAGAGAAAAATTAGAAAAAAAGCAGCTTTTGTCATCCATCTATGCCCATTTCACCTCTGTGCCAATGTAAGACAGTTTATGAAGTGTTACAGAATAGAGAAATATATACACAAACACACTGATATAGCGACATTGCTTCGCTGAAGATCTCTATTAAAGGTGTTACTTTAGGAGAACAATCAAGCTCATCCTGAATCTGCTGGAGAGGGATTGTACACCCACCCCTACCACACACACCTCATGTGATTGTGATTGTAAAGACAGGATTTTGACTTCTTTTTTAGATGAAAGTTGAGATCTGGGCTGAGCACAGTAGAGGTGTGATGTCATCTCTTCCCTGCCCAATGACGACCTCTTTAAACTATGACACGCGTCTCTGTCATTTATCATTTTGTAACAGTACTCATTCGGAGTCGGATGTTTGTTTTGTCGTGTTGTGGGTTAAAGTCGGGATGGAGGATTAGTGCACCTGATTCTAGAACAGCATTCTGTTCCTGTACGTAATGTTGTCCTTTTATACTTTGATCTTTTGAGGATTATTATTGACCAATCGGCATCCAGCAACAGAATTATCCTTTTGTTATTTTGATAAGATTGAGATTATTGCGTTGTATTATGTGGTTTTATCTTAAATAAATTTCAGAAAATGTATAGACTCAATTTGATTAAAGTTTTTAATAATTGTTTGTCTTTGGTTTGGTGGGATAAACATATATTAGCAGTTTCACTTAAAGTTATGTGAGGTTTACTTAGTTTTTGTTTGTTAAATGGGTTTTTGTTTAACAGTGTAATGACGAATAAGATTTGAGCATGTTGCTGTTACTCTAGCTGTTGTTTATGTAGTTGCCATGGACTAACCTGCTAGGTTTGTTTTCATCAGAAACATTATATGGTGTTTTCTAACCATTTATTGATGGCGGTGATGAGAGCGTGTTTATTAAATAAGGGTGAGGTGGAAAACCAAACAGGCCAGTCTGCATGCACATAAATCGAGACTTTACATTCCTTTACTACTTAAAGAACAGTTCACCCTTAAATAATCAAATTGTCCTCGTTACTCACCTTCATGTCACTGTCATTAACTGCGTTTCCATTGCAAATTTGCACAAAACTTTTGCATTATTTTCTAAATGTTGACGAGAGAGAGAGAGAGAGAGACAGAGAGAGAGAGAGAGGTGAGTCCGTCAGATAAACAGAGTGGATGTAGCCGCGGATGATAAGAGAAAAGGAAAAGAACGATTGACAACTTTTTCGTTAAGAATGTTAAGTTTATGACTGATCCATCTGAAGATCATAACCAATGCTCTCTGACATCAACCTCCCGTCACATCAGCCCTGGTCCGAACCCGAAGACGGAATTAGGTAATGAGCCTCTTACAATCGAGTCAGAGCCAGAGCATAATTCTTTTGAAGAAAATTATTTGAACGTAACCCCGAACAGCAATGTCGTGTGCGCCCAATTTATAGAAAAAAGCCAGGAGTCGGGACCGCTGTTTTCTTCATAATCTTACTTCCAAATCTCATAAACTTTTCGGTGTTTGCTGTATCGCTATTAGCGCCCTGCCAGACTGTCTTAAATGGAGAAATAAGTTCATTCCTTGATTTGCATTGTTGATTCATTTATAAATAAGTCCCCCCCAAGGCTTTAGTTTATGTGCAAAAAGCATTAAAATGAATAGAACATGATGTTTACGCTTTCTTTGGTGAAAAAAATAATAAAATAAATAAGCCTACATGAAATGTGTTTCACTTAAATAATTAGCAAATTAACAAAATGAATTCAAAAGTAGGCTATGAGTTTATTTTTGTGTGACGTGCTCCTAATCCGATGCAGCACAAAAAAAACTTTTTGTACCTATTTAAAAAAGCACAATGTTTTGTTATTATTGTGAGTGTAGCTTTACCTAAATAAATGTACACCATTACAGTTTTTAATGTTGTTTTACTTTTATTTGTATGACGATGATAATTTAAGGTAATGCAAGATGCAAGCTCATGATGCGTATCATGCCATCACCGGCGCGGGTTTAAGCAGCGAGAAAGAGACATGAAACTTTAAACATTTAACATTCTACTTGAGTTTTTTTGGACATCCCTTTGGAATCACTGCAATCATATCATCAATTTATAAGGTATAAATATAAGCGCAGCGCGTATGAGTGTTCAAACACTGCTGATCGCTCAGCTGTCAATCTGCCGACCCTCACAAAGTTTCACATTAAATGATAATATATTTGTCCAGTCATGGTCCTGTGCTTATTTATGTCAATGTTCTGCATGAAGATCTTTAAATAATAAATTGATGCTGATGTCGGATAACGGGTCACGTGTTATTTTAATCGCGCGGATGCGGGTTATCAAACAGGACTGTGCATGACTCGTATAAGGAAAATGGAATGACAACATGAAAATTATAAAATAGCCTACATGTTTATATTCTGTATTAAACCACCATGGGCGCTAAACTAGCGGTGTTAAAGGGACAGTTCACCCAAAAATGACAATTCTGTCATCATTAACTCTCCCTCATTTTGTTAAAAACCTGTATACATTTCTTTGTTCTGATAAACACGAAGCAAGATATTTTGAGGAATGTTAATAACCAAACCAAGCATGAGCCCCATTCACTTCTATAGTAGGAAAAATAATTCTATGGAAGTGAATGGGGCTCATGAATGGTTTGGTTACAAACATTCCTCAAAATATTTTCATTCATGTTCACCAGAACAAAGACATTTATACAGGTTTGTAACAACATGAGAGTGAGTAAATTATGACAGAATTTTCATTTTTAGGTGAACTATAAATCCGATGCGGTAAAAAATTAGGGTGCATCTAACTTTTGTGCTGGTGCACCTAAGAAAAAATGTTAGGCGCACCAGTGCAAAAAGTTAGTCTAGAGCCCTGCGTTTCCAATAATCAATGATATGCGACTGAAACATAGTTTTTCTTCTCATGATAAGCCATAACATCGACTGATGTTGGTAGGTTTACTATCACCGCACTAGGCATTATTTTTAACCGAAGGAGACGAGTATTATCCAAACATTAATTCCAGAAAAAGCCCTTACTTAGGAGCGTCAACATATGTGTTTCTTGAATGTAATAGTACATTATTTGAGATGTAGCAAGGAAAGCCTCTTATACTTGGAAGCAGAGATATTTTGAGGTGTTTCTGATCGGTTTTAGGACATAGAGCCACCGTGTCATCTTCAAATAATGATTATGTGACTTGCAGGTGACCTAATGAATGTGAATAAACTGTTTACATTGCAGTTTTGCTTAATACACATTTTTCGACTGGCATAAAAACCACCTCATGTGAGCATAAAACGTTTTGCGATACATGGGAGTTTTCGCGAAATTGATGTGATTGGCCGTATTTTCAATTTGTTAAAGGAGTAGTCCACTTTAAAGATGGGGTCCATTTACTTTTTATAGTAGGAAAAAAATACTATGGTAAGTCAATGGGCCCCATCTATAAAGTGGACTACTCTTTTAAGTCAATTAGTGCAATTTAAAGGGTAAAGGCAATGCAGCTATTGTCTCATTTGCAGTACAAATGCAAAATCAGGCATTTTGAAATTTCTTACCATTATAAACATTACATGACATTAAAAGAACCAGTGGTGCTACCATGGGTACCACTCATCCATCTTTGCATTTAACTGAAACCCATTAAACAATATTATGATCAACTGTAATATATGGTTAGGCTATGCATATATTGTCTTATTTAAAGATATTATTGACATATTTGGTTGGTAAGACATTATTCAAGCTCTTTTTAAATATATACGTAAATACACTGTCAGAAAAAATTGTTAAAAGTACTCTTTAAAAAGGTTCTAATGTGTATTATTTAGGTACAGATATGCATTTGGTACCAAAATTTACTTTTAAGGTACTAATATGCACTCTTTGGTACCAATATGTACTGATATAAACTCTTTAGGTGCAAATGTGTACTTTTTTAATTGAAAAAGTACCTCACTAGTGACAGCTAGGGATTTGTGTTTGACAATTTTGTAGACAATATAGATATTTTAAAAGTATCATTTAATAAACATTAAGTTTTGTTGTTTTGGAACAACAGGAGTACCATGGTACTGGCAAGTTTTGGTGAATGTACTATAGTAGTACCATGATATGCTTAGGAAGTACCTTGGAGTACCATGGTAATGCCATGGAAATTCAGCATCATGCTAATACAGTTTGATACCATTGCTATACTACTGTAAGATTGCATTAGTTTTATGTGAGGCTCTGTCATCCAGTGAAATGACTTAGGGGTCCGAGGGGGACAGGATTTAACAGAGGGAAAGGATTTGGCTGAACACCTTGCAGCTTTGTTATCTAGCTGTAACCTCTGCATTCTTAGGGCCTGTTTACACGAGAACGCTCGAGGGTAAAAATATTTTATCAGATCTGCCTTTCATTTATACGGAGGCAGCGTTTTTGGCGCTTAAAAACGGGAAAAAGTGAAATCACCCTCCAGAGTGGAAATCTTAAAAACGCTCTACCCTTGCGTTCCCGTCTAGAGGGTAAAAACGCAAAAGTCTGCTCACTGTGGCTCTCGTCACGTACGTGTTTACGTCACAGGCATGCGCCAGTTCAGGAAAATAACAACAAACGTGTCGGATTATTTCTATATGTTGGACCTTCAAGTTGCCGTAGCAGCTCTGATAAATATACAAGCAGTTGTTCGAAATATTCACAGCTAGTATTTCTGATCAGAGAAGGCGCATTAATTACCTCTATCAAATTGTTGATGCGCCAGTTCATCGAAGGCAAACAAGACTGCTTTGGACGAGAGAACAAGGAAGAAGATTGTGCGCAGGCGTGCAGACTTGGTGGTGTTGTGTGTCAGTTCTTCACATTGCCATCTAGCTGTCTGGAGTGCATACTACATTAAATATCACACTTTTGCATCACCATATTCATGCAGATTTCCCCCTCAAAACGCTTGTATAAACGCAGGATAAAAAGTGATGACGCAACGCGACTTTTGCTTTTTCTTTTCATATCGTTTCTGTGTAAATGTAGCCATTGGTGTTATTTCTATATTTAGATGAGGAATCAGTCTGTAATGATGAGCCTGTGTAAAGGAAAACATATATTTTTTTCCAAACATTGTTCGAACAACATTTTAAAGAATAGTTAATCCAACACTGATTAAATTGTGTTCTAATCTGTTCAGGTTCTTGCGTTTACATTCGTGCATTTGTCAGAAACTTTTATCCATTGCAGCTTACAATGCATTGAAGCTGTACATTTAATCCATATTTGTGTTCCCTGGGCCTCGAACCTGTCTTTACAGAAATGCTGTATTTGCATTTGTCAGTAGCTTTTATTGTAATGACAAATGACAAAACATTCTATTTTAGGCATTTAGCAGACAGTTTTATTTTATTTTAGGTTTTTTTTTTTTTAGATTGAAGAGGTGGAAATGCTGTCAATATCAATTGGTCAAGTATTTTGAAAAATAGTTTTTAATTCATTTTTGGAATGTTGCAAGAAGTGTGGCTGACCGGACTCTTACAGGAAGATCATTCCACCAGCAAAGAGTAGTGATGGAAAATGAGTGGGAACGTGATTTAGTGCCCATTTTTGAAGGTAACACAAAGCCCTGCTCCTTGGCTGAACATACGGTTTTGGATGGGGTGTAGGAATGCAGGAGTATGTGTGAAAGTATGCCGGTGCAGTGCCAGTGAAATCCTGTAAGGGGCTGTTTACACTTGGTATTAAGATGTGTTTTCATCGATCGGATCACAAGTGGACGAGGGAGACACATCACGTTTACACCTGGTATTTAAATCTCCACTTTCGACCGCTTCTGTCCTGAATACTGTGAGGGGGTGGTCTGTGAGACGGTGGGCGAGTCTCTCTGCTGTCATTCAAACGCGAGCGGGAGTAATTATGAGTTTATATGGACGCAAACTAATATTATGTCGGAGTCCACTGCTTGTTTAGCAAGTAAACATACTGCACAGAGTTTTGTACGTGTGTATGTTGGAGCTTTCTCTGAATTTTCAGCGCAATTGATGAAATAGGATCGCGCAACTTTCACGCTTTCAAAACGAAACCACGGAGATCAGCCGCTTTAGTTTTATCAATGAAAGGCTAAAAATAGCGCTGTTCACCGTATGTTCACGCCAGAAGTCAAAAAAAGACGTAAAACTTGCGTTTAATACCTCAGATTAGATAAATGGGCGGAGAGAAGGCGGTCGCGTGTGGCTGTTCGAACACATTCAACCACATATGCCTTCAGCAACTCCAAAGCGATCCGATCGAAAGTGGTTTCGACTACCTCTGGACGTGGTTGAAAGTGGTCGAAAGTGGACGAGCTCAAAACGTTTTGAACACCGTTTACACCTGGCATTAACATCGTCCACTTGTGATCCGATCGACGAAAACGCATGTTAATGCCAAGTGTAAACAGCCTCTAAGTGAGCAGTAGTGACTTATACCTGACACAGGCTTCAATCTGTAGCCAGTGGAGAGAGATGAAAGATAAGAGAGATTTGTCAGGATTATAAAGTCTGGTTTAATCTCTTTTAACTGCAAACTATTTAATCTCTCAACTGTGCATTTTGCAGAACTTGTATTATCCAAATCCCAAACAATTTCTTAAGTCTGAGTTTTGTCACGTCCTCTCAACACCTCCCTGCTGGTCTGTTTCCACAGGAAGATCTGTGTGCATTGTAAGTGTGTTCGGGAAGAGCATGTTGTGCGCTCGGTGCCTGGTCAGCTCGAAAAGATGATGATGAAGCTGGTGTCGGACTTCCAAAGGCACTCGATATCCGACGACGACTCGGGATGTGCTTCAGAGGAATATGCCTGGGTGCCGCCTGGACTCAAACCTGAACAGGTGAAGAAGCAGTATGTGTATTAGAAAGACATTAAGTGTACATTTTTGCGATGGTATGTGTTTATTCATAGAAAATAATGTGTTTAATTTAAAAGTTTGGGATAAAATGATGGGAGCGAGCAACAGAGGGAGCATCATTGGAATGCAGTGTTTCCTATACATTCATTTATTTGTCAGTCTGCAACAAAATCAAAATTGACCACCACAAAAAGATGTTTGCACATCGTGTTTATCACTATATCTATGTCTCACATGACGTTTCTGTACAAACACTCATGTTGTGTCAGTCGATGCACTCCGCTGAACCCTAAAAGTTGCAAAAGTGCATACATGCGGCTGTTCCTGATTCTAAGCCTGTGGATGTTTTTCACCACTACAAGGGAGTTTGGCAACTTACAACAAAGCACAGATGACTACAGGTTTGCTCGAGATGTGCATGCATGAAGGTAGGGGTGGGCGATAAACCGGTAGACAAAATTAACCGGTAGAAATTTGTCAACCGGTAGAGATTTTGGACTATCGTTTCTATCGAGGTTACGTGCCTACGTCACGCTCCTGTGCGTGTGGTCGCGAAAACGTAACGTTTGTACACGTATTTAAGCACTGCAGTTTTAAAACAAGTTATTTTAAGCCATTGAAACACAGACAACAGATCTGTATGCGTGCGTTCTTTCTGTGTGTCAGGAGCGGACAAGTCGCGCAACCGCTGCTCTTTCTGTCTGTGAGGAGCGCGCAAGTCGCGCGACCTCTGCTTATTAAGCTCGTGAGCATTTTTCCCGCTTTATTGGCCTTAAATACACATATGCGTCAAAATTCCCGTCTTTGCAAGCATCATCATAAACACGACCAGTAAGGTCTTAAGAGAAAGTAAACAGCTAAAAGAGAAAGCGCATGTGTAACAGTGTATTGGATCCGGACTTTGGTCTTAAAGGGGAAGTTACCTAATTTTGCTCCTGTCTGTCACTCGTGTTAATCAAACAGCATTGAGAAAAAAATCTCTCACTGCTCCTGATTAAATCACTTTTCTACCTTAAATAAAAATATATATAGGCCTATACATACATGCATAATTATTTATTATCATTCTTATTGACTGTGTATCTTCAGAGAGCTTGAGTTTTGTTTGTTTTTATCTTCTTTCTATGCTTGTATATGTTTTTTGTGAGAATTATGAACATTTCTATGGTATTAAAGATTTAAACCTTATTAAAACATAAAAAACTCTACCGTGATACATATCGTTATCATGATATAAAATTAATCCTATTGTGATAGAAGATTTTGGTCATATCGCCCACCCCTACATGAAGGTAAAGCTAATTTTGCGTTTAGCGATGATGCTAGTAGTGAAGATTCTCTCAGACCAATCAGTGATTAACCCTTTAGTATCAGCTCACCTCACATGGAATGCCAACTGTGGTGGTCCAAAAAAGTATCAGGTACTATGTAGTGATCCCATTGGAAAAGCCCCCAACAGTGAGCCGACCTGACATGTGGGGTACTGTGCAATGGAAAATTATACATTTATCTTTTTTTTGCGAGTGTGTCAGTTAAATTTTGTGTGTATCTGTAGGTTTATCAATATTACAGCTGTATTCCAGAAGAAAAGGTGCCGTATGTAAACAGTGTTGGAGAACGACATCGCATTAAACAACTCTTACACCAGCTTCCAGCCCATGACAGTGAGGTAAAATGCTTTAAATACTAGTTTGTACACAGTACAAATATACATGCTTTTCAATTATAACTGAAATACTCATTCAAATGTATTTATATATCACTAATTTTAAATGTTGCATTGTTTCAAAGCAGCTTTACCAGAAAAAAATACTGTCCACTTTAAAACCCTAATCCAAAATCAGATGATTTGATAATACTTTACAATAACGTTGTTTTTTTTTAAACATTAGTTAATGCACGAACAATACAGTAAACAATACTCAAAACATTTATTAATCTTATTTCATGTTAATTCAGCATAAATTGTAGCCTTACATTAGTTAATGCACAATGAACTACTAACAATTACAACGGTATCGACATATCTGATATTAACAAAGATTAATAAATAAACTATATTGCACATTGTTTGTTCATGTTAGCTAATGCATTTACTCATGTTAATACAATATAATCTATACAACCTGTAAAGTAATATCAAAGTTAATAAAATTTTAGCATAACCTATTGCTTAATGCAACAAAGATGCATTAATGATATTAAACATCTTATCAGTTTTTGTTGTATTGCCTCTAGTGTATGCAGTTTAATTTAAAAAAACTGTTTTTTGCTGTAATGGAGCAAATAAGATTACATTATTAGATACAGTAGTATCTTATGAAACTTACCAATGAGAATAATAAGAATTACAAAACATCCCCATATGTTACGGTATTAAAACATTATTTTTAAAAAAAGATGATGAGCTTTGAATGTCTTTAAAGGGACACTTTTTTAAAATAAGCTAATTTTCCAGCTCCCTAGAATTTTACATTTGATTTTCACCATTTTGGAATCCATTTAGCTGATCTCCGGGTCTGGCGCTACCACTTTTAACATACACTCAAAAAATGCTGGGTTGTTTTTAACCCAGGGCTGGGTCACTATTGGACAGATCACACTGCCGGGTTAAAATGACCCAACTGCTGGGTTGTTTTAACCCAATTGCTGGGTTATTGTCAATCAACGATGTTGAAACAACCCAGCAGTTGGCTTAAAATAACCCAGCAGTTGGGTCATTTTAACCTGGCAGTGTGTTCTGTCCAATAGTGACCCAGCCCTGGGTTAAAAACAACCCAGCATTTTTAGAGTGTAGCTTAGCATAATCTATTGAATCTGATTAGACCATGTAGCATCTTTAAAAAAAAAAAAAGGAGACACAATGATATTACGCAGCAGTCGAAAATAGTCCCCTTAGTATCTTTCAATAGCAGGGGACTATATTCGGGCACTACATAATATTATTGTGCCTCCTGGAGCCATGTTACGGCAGCAAAGTCCTTGATTATTACGCAGAAATGAGAGTATAGTGCCTAGCCATATCGCCCAAGAAAATCACAACTTTTAATTTTTCGTCGGTCTTAGTCAATGTCAATTTTATTTATATAGCACTATTAAATTCAACCAAAGGTTGACCAATGTGCTGAACAGCAGTAAAGACAAATAAAAATGCAATACATAAATACACAGTAATACAGTACAACCATGAAAAACACAAATCAGTTACAAAAATGCCAAATCAAAAAAGTATGTTTTCAACAAAGATTTAAAAACAGACAGTACATGATGTAACTACAGAAGAGTAAAGTTTTAATAGGAAAAATATTGAAAGTCTTTGGTTATTTTTTAGCACTATGCTAATGGTCTAATCAGATTCAATGAATTATGCTAAGCTATGCTAATATTTGAAATTTTCAAAAAAGCGAAGTTTCCCTTTAAATGTGCATACATTTTCATGAGATTTAAATACACAATGATGTTTGTAATCATGTCAGTTTGTGTTGGTATAACAGTAATTGTGTTGTTATTGTATGTATGCAGCCTCAGTACTGTAATTCTTTGGATGAAGAAGAGAAGAAAGAACTGCGGTTATTCAGCCAGCAGAGGAAAAGAGAAAATCTTGGTCGTGGCATCGTTCGACTTTTTCCGGTCACCATGACTGGAGCCATCTGCCAACAGGTAAAGAAAGAGAGCCTTAAGGATGAGAGAGGGGTTCATAACATCTCACGACTACTGCCTGCTCCAGAAATGAAACATACTTCAGCTTAAGTATAGAGCTGAAGAGGCACTCATCTGGCTAGTGGGTTTAGGTAATTTTTAGATATCCTATGACAAGATCAGATCCCGGCCAGACCGGCACAATGCGAGATATCATATGTATTAGATAAAGCACATAGTTTCCATGCACCCCCTACAGTGTTTCGAATATATTTTTGTTAGGTTTTAACACCCATTTTTCAGCTGAAATGGAGGCAAGAGGGTGTGGTTGTGTTGGGGAGAGGCAGTTCGTTTTTTTTGTTTTAATGGCATTGAAGATAGAGTTTGTATGTATGTTATCTTTATTTCATACATTCATTCTGTGTATAAAGATTTACATTTTGAATTGATCAGATTAGATGCTATTCTGCTAAACAACAGTTGAAGCTAAAAGACAAGAGAGGCTACTCTTAGACTAAAACACATGTTTGAGTTGTCTTAACTAAAGCTACATAAAGATCTTAAAGGATTAGTCCATTTTCTTAAAAGAAAAATCCAGGTAATTTACTCACCACAATGTCATCCAAAATGTTGATGTCTTTCTTTGTTCAGTCGAGAAGAAATTATGTTTTTTGAGGAAAACATTGCAGGATTTTTCTCATTTTAATGGACTTTAATAGAGCCCAACACTTAACACTTAACTCAACACTTAACAGTTTTTTTCTACGGAGTTTCAAAGGACTATAAATGATCCCAAACGAGGCATAAGGGTCTTATCTAGCAAAACGATTGTCATAAAAATAAAAATAACAAATATACACTTTTAAAGCACAACTTCTAGTTTAAATTCGGTCCAGCGTGACCTAACGTAAATGTGTAGTGTTGTAGGGAGGTCACGTGTTACATATATAAAACGCACATTTGCGGTCCATTTTAAACAATAAACTGACACAAAGACATTAATTAGTATCAGTTGACATACAACAACGTAGGAACGGTCCTCGTTCTCAACACTTAAAAAACACTGGGGCGGAGTTTCGTATTCGTCCTCTGTGACCTCTTGACGTCATGACGTATTGCTTGGTGTCACGTTGGCGTATCACGACCGGATTTAAACGAGAAGTTGTGCTTTAAAAGTGTATATTTGTTATTTTTATTGTCAAAAATGACAATCGTTTCGCTAGATAAGACCCTTATGTCTCGTTTGGGATCATTTAGAGTCCTTTGAAACTCTGTTGAAAAAAACTGTTAAGTGTTGAGTTAAGTGTTAAGTGTTGGGGTCCATTAAGGTCCATTAAAATGAGAAAAATCCTGCAATGTTTTCCTCAAAAACATAATTTCTTATCGACTGAACAAAGAAAGACATCAACATTTTGGATGACATTGTGGTGAGTAAATTATCTGGATTTTTCTTTTAAGAAAATTGAATATTCCTTTAAGATACACACCAGTAACTTCTTTTTCTAAGGCATGTTTATAAAAAATGCCTAAACATTTAAATATAAATAAAGCCTAGTCCTTGTCTGTGAAACTGGGCCTTTATTTACTTGCAAATTTTTTGTAACTTAAATGAATATGCTGTATACTGTTCCAAAAGAATTTGGACAAAGCCTGTTGTTTTAAAGGTTTTGTCTCTCTCTCTCTCTCTCTCTCTCTCTCTCTCTCTCTCTCTCTCTCTCTCTCTCTCTCTCTCTCTCTCTCTCTCTCTCTCTCTCTCTCTCTCTCTCTCTCTCTCTCTCTCTCTCAGTGTGGAAGACAGATCTGTGGTGGGGACATTGCGGTGTTTGCGTCACGGGCAGGTCACGGCACCTGCTGGCACCCTCAATGCTTCCAATGTGCCTCCTGTAATGAGTTGCTGGTAGATCTCATTTACTTCTATCAGGAAGGTCACATCTATTGCGGCCGGCACCATGCTGAGCACATCAAACCCCGCTGTCAGGCCTGTGATGAGGTGAGAGTTGTTTTACACCCAGTGTTTTTCTGTTCATTTGCTGTTATTATATTCACTGAAATGATGACAGCTGTGATGTAGTGGTTTCCACAGACCTTGTTGCTGACACAGGAGATGCAAATTCAAATTCAGCATATATTGCCTAAATAAATAGTATCGTATGGTGTTCCTGTGTCCCAAAATCATTTATATTAAAAAGTCAATTCAACATATTTAGTTATGTATTGTTTATTAAAGGCACACCATGGAACTTTTTGGCCACTAGGGGGTGCAAGACATGTATTTTTCACGTCTAGCGCCCCTAGAGGCCACAAGCGAAGCAGCACTGTCGCAAAGGAAAAGAAGACAACTCTTTAGGTCACAAAGTGTGCCTTCCAGCATGTCATATTAATATAATTTCAGGGGTTTTATTTTGTTCAAACAGCAAGAGATTGCATAGCTCAAGTATACAAGCCAGTTGTAACGGTAGTCGCTTGGTTAAAGTTTATATTTTTAAACATGCCTTAAAGGGAAATCGAACCATCACGGTGCCACAATGTCACGTGATATAAGTCTCTCGCTAAACTCTCCAAGTAGCCGGGCTCCAGACAGGACTTATATATGAAAGCATTATAACATTACTTACTAGTACAAAAGCATGAGGGCCATGTCAGCATCGGTCAGAAACCGCTCCTCCTTCTTTAGTTCACGCCAGCGAGCGAACGCTGGCCCAATATTGATCCTCGTCCTTCTTTTATTCTGTCCCTCTCCCCTTTTCTCTTTCTGGTCTCCTTCGACAAAACCTTGGGTTTCTTTTTCTTAGTTGCTGCTTTGGTCATGACAAAAACATCAGGAAAATAAATAGTTGCGCTCTCACGTCCGAATTTGAGGAAGTGGAGGAAGTGACGTATGCCGTAAAGCAGATTTTTGTAGTTTTTTGTTTTGTGCTCGGGTTACTAAAGTACCCGAAACCCCAAGTTTAAAAGTACGAGTAAAAGCGATACAGACCCCGTCAGGCATGTCATTCAACCTATTTTAAGTCAATGTACCATCACAAGGGTCTTGAAAATATATTATAAAGGGCTGAAAAACTACAAAGTGTTACTTTAAAAATAGTAAATGACGCAATAATAAAACAACAAATCACTGTTTATCATTCAAATAATAGTTAAAATGTTAAAATTAAAACCTTAAAAATATATTACTTTTAATAGTTTGAATTATAATCATTCATTATTTTCATAATTTTTAACATGCAAGTGTATTACATCGATCCTTAGGGAACAAACATTTTGATAATAATAGTAGAACTTCAATTCACTATAATTTGTTTTGGATTAAAGCATTTGCCAAATTGCCAATTTTATTTTAAATAATTACAATATACAGAATTAATAATAAAACATCAGAAATATGTACAATCAAATAAAATATACCATAAATTAAATTAATATTGAAAGAAAAACTGCTATCTATAGCAGATCCTTAATGGTTTGGTTTTCATATACTGATCTCTTTATTTTTACATAAGTGAATGTGCATGTTACAACTTTTGACCAAATGTTTTTTGAACAATAGAAAGAAAGACATTCTCACATCACTATACATTAACCGCTGTCTTCCTCTTCTGATGATCAGATCATTTTTGCGGATGAGTGCACAGAGGCCGAGGGCCGACACTGGCACATGAAGCACTTCTGCTGTTTCGAGTGTGAAGCAGCACTGGGCGGTCAGCGTTACATCATGAGAGAGAGTCGTCCTTACTGCTGCTGCTGTTATGAGTCCCTGTATGCAGAGTACTGTGACACCTGTGGGGAACATATCAGTGAGTACAGGCCAAACAATATTTTTTTTATATTTCCTGTTTCTGTGGAGATCATACAATATGTACAATATGAGTCTGTACAGATGAAGTTGATTTCTACAGCAGTTTAAAGGTGCCGTAGAATGTAAAACTGTATATACCTAGGCATAGATGAATATTATAAAATGGGTAGCTCTGGTCCTTCATTCTGATTGGTTTAAATTGCATCTATGTGATAAAATAGCACGTTAATCCCACTTTTCAGACTGCATTACATAGCTTAAGTATATATTTTGTGATGTTTATTCAATTTTATTTTAAAACAGAAACCATTTTAAAATATGAAATAAAGATATACAAAAACAGTAAAAGTGTGAAAAGTATGCAGTAATACCATAGCAATGGTAAAAGAGTGATAAATTCATTTCAGGTACTGTAGAGTTAAAGTATAAGTGTGTGTGTAAGTGTGTATAATCTGTGTGTGCATGTTTGTAGGTATAGATCAAGGACAGATGGCATATGAGGGTCAGCACTGGCACGCCTCTGAAGAATGTTTCTGCTGTGCCACCTGTCGACTCCCTCTGTTGGGCAGACCCTTCCTGCCCCGCAGCGGACTCATTTTCTGTTCTCGCTCCTGCTCGCTGGGAGACGATCCGGATAACTCGGACTCTTGTGATTCGGCCCTGCAGAGCAAATCTGTGTCACATAAACTCACTCAAAAGAAGCAGCGTAGTTCTGGACTGCGGCCACCGGGGGGCAGCAGTCCCACAGCCATCAGCTCTAAAGACAGTAAGAGGAAGAACACCACAGCAACAGTCAATGGGGGCAGTCATTTTACACTGGAGAGCAAAGGTACAAATGTTTTATATGTATGTGTGTGTATATAAAATATATGTGTATGTGTATATATAGCATTTTAGGCTTTACACATATTCATACTTTAGTCTTTATAACGCATGACATTTATAGTGCATGACATAATTGTCCACGTTAGAGGTATAGTTCACCCCAAACTTAAAAACTTTGTCATTATTTGCTTACTCTCATGTTGTTTGTTCTTCAGAACCCAAATGCAGATTTGTTTTTAGTGTTGCGTCTCTTTCAGTGCACATTCTCTGTATCTCTGAACTGTTGTTCAGGCAGTTTTAGGATCTTTACTAATGTGTATCAACTTAAACGGCGTTATCCACAACAAGTAGAGGAGTAAATGTATTTAGGAGACTTCAAATATATTATACAAATCAACCCAGGTGGTCACCATCCACTCCCATAATAACCAGAAAACCCGAAACAACACTTTAAAAAAATCAGTTTGGGTTCTGAAGAACAACAAAAGACATTGGGATCTTAAATGACATGAGGGTGAGTAAATAATGATATTTTGTAAATTTTCAGGTAAACTTTGCCTTTAATGTTTATAGTTTTATGTTGTGTCTGTCAGTAAATGTTCTGGTCATATTTAATCACAATATCAGGTGGTAAAAAAATGTATGTATTAATTTTCTATGTAATTAAAGGGACACTCCATTTTTTTTTTAAATATGCTCATTTTCCATCTCCCCTGGAGTTAAACATTTGATTCTTACCGTTTGGGAATCCATTCAGCTGATCTCCATGTCTGGCGATAGCACTTTTAACAAAGATTAGCATAATCCATTGAATCTGATTAGACCATTAGCATTGCGCTAAAAAATAACCAAAGAGTTTCAATATTTTTCCTATTTCAAACTTGACTCTTCTGTAGTTACATCGTGTACTTAGACCAATGGAAAATTAAAAGTTGTGATTTTCTAGGCAGATATGGCTATGAACTATACTCTCAATCTGGCGTAATAATCAAGGACTTTGCTGCCGTAACATGTAATAACATGATATTACGCAGGTCCCCGAAAATAGTCCCCTTGGTTACTTTCAATAGCAGGGGACTTTTTTTAGGTGCTGCTTAGTACACGATGTAAAAGAGTCAAGTTTTAAATAGGAAAAATATCCAAACTCTTTGTTTATTTTTTAGCGTGATGCTAATGGTCTAATCAGATTCAATGGATTGTGCTAAGCTATGCTAAACATTCTACCGCCATACACGGAGATCGGCTGAATGGATTCCAAAACTGTAAAAATCAAATGTTTAACTCTAGGGGAGCTGAAAAATTAGCATATTTTCAAGTGTTCCCAATATCCCATTAATGATTATTGTAAAATATATACATTTATAAAAACAATTATAACAAATATTAGAAATGTAAATATAAGGTACAAGTATACATTATGGCAGAAGGGAATTATACCAAATGTAATTTATACCGTTATAAATGAAAAGTCGTGCTTTTGGAGTTAAAAACAACCCTGGACGCTTATCGAATTTATTTACATTATAAACAATAAAAAAATTCTCCCAAGCATAAGTATTTCTTTTTTTTTTTTTTTTGTTCGGGCCATTTTGCCTTTATTGATAGACAGTAAGTAATTGAGAGACGACAGGAAAGTACAGGGTTGAGAGAGGGGTATAGGATCGGCCAAGGACCTTGAGCCGGGATTCGAACTCGGGTTGCCAGAAGTGCGTTTGCACCACACCATCGGCTCCGACAATTTGCATATTTCTAAACAATGTTAAACTACAAAAATCTTATTCATTGAACTCATGTCTTTTGCCATTTTCTAGGTGTCTGCACTACATTCCCTGCCATACCAAATGGTGACCCACTACAATATGAACAAAAACACATGCAGAATTCTCACCTGCCCTCTCCAGCAGCCAATGACAGGTCAGAGTTATCCTGCAAGGACCAATCAGAGAGTCCATACAGCGCTCTGGAGTTAACAGTGGAACTGAACGGCTATGCTGAATTTGGTCCTTTCCCAACAAGCTGCACGTCCAGAGGAACTTCAACGGCAAAGGAATATGGGAATGCTGAAAGTTTTATAGGTGCGCATAAAATCATGAATGTAAGAACTAAAGCCGGAGAACTATAGTCTGCACACAATCGAATGCACAGCCTAGCGAAGTCTAGTTTTTTTTGACTCACACGTGTACACAGACATTCAAAGTATGCGCATTGCGACAAAATGCAATGCATCTCCTAAGCTACATACTTTATTTTCCTGAAGGCACATACGCATGTGCATAAAATGAAATCTGTAGCAAAAATCCACCTGTATATGCGCTCTTCTAATGATGAAAATTGTGTCATGCGCACTGTACCTTCTCGTATGTGTAAAAAATATATTACTTCAGCCTTAAGCCACATGAGGTCATACATTACAGTTATGTGTGTGTTTTTAACTTTTCCCGCTCTGCTTTCTTCATCACAGAAATGTCCCCTCAACCTCGGCCATCAATTGCATCAGATGATTTAGCCGACTCCGACTCTTTTCCGCCACCTCCGCCTCCTGTCTTTTTCGACCCATCTGATTCTTCAGATTGCCCACCCACTGTCACTGAACCTGAAACCCCTCCTGTCACACCTGTGCGCAGCAGCACAACCAGGGTCAGCTTTAGAGAGCCAATCAGCTGCAGTTATTCAGTGGAAGAGGAGGATTGGGATGAAGAGGAAACTGTTGAGGTCAACAGAAGACAAGAAGAAGATGCGGAGCAGGAGGAGGATGTAGAAGAAACGCTGGGAAGTTTGGGACACAGGTTGCGGTTCTGCACCGGAGTACCATCACAGATGGACGTGCTGGGTAATACAACACAGCTTTTAATAATAATGTTAAGGAAATTTTACATTCAGTACTATATCTGGAAATATATCTGATTTCAGCTATTTGAGACATAAAATATGATATCGTTATGGTCTTGTGAGTACAAAAGTATTAAAATAATAAATGTAACCATTTGAAAAAAGCAGAAAGAAATATTGACTTTAGATTCAGGCCATTATTTTATCACCCATCCATTTTTTTCCTGTATCCCTTTCTATTGCAAATGACTTTTAGTGTCTCCCACATTCTTGTTCAGTGTAACTGAGGCCAGACTGAAACTAAAAAGCAAAAAACTTGAAATTCAAGAAGTTTATCATGATGGGCCGAAGGAAAGTTGCAGGAAAATGTCATGTTATCATAACAATCACAATCTTGTGTTTCCTTCAGATGGGGCGTACCATCGCAGCTTCCGACGGGGGCACGGCGGTCACCTCGCCATCGAAAAGCATTTACGACGTTCCCGGGGCTCACAGAGCGACAGACCTCGTCTGGACATCCTAGAATCCGGAGACCGGAGACACCGGTCCAACAGCGTCCTGGACGGAAGAAAACACGGCAGTCTTACCCTGCACTCCACCCGATACAGACACGAAGAGTCGTGCTCGACCTGTTCCTCATCCTCGGATTCAGAGGAGGAAGGCTTTTTTCTGGGCGAACGTATTCCTCTGCCACCGCAGCTGACGGGAGGAGTGCGAGTGAGCGATGGACAAAAAGAGGAAGTGCAGAAGAGCAGAACAGGAAGCTTTAGGAGGGGACGAACACAGAGTCTCAGTACGAAAGAAAAGGACAACTGCATACTGTCCTGAGACGGACATAAGCCTTATTAAAAACTCTTTTAAGAAACTTACTGTATAACACGTGTATAAAACTGTATAAAAAAGCTGCTTAGTCATTAAAGATCACATTTTGTATGGTAAAAACAGAGATTATCTTACAGTTTGTGCATTTTCATACCAGTATTTTTATAAAGGTGATTATATGCACACCGTAGTTTCTAAAGGGTGCTTCCTCAGATGTACTTTTTTATAACCGTTAGAGCCGAGGAACATTTCTAATACTAGTTTAGTTTTGTTTTACAGCTCATTTACTGTATACGTAAAACATTCATTTACTGTATTTTTCCTAAGACGTAATGTATTATCTACATTTATGCATTTGGCAGATCCTTTATCCAAAGCGACTTATAGTGCATTACAAGGTATACATTTTTTTACAAACGTGTGTTCCTTGGATTCGAACCCATGGCTTTTTGCACTGCTCTACCACTTGATTACATCTAAAAATGTCTAATGTCAGTTCCATTAAATAATGATTTAAAGCTCCAGCCAAATATCAAAATGACCCCATGATTTACTCATCCTCAAGCAATCCGAGATACACATGCCCATCATCTTTCAGACAAGCACATTAAGAGTTATTTTAATAAATGGCCTTATAATTACATACTAAATTAACATGAATAAATACTTTCAAGCTTTATAATGGGAGAAAACAGAAATCAGGGAACAACTTTTGACTTTAAACCCCAATAAAGTGCATTCATCCTTCACAGAGGTAATCCACACGGCTTCAAGGGGTTAATAAAGGTCTTTTTTTTGGGGTTACCAATGCGATTTTGTAAGAAAAATGTCCATGTTTTAAACTTTATAAATTATAATAACTCGCTTCTGGTAGTTGCTGTGCATCGTTCCCATGACAACCAACGCACACAACGCTTCCGGAAGTGACAACCGCATTTAAATGCGGTATTGAATCTCCTAAATGTTCGTTTCATGTCTGTGTATGGAACAAGACTCACTCCAGAAAATGTGATGATGGACACAGAAATAACCATAGCAACGTTCTGACGTCTCGCATGCTTATCACTCACAGCTTTGACCAAAATAATTTAACAGCATTGTGTTTTGCAATAAACCTCCGTCTTGGCGTTGTGTATTGTACGCTTTTGTGAGGCTGCTTCACAGCGCGCGGTCTTGCAGTGTTGCCAGGTCCTCGTCTTTTTTCTATGTATATACCGTTTAGGCGCTTAACCGTTTATGGCTTTTGGCTCATGAAGCGATCAAGTTTTTGGTGTTAATAAAGTGTGAATGTTCCAGTCCCAATATTTTTTTCTTTGAGGCAAAGCATTTAGATTTATTTCGGTTTATTATTGGATTTTTCTTGTTCGCTGTTTTTTTAGTGCAAAATCTGGCAACACTAGTCTGCAAACGCTTGTGCCGCTGTCATTTTCTGAACCGCACACACAGAATACTTTTTCCCCTTCTAGGAATTTATTTATTCAAAAGAGATACCTGTCATGTCGATGATGCACGTTTAAACACTTGATCAACTACTTGTTCAGTTTGGTTATGTACACACTGTGCAGAGTTTCTGTAAATGCGGTTGTCACTATCTGCATTTTGCGGGAATTAAGTCGGTTGTAGAATGCGATTGCCAGTCCCGTAAATTACTGAAGTGTGTGTGTACAGAACAGGATTAAGCATTAAAAGGTGAAGTGACAACCGAATTAATGCAGTGTGTATGGGAACTATATAGTTTAGAACGTTTAGAATATGTATATTTTTTAAGGGTGTGACGATGAATCGTGCAAATAGCGTTTTCTGAATGAATGAATTTTAACGAATTACAGTGAAATGCCGCCACATCCAAAAGCCAGGGGGCGCTCTCGTGCATAAACTCCATTTGTGCCAGTCAGAGAACAACCACAAACGCCATTCCAGGAAATGCCTATCGCTGTTCTTCAGATTGTTTCAGGTATTTTCATGTTAATAAAGAATATTTTAAATGTTTGTGTTTAACAAATGTTGCTTTTTTAAATGTATATTGTAAACGACTCAAACTCATAGTGATTTAAGATTGATAAGGACTTCCTACTGATTAAAAGACCCGTAGTACATGCACGAGCTGTGCATGATACAGAATCGGAGTCTTGCGATCCAGAATCGATTTCATACAGGTCTTTTTATTGCGAACCGCTATGCATCGTCACATCCCTAATATTTTTCTTTAAAAATCGCATTAATTACCTGCAATTGACCTTTATTAACCCCTTCACTGCAAAAAAATGACTTTTTTACTTGGTATTTTTGTCTTGTTTTAAGTAGAAATATATAAAAGTTCTTAAATCAAGATGTATTTCTTCATAAAGAAAACAATATAAAAAATGTAAGTGAATTTGTGCTAATTTTTTTTAATTAAGCGTTTAAATAAAGTTTTTTTTGTTACCCCACTGGCAGATTTTTTTTTGCATGTTTTAAGCACAAATTCACTTAAGTTGTATGTTTTTGTCATTTTCTGCAGTGCAAATACCAATACTGCACCACTATGCTATGTCATCCAGGTATTCTATGTATGCAAAATGTCTAGTATACTAGATTATGGTAGTATGCTATCCCATGGTGCTTTCTATAGTATGTGAAAGCTTATTCTTTATTTCAAGAGTCTTTAAATTCATCATTTTACATTTACAGGCATTACTATTGCCATGGTTTCACCGCCCGTAAAGTCCCAGATCTACTGAAGCCATAGTATAGGTGATGTAAAATTTATTACTACCGTATGTAAAACCAGCTACCTCAACTAGTGAGCAGTTGTGTCTTGCTTGACTAGTTTTGAAAGGGCTGTGTAATTTGCACTCGCTAAATGTTTAACAAGCTGAAACTTATTGAAATGCAAACACAATGTTACTTTGTTACCGTATTAACATATGCAGTGTCACAAGTAACCCAAGTTAACCAGCAGACTGGTTTTTGCAGGATTCCTACACTCTTTGAAAAGGTACAAAACTGTCACTAGGGTGGTAACCCTTTAAAAAGTACATGTTAAGAGTGCATATTAGTACATTTTTAAAGGGTGCAGCCCTAGTAACAACTTTTGCACCTTTTATCTCTATGAGTGTATATCATACAGTATAATGAAAGCCAACAAACCTAAGACCCTGCAATAAAACAAATGAATGTCATTTTTATCTTCACACGATGTGTAAATATTTACATTTAAAGCCAGTCAATGTGTAGTCAATGAGAGATTACATAAAACATATGAGATTCTCTCTTTTTTTTTGTATTTTCAAAAGATTGTAAATGAAATTATACTTTGATGAACAACAAGGTGATTGTGTTCATATCTGTATGAAGATGGTGTCTGCCTGGTATGCAATATCATTTTAGCATCCTTCTATTTTTCCACAGGGAACACTTGAACCTTAATATTATGTCGTATATATGTGTAAATAAATATATTTTGTATTGAAAAATAAAGCATTACTGCAAAAGCAAAGTGATGTTTACATTAGAAAATGAGAAAAAATTGCACTTGTTTGTTTCATGACCTTTGGACTTTATTTCATAAACCACACTGTAAACAAATGTATAGTAAAAAAAAAATATTTTGGCAAACATCATGCATTTTCTTATCAAACTGTTTTGACTGGTGTGAAACCAAGTTATTAAAATAATCTCTTTGATTTGACTGAAAAATCTTTTAATCTGAAGTTACATGTTTAAGGCCCGGTTTAATTATAAATGATAAACATCCCTTATAAAAATTAATCATGGTTTTATTGTGGTAAAAGTGTAGAAATCATGTTTTTTTGGTGTATTCCTATCAGCAAAACCATGGTTTTACTATGGTTTTTGAAAACTATGTTTGTCAAAACCATGGTTATTTTGTGGTTACCATGGTTTTACTACAGTAACTATGTTTTAAAAAATATATATATTTATATGGCACTGATATATTTTGAGATTAAGACCGCTTGTCTTGCCTTGCCTTGCCTACTAAAATATTTGAAATAGTGAAAGGGATAGTTCACCCAAAATTAGCATTCTGTCATCATTTACTCAATCTCATGTTGTTACAAACCCGTATAAATTTCTTTGTTCTGATGAACACAAAGGAAAATGTTTGAAATCAAGCAGGAGCCCCATTCACTTCTATAGTAGGAAAGAAAATATTCTGAAAGTCAATGTGCTCAAAATGGTTTAGTTACAAAGATTGCTCAAAATATGTTGTGCGTTCGTGCATGCGTTCATGTGTGTGTGTTCAGCAGAACAAAACAAAAATAAAGGTTTGTAACACCTTGAGCTTGAGTAAATGATGTCAATTGTTCATTTTGGGGTAAACTATCCTATTAAGCAACTATTTTAATTTGGTTTAAAAATGAATGATTTTTTTAAATGCGTGACAATAATGAAAAAAAGTAGGCCATACTAGATGGGAAATTTTCCATATAGACCATTTCAAAAGATGTAAACTAAACAATACTGGTCCATTTTTTATTTCACATATATCATTATCTTTAAGATGTTTGTTTAACTTTTTGATTCAGTTCTTTATGTTCTGTTGGTTGTATTTTATCCCAACGTTTATCTAGTGTTAAAAAACTGAAACAGGAAGTGCTTCTGGACCAGTGTTGTTTACATCTTTTGAAATTGTCTATAGTTTACAAATCCCTGTGTGACAAGCTGCTTGATAAAATGACAAAAGTACAATTTTGCAAATTCTAGACAAAGATGACTACTTTGATGGTGCCAAAATACAAGTTTTGATTTATTTTGGGGCTTTTATTCACAACATAATCTTCTGTAGTTACATTTTACGGGTTTACAATTATCCTAAATTGTGTGAAAAATTAAATAGGTTTTAAAAGGAAGTGTACACTTCACCAAAGAGAGATAACAGACAGGACAACATCCTGAAGGCAAAGTTTGCTTCTTTTTTTCAGTGATCAGGTGACTCAAAAGGGACTTCCTGGTTTGAAAAGGAGTTTCTGATTGGACAGGAAGAAAATAAAGGGCAGGAGGTGTGTTACTGTGTTTGAGGAGATACTCAAACTGGTCTGGTGAGTTTTACTTTCTTCTTAACAAACACATGTACCATCTGTCTCTTTATTGTCTCTCACAAGTAGCCTACTCAGGCTCATCTTTCTGAAACCGAGCAGTGGAGATATCTACATTTTAAAGGAAAAGCCGGTGCAGTTCACTTCCTAAAATCAATCAGTTACAGGTATGTGTTTGTGTGTGTGTGTGTGTAGTAAATCTGTGAATGTGTGTCAGTGTTTTAACCTGTTAACAAATGTGACTGATTAGTATCACACCTAGGATAGTCAAGTAACATACGTGTACTATATAAACTCCTCTGTAACTTTGGATTTAAAACATTTTTCCGGATAACGTAAAGACATGCTGTATCTTGTCCTCGGAATCTGTTTGTGAAATCTCCTGTTACAGTAATTCTTGTTTACCGTATCTTTTCTTGCCTTAAGGGACTGATTTCTTATTTACGCTACCTACTTACCCTGAAATCTACCTCTGTTGTTGTGTGTGTGAAGGAGGTAGAAATGTAACAGAGAAACTAAAAGTACAAAATAATGAAGGGATTGTGAAAGAGAGTAGAGAGGAGGAAAGCCCAGTGCACTTTAACCCCAGGCGGGGTGAATATAATGGAATGATAAACATTTCAGCTGATCTGTCTGCGGTCTGGATATAAATACAGCAGTGCTTCAAAACTACTTTATATGCTGTCTAGTGAAATAAATGACCTTTGAGTTAACCAATGACTTAGAAGCAGACATGTTAAGTGTTGTTTGCTAAATGGTTAATGTATCCTAACAGCAGCATTACAAAAGATCTCGCTGTGATTTTATTGAGGTTCAGGTTGTATCAAGCATTATTTATGAGACTAAATGATTCTTGCATTCCTGGTCACAAATGTTTTTTTATACATCATCTGAAAGCTTATATTGTTAGGATAGGACTGTGTTTGGCTGAGATGCAACATTAGAAAATCTGTAATCTGATGGTGCAAAAAATCTCTAAATACAACACATTACTAATGATAAATAAAGTTTTGATATATTTGCGGTAGAAAATGTACAAAATATCTTCATGAAACATAATCTTTAGTTAATATCCTAATGACTTATGGCTTTTAAAAAAAGAGATAATTTTGACCCGTAAGACTTATGACTGGTTTTGTGGTCCAGGGTCACATTATCAATAACATTGCATCCTTTTAGTCACTGCTAATGGATCCTAATGATGCTTACAGCTCATCCTAAACATGCATCAATAGCTTCCAGATCTCATAAAGCAGTTAACCCACTGTCAGAAAATCACTTTTCTATTATCATTTTTACCAAAATATTGTGATAAATGATGATGAAGATATATTGATAAATGATGGTAAGCACACATTTGATTGT
This sequence comes from Paramisgurnus dabryanus, assembly GCF_030506205.2. NCBI lineage: Eukaryota > Metazoa > Chordata > Actinopteri > Cypriniformes > Cobitidae > Paramisgurnus > Paramisgurnus dabryanus. The sequence continues at coordinate 28,692,332 of NC_133347.1, forward strand.
ACCTATTGAATTCCATCGTATTTTTTTTTCCTACTATGGAAGTCAATGGTCACTATCTGCTGTGTTCTTACCATTATTTCTCAAAATATATTTTGTGTTCATCAGAAAAAATAAATTCATACAGGTTTAGAACAACATGAGGATGAGAGAATTTATTTTTGGTGAACTATCCCTTTAAGAGTTTAATATAGTTAGCATGTCAAAATTCACAAAATCCCTCATTCAGAAATGATTCCTTTGGCATCAATAATAGATAGTGGATCCCCCCGTAATGCTGAAAACAGCACCCCTGCCAGATTATGACCCCCCCTCATGGGTTAAGGATTAGTTGTGGGGTGGTGCTAGGATTAGCAAATCAATTAGCAGCAGTTTTAAGACAGGACTAGGCCTTTTGTTATATTAGTAAGGAATAATTGAGGACGGCCGTTGAATTATTTGAAAAAATACACACCCAAGGCGGTAATGTGCACTCTTAAACAAACGATGCTAAATGGCACTAAGGCCTTGTCCACACGGACACAGGTATTTTTATAATTTACTTTTTTTACGCGGTTCGGCCGTTAATCCACACGGAAACGCAGTATGACGTCACTGAAACCGAACATTTTGGAAAACCCCTGCCGTGTTTTAACCCTTGTGCATTGTTCAAATTTACTACCCTTTCGTGTTGTTAGTGGATGAAAACATCCACTAAATTCAACGGCTATAAAAATGTATCGGATGAATTTTTTTTCCAAATTTTTTTACATAAATCTGTTAATCAACCTCAGTACTGATCAAAACTACCAAATCTTCACAAAAATTCAATGATTTTAACTCTTTAATTGCCAAGTAAGTGGTGTCACTGATTTGGGGAAAACACACACACAAAATGACCGATTTTCAATATAAAATGTGATTGTAAACTGGATTTTTTTAAACCTTTTTCACAGTCTTGGGCATGCTAAAGATTGGTAAAAACATTGGCTTTGAAGCATTTTTAGTTTTTGTGCAGCATCAGTTAAAAAAATTTTCTCCCTCATTTATTGTTAGTGGCTGTTTTTGCCCCATTGACTTCCATTATAACCACATTTTTTGATTGCAGAGCTATGACACCTTTTTATCATGCATTTTTGAATGTTGTTGTTTTTTCCTTTTGCTAAGAGGTCAAATTAGTCATTTTTACTGTTGATCACCATGTGGCACTATTAACCCTTTAGTAGCCCTTTGAAAAAACAAAGCTTAATTTCTGGCTTGTACATTGTGTTTTATGGAGTATAACTCCATAATAAAAGCATATTATTATTGTGTGTGTGTGTGTGTGTGTGTGTGTGTGTGTGTGTGTGTGTGTGTGCGTATGTGCGTATGTGCGTATGTGTGCGTGTGTGTGTGTGTGTGTGTGTGTGTGTGTGTGTGTGTGTGTGTGTGCGTGCGTGTTGTCTGGAGGGACAGCAACTCATGCACGAGGGAGGTGAAAAGCTGTTTAGGAGAAGTCTTTCCTAGAAGACCTGGGAAAATCTCTGCAGCAATATTGAGGAGAGAGCATCACCCTCGCACACCACTTGCTACTGCACTGGTGGGAGAGATTCAGTCTCCTGCAGCTGTCTCTCCAGACACAAATCCACAGGCACCAGCAGCTCAGGAGTGAAGAGGGGAACATGCAATTGGTGCAAAGAACAAACATGTCAGCACTTGCATCTGTTGTGGTGGACACACTTGCAGAGAGCACCAAGTGATATGCTGCAAGTCCTGCTGGAAATACTGAACACACACACACACACACACATACACACATACACACTAAAAGTTAGTTTGATTGTTTAGTTCTCCATCCATCCTCTACTCTTGCTTCATTGTTCAATTTATTTGAAGTTGTTTTTGTGTTCATAATAAATGATGTTCATAAATCCGATGCAGAGAAGATTTTTACAGAAAATTTCCCAAACCCCAACCATCACAAAAACCCTTCTCCTACTTCACATTTTCAGGAAACATCATTTTGTTTGATTTATAAACTTGTTTCCTCATGGGGACATCAAAATGTAGCCTGGTATAACCAGACTCTCGTACATTCATTTCATTTGTACAGAGAGTCTGGCCACGCTCCATAGCAAAGCATTACTTCCGTTAAGGAGGGTCCATTGTTGAAGTTTAAAACTATTGGATCTGCCCAGAGTCACTCAGGATCTGCCAAAGCCAATCGCTAACATGTGGTCGTGACGTATATCATGCACCGAAACCGTCTGGAAACAACAAGTCAGAATAATCAAACAAACAAAAGTTAGCAAACCTGGTTCTTTCTCCGGCTTTAACTTCTGTATATTCGGCAGTTTTGCAACAACGGACCGAATAGCTTTTCTCACGTCTTTCTCCGCTGCCATTACTGAACTACAACTCAAACTGACGCACGACCTCAACGTCATTGTTCTTAGCCACCCCAATCTGTTCGCTGATTGGTCCTGCAGATTTTTGCAGGAGAAAACGAAACTCTATAGAGAAATCCCAGACGTACTGCTGAAGCGAAATGAAAAATAAGCGGAAGCACGTAGGAGGGCGGAGCCAGGCTAATCAAAATGTCCCCACAAGGTCACAAAGACACTGGTTGGTCACAAAGACACAATTGGTCCCCACAACTTGATAATTACCAGGTACACACACACACACACACACACACACACACACGCACGCACACACACACACGCACACACACACACACACACGCACACACACACACACACACACAATAATATGCTTTTATTATGGAGTTATACTCCATATAACTCAATGTACAAGTCAGAAATTAAGCTTTGTTTTTGCACAGGGCTACTAAAGGGTTAATAGTGCCACATGGTGATCAACAGTAAAAATGACTAATTTGACCTCTTAGCAAAAGGAAAAAACACCAACATTCAAAAATGCATGATAAAAAGGTGTCATAGCTCTGCAATCAAAAAATGTGGTTATAATGGAAGTCAATGGGGCAAAAACAGCCACTAACAATAAATGAGGGAGAAAAAAATTAAAACTGATGCTGCACAAAAACTAAACATGTTTCAAAGCCAATGTTTTTACCAATCTTAGACATGTTCAAGACTCTGAAAAAGGTAAACAAAAATCCAGTTTACAATCACTTTTTATATTAAAAATCTGTTATTTTGTGTGTGTTTTTTTCCCCAAATCAGTGACACACCTAATAAACTTGGCAATTAAAGGGTTAAAATCATGGAATTTTTGTGAAGATTTGGTAGTTTTGATCAGTACTGAGGTTGATTAACAGATTTATGAAAAAAAATTTGGAAAAAATATTCATCTGATAAATTTTTACAGCCGTTGAATTTAGTGGATGTTTTCATCCACTAACAACACGAAAGGTTAGTAAATTTGCCCACGGTATATCGTTGAGTTTTTAAAAAATTTCAAAGCATTTTCTTAAAATATATGTAAATATAAGATTTGTCACCAAAAATCATTCAATTTGCTAAAACAGAGAGAAAGTTACGGCCAAATTAAGAGTAAAAAAAACTCTGTAGTGGATGAAAACATCCCCAACAACACATGAGGGTTAAGAAACGCCGGTTGCGGTGTTGTCATGTAGACAGTAAAACCGAGTTTTTGCCTTGCAACGTCACTTTTGTTAGGCTTACCCCGGATTTCCACTGACTGCGGAACGGCTGCGGATCGGCTGCGGAAACGGCGGCGGAGTCAATCGGTTTCCATTCAAGTCAATGTGTGTTTCCACTGACTGCGCTCCGAATCCGTCACAGCTCCGGCCATCCGCAGCCCTCCGGCACAAATACGCAGAGCTTCTATTTTTGACGGATGCCGGACAGCTCCGCAGGGCGGAGCCATGACTTTATCGCGTGATCATACCTGAATTCACGAGAACTCGTGTCTTTTTATTAAATCTTTGCAATACAAACATTACAAACACACACAAATAAAGTCATTAATACAGAAACAACAAATAATTGACAGGAACAGAGCCAGGGGGAGTTTCAAATAAATACATTAAAGATAGATCATATATAAATGTTTTAGCAGCCGCCTTATTTTTTGAATTTTGGATGGATTTGATGTACTGCTCTGTCTACGCGAAATCTCATGTTGTGATCTGGGCTGGTTTGTAAAAACGTCATAATTCAACGGCATAATGGGCAGAGACAGAACTAGGTATCGCGCGATCATCACGTGAATTTGCGAGACCTCATGGGTCCTCGTCACTTCAGCACGCAGCTGCTCTGCAACAAAAACAGAACTGGTGGGAATTGGCGGACGGCAGAGTGCGGAGACGTAACGCAGCGGAGCTGATCTGCAGCCGCTCCGCAGTCGGTGGAAATCCGGGGTTATATTGGCCAAGGTGGCTTTACGATTTGAGTTATATCACCGCCTGCTGGTGTGGCATGCTCCTGACAGCGCGTGATCACATGTTTTTGCGTGTTCATGTAGGCAGAGATTTCTTTCAAACCAAGCATTTTTTTTTTAACCGCAGGAGGAAAAACTCGTGTGGACTAGGCCTCAAAGTGGTTCAATGGCTCGTAATCACAGGGGGAACCATTTTAAGTGCCATATAGCACCTATGTAGTACCTGTGAAGAAGCCTATTGTGCTATATAGAACCATATGTGGTGCTATAGTGGTGCTATATCACCCCCAGATGGTTCTTCATAGGTGCTATATAGCACTAAAAATGGTTCCCCTTTGATAACGAGCTTTAAGTGCTATTAAGCACCGATTCTTTTAGAGATAATTGTTTTTTAAATAATCAACACCCATAAAACATTTCTCAACCAATCAGAATAAAGCATTCAACAGACCCATGGTGTAAGGTTTTTTTTAATTAGTTTTTCACAAATATATCATACAAAAAAGACGAAATAATGACACAGACATATTTTAAGATACGTCAGTGCAAATTGTTTTCAGTTAACTCTTTCCCCGCCAGCATTTTTTAAAAAAAGTTGCCAGCCAGCGCCAGCATTTTTCATGATTTTCACAAAAGTTTAACGCCTTCCAGAAAATGTTCTTCTTTAAATATATAAACAAACAATATATCAGATGAAAGAACAGACCCTCTGCTTTCAAACAAAATAAAAACGTTTCATCCTACCTTCATTAGTTCTCTTGTAATCACCTCTCAAACATGGGTAGGTTTCTTCAAAAACACCCAATTTTGAGCAAAAAGCTGAGATAATTCCATTTTTGCGAAGGACTTTTGATAGAGATCAGATGCAGAGCGATCTTTAAAACATTCACGAAGTTCTTTCTCTTTCACGTGAGGCACTACTTCCGGGATGTATAAGTTGCGGAAGTGCGCCACCTGGTGAATAATAGCGGTATTGCGGAAAGACAGAAAATCTCGTCATTGGCGGGGAAGCGTTTTCTCTTAATTGACGAGATATCTCGTCAATGGCAGTGAAAGAGTTAAGAGACCTTTGACATAGATACTAGTCTTACGCCCCAGAAGGTTCAGTAATACTGATTTAATGCGGTCAGATGTATGGTTAATTTGGGTGTAAGATGCATGTTTTATAGCAGGGTTTCCCAAATCTTACCCTGGAGGGCCAAGCACCACAGAGTTTGGGTATAACCCAAATCCAACTTACCCACCAGTGATTGTCTAGTGATCGTGAAGACCTTGATTAGCTTGCTCAGGTGTGTTTGATCAGGGTTGAAGCTAAACTCTGCAGTGCTCCGGCCCTCCAGGGTAAGATTTTGGGAACCCTGCTGTAAAGTGTGCATGTAAATGTGACCGATACTTTCCAGTATGTTGTTTAGCTGAAATTTGATATTATCTTTTTGTGACCGCTATCTATTTTGTTCCCCCAGATGAATTTGATCTTCGTTGCATAAATGAATTACTGAGGAAGGACACCTGCAAATACTGACTGAACAATTCTGAGAGTCAAAGAAGCAAGAAAGGAGCAAACAGTTCAAGTTGTTTGTTTCCAAGGATGTCAATTGACACTCTGCAACCATCTCCACGGCGAGTAATAAGGCTTGCTGAAAATCCCGGCACTCCGAGTCGCAACCCAGAGATTCGTTGTCCAGTCAAAGCATCTCCAGGGACACGCAAACCCAGTGCGGTAGAACGTCTGGAAGCGGACAAGGTCAAGTATGTCAAGAGCCAACAGGTGGCTTTGACAAAGCAGCAACCCGTCACTTGTCCTTCTACCAACAGCCAGAATGGACCAGGTCCTCAACAACCGACGAGGAAGGTCCCTGCACGACCGCCTAAATCTGAGACTCCACCCCTTGACCTGAAACATCTCTGCAAACTGATCGATGGTGTTGGTGATACAACCGCCACCTTTGAGTCTACGCAACCCAAAATCCGTGGGAAAGTCCAAGAGGATGCTGACCCATGCAAACAGCTCTCCACATCTGTGAATGCGACAGAAGAACCATCTGTCGCATCGACCTCCTCAAGCCAAGGAAAAGCCATGAGAGAGACTGCAGGTGCAAACGGATGTCCCAGTGTGACCGTACGAAGAGTCGACGTCAGACCGCAGTTACCCCAAATGAGAATGACCGGTAGACCGCAGCTGCAGAGCCGACCGCTGTTGCAACCCACTATGCCGCAGGTTCCGATGCAACTTCTGCGCTTGCTCAGGCCATACAGACAGCAAAATCAGCACCCGGTTGCTTTCAAACGGATACAAAACAATACAAATGCCTCCCGAGGACCTATTAAACCGCCAAACAGTCCTGCCCAGATCTCACTGACTTCCCCATCGAGCCCATGTGATTCTCCGCCTGTCCCCGCTCAACCAAACACTGACTTGGCAGCGTGCCCATCTCCCACCCCAAATATTTCAACCCCAGTATCGTCATTCCTAGCCAAAAATGACTTCCAGTCACCACCGTCTCCAGCCATCACCCACCGCTCCTCCACAAGCTCCAGAAAGCGGCGTTCACTGACACGGTCGAAATCGGATGTCAGCGACTGCGTTTCAAGGGCAGGGGCGGAGCTTGAACGATTCTTTAATTATTGTGGGCTCGACCCCTCCGATTTAAAGGAGCTAGCGAGACCCGGTTCCGACATCGTGTCTGTTTCCCGCCTTCGGAGCGCCAGCGCCCCGACATCCGAGCGTACGGCCGAGGGTGAAGATGATGAGGAGGATGACGCAGCAAAAGATGAACGTACGGGTTATGGTGTTTCTGTTATAGAAAGAAATGCACGAGTGATCAAATGGCTTTATGGTATGCGCCAGGCCAAAGAAAGTCCCACGGTGGCCAGTATGTAACGGACCGAAAAGAAAGTCTTATTCGGACTATTAAATTAAATTCAGTTTCATTTGTGTAGCGCTTCATTGTTGCACAGCAGCTCTGTATAGACTTTCGTAAGGTACGACTATTATGTTTCAAAGTGTTCAGGTGTTTTCAAGTACTGTACTTGGAGTTTTGACAAAAAGTATAGCGTATTATTGCAGCTGATGATAAATATTTATTTCTTTGGTACATGGAAAAACGAAATAAAAATGTGAATATTCCCACTCTCAGAAATTAAAGTACAAAAGCGGTCACTTTGGTGGTACCATCAAAAAGCACAACTTTAAACCTAAAAGGTGCATATGTTTCTATACATATCTGTATAAGGTTACTTTCAATGTCATCGCTTTTATACTTTTTCTGACAGTGCTTTGTTTATCGCTGGTTTAGTTGTTTTAAATTATTGTCTATTAAAGATGAATTTGAATGGTTTTTGCAAACTAGTTGGTTTAATGCGACACACGCCAGTATGTATAAAATTCTGTTGGTAAGGAATATCAAATATTGTTGTCAAATAACAAAGCAGATGTTGACAGTATTGCACCTATAAATAATAGCAGACGGTATGATTGTAAAAAATGAGACCCGCAAGATTATTAAAAAGAATAAAACATTTATACCCCCTCACGTCTGTATTGTGCCTGTACGGATTGCTCAATGATAATGCAGTGGTCACCAACCCTGTTCCTGGAGATTTACTTTCCTGCAGAGTTCACCTCCGACCCTAATCAAACACACCTTAACCTGCCAATCAAGCTTTTCACGCCGACCCAAAAATTGGAGGCATGGAGGGTAGATCTCCAGAAACAGGGTTGGTGACCACTGGGCAAGTGTTTTCGTTTGTATAAAAGTGGCATTTAACCGAAAACAACATCAACATCATCATCCTTGGGGGTGGTCCCACAGTTGCCCCAAAGCAAGAAGGTCCCAGTTTGAGCCTCAGATGGGTCGGGAGGTCTAAGCATCCGGTTTCCTCACACAGTTCAAACTGGTTAGATGAATTTGAGATGCCCAACTTGTCTATAGATTTGCTTGTGTACACTTTGTAAAAAGTTAAGTGTTTTTCACTTTAGGTGAAATGTTTAAGTTGAAAGTAATTCAAGTTTTCACTTCTTACAGTGTAGAAACTGGTTCTCATCATGAATGGAGCTGCTGCGTTAAGATTAAAGAAACATGCTGTTTTTGTTACATTGTACTTCTCATCATTTCCTGTTATTATAGACCGGAAACAGTGGGGCAGTTCCTTCTCAGACTGTTTTGCTGTATTTCTTTCTCTAGTGCCCATTCCATGTCTCTTTGAATAGTTTCAGGATACTTAACTATTAAGGGGCCATGTCACAAGACTTTTTTAAGATCTCAAATACATCTTTGGTGTCCCCATAGCACATATGTGAAGTTATAGCTCAAAATACCATATAGATAATTCATTATAGCATGCTAAAATTTGCACTTTGTAGGTGTGTGCAAAAAATGTGCCGTTTTGGGTGTGTCCTTTAAAATGCAAACGAGCTGATGAAATTCAAACATTGATCACAATGATGGCGGTTTGCTGAAATTGAAACTCAATTGTGCTCTGAATTATTTTCCCTCTCTCTCTTTGCACTAAATGGCTGTGCTGTTTTTGGATAGTGCAGATTAAGGGGCGGGATTATTAAAATAATAAGAGCTCCTTATGACATCATTGGGGCGGCAGTGGCCTAGTGGTTCATGTAGGTTGTCTACAAACCGGAAGGTTGGTGGTACAATCCCCGGCTCCACTGGACCAAGTGTCGAGGTGTCCTTGAGCAAGACACCTAACCCCAGTTGCTCCCGACAAGCTGGCTGGCACCTTGCATGGCTGACACCGCCGTCGGTGTATGAATGTGTGAGTGAATGGGTGAAAGCGCTTTGGATGGCCATAGGTCTGTTAAAAGCGCTATATAAATGCAGTCCATTTACCATTACCATAAGCAGAGCCAAATTTCAACGACCTTTTTTTTTTCATGTGCTTGCAGAGAATGGTTTACCAAAACTAAGTTACTGGATTGATCTTTTTCACATTTTCTAGGTTAATAGAAGCACTGGGGACCAAATCATAGCACTTAAACATGGAAAAAGTCAGATTTTCATGCCATGACCCCTTTAAAGAGTACTGTCCCATTGACAACTTGTGTACCTTTATTTCTGAGAGTGTAGCTGTATCTTTTTAACACTAAATAGTTTAGTTGTGGTGGCCTAAGTCCTTAACCACTGCTCTACCATCACACACAATATTCCTGTTAGAATTTCTATCATAATTCAAAACAAACCCTAAACAGATCAAGAGAATTTTCTAGAAAATGCAAACTAAAGATGAATCAACTTCTGCACCATTCTATGTCACCTTGTAGTATAAATAGTTAAAATAGCATGATCACACAACAAGATTCAATGCACATTGAGTTCCTGGGATGAAGTGTGCAATGTTGGACACTTTGCACTCAGCAGTTTCTGACGTTTAAGCAAACTGTGTGCACTTAAATCTTCTAAAACTGTAAACACTGTAGCAAAAAAATTATGTGCTTCATTTTGGAGAATAGTAAAAAAATTTCAGTGTCATCAAATGGAAAGCAACATTTTTACCGCAGTTTTTTTTTTCTCAGAAATGCAACAATTATACAAGGAGTTAATAAACAACTCGCAACAAGTGTAAAACAATGTAAAAAAATGCCAGTGGTAAGTTACAACAATTTAAAGTAACAAAAAGCTTTATGGGTCTTTATTGCCTTTTTGCCCTTGATTTTTTGTAATGTAATACTATTGTTGAATTTCTTTTATAAAATGTTCATAATTTGGCTTAGCTTTCGTCCATTTTTTCACATGATTGTGATAATTTCCAAGTTGTATAAGGAAACACATCTTACTTTTGGAATCAACAATGTCCTGTACAAAGAAAAACAATGATATAATACAGATCAATTTGTCAAAACATTTTTGAGTATACGCAATCAAAAAAAGTTGAGTGACAGATTCTTTGGCAATACAACAAAATTCACACAAGTTTTCAATATTCACATGGAAACGTCCAAGCACCACTTTGATAGGGTAAGTTCTGTGTAAAATTTTATAGGAAACAACTTTAATTTTACTATTAATTTTACCGCAGTTCTCAGCTACCGTAGTTGCAACTCTTGCGTCATGACGACAGGGTGTTTAACCCATCACTGTTTCTGTTTAATAAACGTTGTGCAACGTTTTGTCAGGGCTGAACGCAGCCCAGCTATCACTTTTTTTCATATTTTTGTAAGTGGGCGTGGTTTCAGCACCGACAGCGGACACGCCCCCAGCATTTGAGAATCCGACAATCCTGCCTGTTTTTCCAAGATTATTTTGTTTTATTTATTTGGAGTTTTTTAAACATTCAAATTTGGCTGGGTGTTTAATATAACATTTTTCTGTGGTGTCACAAACTGAGAACATATTTATTATCCGACTTTAAAGGGGACATTTCATGAAAATCTGACTTGTTCCATGTTTAAGTGCTATAATTGGGTCCCCAGTGCTTCTATCAACCTAGAAAATGTGAAAAAGATCAACCCAGTAACTTTATTTGGGAAACCATTTTTTGCAAGCTGGTGAAAAAATAGCTCTTTGAAATTTTGTTCGCCCTGTGATGTCAGAAGGGGATAATACCACAATTTAATCTGCACTATTCAACCACGCCACTGCCATTTATTGCAGAGATCAGCTCATTTGCATTTAAAAGGACACACCCAAAAACAGCAAAATTTTGCTCACACCTACAAAGTGTCAATTTTAATGTATAATAATAAATTACATTGATGAAAATCAGTCATGTGACCATTTATGTCATGCTGCCATCTTGAGTACCTACCGAGTACAAGCATTGGCTAGCTTGCTACGATTTACGGATTTACTTTTACTGTCTATGATTCTAACAGATACGGGAAATGGCTACGAACGACAAAATTTCGCACCTCGACTGTCACGAAAAGAAACGTATCTTTAAAAAACATATCTTGCCTACTCGATCCCTGATGCGTTCTTCCAGCCGCTGTCCCCCGCTACCGAACTACCATTATTTTTACAACACTAAGAAGACTCGACACAACATGAAACTTTGCTCGAAGTATCACCTGGATCTCTACACATGAACGCAAGCATTGAGAACATTGTTTGTGTACACGGAAAGGTTTTGAACAACTGACTTTGGCTGTTATGGTGTCCGCTCGCCGTCTTTGCCAGACATAAATAATCAATTTCCGAATGTGAATGAATGAATCACATATGGAGGCTCCTTTTTCAACTAAAAGGTCAATATTGTTTTCCACTGGCGACAAAACAACGAATTATCCATGCATTTATATGAAACTATGCTTTAGCTGTCCATATTTACTCCTTACGTCACATTCGGAGATCGGTACATCTTGACTGGAAAGATGGCGGCGAGCGGACGCCAAAACAACACAAGTTAGTTGTTCAAAACCTTCTTTTTAGTCAACTCTGTGTACACAAACAATGTTCTCAATGCTCGAGTTCACGTGTAGAGACACAGGTGATACTTCGAGAAAAGTTTCATGTTGTGTCGAGTCTTCTTAGTGTTGTAAAAATAGAGATTTTGATGTTCACAACATATTGAAGGCATAGCTTCTAGTCCACTTCAGGTACTCAAAATAGCAGAAGACAAGTTTGAGATGTGAGTGACGTCAGCTGATATTCATGAATATTTGGTATTTTGAGCTTAAACTTCACATACGTACTCTGGAGACACCAAAGATCTCTTGTGAAATATCCCCTTTAAAATAATCTACTCTAGAGGAACTCTGTTGTTATTGATTCTATGGAAGTCTACCAGAAGTTAAGTTTGGTGCACAAATGCCGTTTGTTTACTGTATGTTGTTGCCGCTGAAACTGCTTATGCAAAACGTATTTACCCCTCAAATGGAATAAAAATACTAAAAAGATAGAAAAGATGAAAAAAAGATCAAGTACACAGATTTCTTTATTTGTGTGATTGACAGACTATTGTTCAGTGTGGGAGGACCAGATCACAAATGTAGTGAGGTCAGGTTATACTTCAGGATTAACATATGGACCTGTTTCACTGGTTTCACTCTTCTAAGAAATCAGCAAGCACTGGTAAAACCACAATCTGTTTTGGAGTATGTTAGGTTATGAAGAAAAAATGAAAGAAAAAGAGCATCACATCACCAACAGCTTGTTGACTGCTGAACAACAGACTGCTTTCTATTGTATCTGTGATGAACATGCACACAGAAACAAAGACACCACTGTGAGTTCTTTTACTTTATTAAAATTGTATTAAAACGCTTTAAAAACTTAATTGGTCAAAAAGGCATGAACCCAACCCACTGGGTTGTAATTTATGCTGGGTTGTTCAAACTCATAGACATTTTTCTCTGGATTAATTTAACTCAGCGGCTGGGTTTGTCCCTTTTTGACCCAACACTAGGATGCAAATAACCAGTAAAAATCATACATTTATGGAGTAAAACTAAAATACAATCTAGTGGTTGTTAACAGACTTAAAAAAATATATTTTTAAAAGACAAATAGCATGAGACCAATCCCTCTTTATTTCACAATACAAGGACGGCCTTCCTCTTTCTAGAAAGCTGTGTTATGCAATAGGAGGTGTACCACAGCATCGCTTATGGCTTTTCACTACAGATAAAAAAATAACAGGAATCATATTAAACTAGACATTTATACATTCAGCAAATGCTTTTTACCCAAAGCGACATACAATGCATTACAATATATGTTTTAAAGGGCCAATTTTGCATAATCCACTTTTACAAGGTGTTTGAACATAAATGTGTTTTGGCAGTGTGTGAACACAACCACCTTACAATGAAATAAAATCACCCTCTTATCTCCATTAAACCAGAGCAGTCTCAACAGACCAATTTCGTGTTTGCAAACAGTGATGACGTTTTTTGTGGGCGGAGCCAAACTGGTTGCAGAAAGTGACTGCTCCGCACTAGGGTTGTGAAGTGTTTTAGCATTAAACCGTGATTTTTATGGATCCGGTGTTCTGTCGAAGTCTGATTCCTTTATGTTTCCCTTTAGTGCAATGTTTCTTATAGCGTTTTGATCACGTTACGTTTATTTTTTTAGATAGATAAAAAGTTTAAATGGCTTGGCTACTGATATGCATGTATGTAATGTATATGTATTGTTCTTTTTTGCTAAATCAATTATTTTTACAGTCTAAATCGCTAAAGTACATATAAAAGCAATACTATCATGTATTATATATAATAGCGTTTATTAAATATTTCATAATTTTCCTGTTTTCTATTATTTCTTCCTTATATTTATCTTACGTGTTTGTTCTAAAACTATTATAAAAGTATTATGTTTAAACATACATTAAAAAGGCCTGTTTATATATTAATAACACTTTACATCATGTGTGTGTGTGTGCTATATTTATATATTTATTAAGTATGTATAATGTAACATAATAATTTTAGAACAAACAGGAAGAAGACATAAGCTAAGATATAAGGAAATAAAAAGAAATAATAGAAAACGAAAAAATTATGAAATATTTAAAAAAATTGTGATATTATTGCTTTTTCAGTATAAATTTTTTTTATTCTGAATAAATTATAATTGTCACGTGATAAAAACGCTATAAGAAACACATGGAGGGAACAGACTTCGACAGAACACCGGACATCTTCTCTACTTATTTTCTATTCTAATTATTAAAAGATTTTCAGATGATTTCCTCGCTCCATTCTGTCCGTTTAAGGGCTTATTGTAATCATAAAACACCTACATTTATCTTCAAATGATGTCTTCGACGATGGTATTCTATAAAAATGAAAGCCATCTTTTTTGGCATTCCTATTCTGACACTTAACAGCACAACAGGACATTTTCTAGTGAGTTATCTTGCTCTTTTCACTCGTGTCTAATTCATTTCCACTGTTTTTCTGCAACCGCATTGCGCGCGCAGCTTGCAGTGACGTAACTGTGACGTCTACTCTAAATTGGTCTATAGACATGCTGTTTGGATTCTTCTGTTAATATGATGTCACACAAACAAAGCCCCACCCACAGCCACTGACTGACTGGTTCATATTAACCAAAGGTTTTTCTGATTGTGATTGTTTGCACATTTTTGCACTAATGTGGCTAAGTATACTATTGTCCCAGACTGTATTCACAGAAATCAAATCTATTTTTAACCTAAAGCAGTAGCTCATTTGCATTTAAAGGTACAGACATGAAAACAGCCATTTTTTGCTTCCGCCCAAATATGGGCATTTTGGACATGCTATAATAAATGATCTCTGGGGTATTTTGAGCTGAAACGTCTTGCCATACCTGATACTTATAATAAATCTTGTAAAAACTGGCATAGTATGTGTGTACCTTGGGAATCGAACCCACAACCTTTGTGGGGTTGCTCTAAAAGTCATAAGACACACCCTTTGGTTAATACCCCAAAATGCAGTGAGCTCGGCGTTCAGCGTGCCCTGGAACCTAACCATCAGCTGTCTTTTTGAGGAGTGTACGACTTTAAATCCTTCTTCACATACCAACACATCACTGCTTTCCCATGTGCTCAGTGGCTCAGCAAAAGCTTTTTATGTAATCGGTAAATTAGCCTCCATTAGTGGCACTCTCATGCTCATTACTCATGTCAATCACACAGCTGACCCCCACAACCACTTTCATTTGTTCTGCTCTACCCCTGACTTCTTTAAAGTGAACATTATGTTCCTTGCAGTGCTACACTGTTCCATATATAACCCTCAACATTTCCTGGGAGGAGACTCAGCAACGGCTTACAGTAAAACCAGCTCAATCACTCAATACATGTTTTGCTTCATAGGAACCCTATGAGCTGTCATCAAAGTGGCATTTAACTTACCCCAAAATGCAAATTATTGTCATAATTTCACCCTCATGTCGATCTAAACATTTATGACCTTCATCTGCACCGTGAGAAAACAAATGGGCAAAGATTTCTACCTAGCTGTCACTGGGGCAGTACTCTAATATTTACCATTTAGGTACATATACACTCACCTAAAGGATTATTAGGAACACCATACTAATACTGTGTTTGACCCCGTTTCACCTTCAGAACGGCCTTAATTAATTCTACGTGGCATTGATTCAACAAGGTGCTGAAAGCATTCTTTAGAAATGTTGGCCCATATTGATAGGATAGCATCTTGCAGTTGATGGAGATTTGTGGGGTGAACATCCAGGGCACGAAGCTCCCGTTTCACCACATCCCAAAGATGCTCTATTGGGTTGAGATCTGGTGACTGGGGGGGGGGGGGGCATTTTAGTACAGTGAACTCATTGTCATGTTCAAGAAATTTGAAATGATTTGAACTTTGTGACATGGTGCATTATCCTGCTGGAAGTAGCCATCAGAGGATGGGTACATGGTGGTCATAAAGGGATGGACATGGTCAGAAACAATGCTCAGGTAGGCTGTGGCATTTAAACGATGCCCAACTGGCACTAAGGGGCTTAAAGTGTGCCAAGAAAACATCCCCTATACCATTACACCACCAGCAGCCTGCACAGTGGTATCAAGGCATGATGGATCCATGTTCTCATTCTGTTTACGCCAAATTCTGACTCTACCATCTGAATGTCTCAACAGAAATCAAGACTCATCAGACCAGGCAACATATTTCCAGTCTTCAACTGTCCAATTTTGGTGAGCTTGTGCAAATTGTAGCCTCTTTTTCCTATTTGTAGTGGAGATGATTGGTACCCGGTGGGGTCTTCTGCTGTTGTAGCCCATCCAACTCAAGCTTGTGCGTGTTGTGGCTTCACAAATGCTTTGCTGCATACCTCGGTTGTAACGAGTGGTTATTTCAGTCAAAGTTGCTCTTCTATCAGCTTGAATCAGTCGGCCCATTCTCCTCTGACCTCTAGCATCAATAAGGCCTTTTCACCCACAGGACTGCCACATACTGGATGTTTGAAATGGTTATGCGTGAAAATCCCAGTAACTGAGCAGATTGTGAAATACTCAGACCGTCCCATCTGGCACCATCAACCAAGCAACGCTCAAAATTGTTTAAATCACCTTTCTTTCCCATTCTGACATTCAGTTTGGAGTTCAGGAGATTGTCTTGACCAGGACCACACCCCTAAATGCGTTGAAGCAACTGCCATGTGATTGGTTGATTAGATAATTGCATTAATGAAAAAATGGAATAGGTGTTTCTAATAATCCTTTAGGTGAGTGTATTTACAGATGCACGTGTGGTGATGCGATTACACGTCTGGTCGGAACTTTTCTTCTGGTTTCAGTTTTTTTAATGGTCTGACTAGTTGCTAAACTGAACTCTGGAACAAATACCTCGTGGAAATTAACAAATGTTTTGGTTTCCTAGGTAATCTACATGTTTTTTTATGTTGCTTGTTAGATAAATAAACTACTTTAAAAGGACTTTGTTGTTATTGATTCTTACCGGAGTTTACCGGAAGTTACATGTGTTCCACGAAAGGCCTCTTGTTTAAGTTGTTACTGCTGAAACTGTCTATACATTAAATACCACTTAGGTATTAATATGAACTGTTTAGGTGAAAAGGTGTGCTTTTTGTCCCTGTGACAGCTTTTGTACTTTATCTTCTGAGAAAAGGTTTCTTCTGTCTTGTTAGGTTGCTCACTAGATTTTGGAACAGAGCTCTGTACACCCCTTGAACTCTCAAGACAATTGTGACCTAGTCTGTGAAAGCCGATCTAAAGCTATTTTTCTACATCAAATCATCCTACATAAAGTAAAGAACATTCTGTGTAAATATAAAACCTTGATATCTTTAATACTGATAAAGACTGAAGTCAAAGGTTGAAATCAATCAATGAGTGAAATAAAAAGTTAATGCTTCTTATCTCATAACTAGTTAAAGATTTGTTGGTTCAACCTTTACAAAGTGTTGGACATAATATGTGTTGGCAGTGTGAACGCAGCCACCCTACAATAAAAAAAATCCCCCCGCTCCTTGTTTTTTAATCTTCATTAAACCAAAGCAGTGTCATTAGATATGCCATTTTTATTCTCTAATCAATGTGAGGTCACATTGATAAAGCCCCACCCAGTCCTGCATCACCATAGTTTCCACCCTCAGCGAGTTGTACTCTGTCTACTAGATACTATTGTCTCAGACTGTATTAATCAGATCTATTTTAACTGAAAGTGCTCACTGTCTGTCTGTAAGGAAGTGAGGAGCATCTTCAGTTAACGGTACAGATATTAAACAGCACGTTTTTGCTCCCGCACAAATAGGGCATTTTGGACATCCTATAATAAATGATCTCTGGGGTATTTTTAGCTGAAACTTCACAGACACATTCTGGGCACACATGAGACTTATATAACATCTTGTGAAAAGGCCATTAAAGGTGCCCTTGAAAAAATTAAGTTACCTTGTTGCCTTAACATTTGGAGTTATTTTTACATTTAATTAACTCCAAATGTTAAGGCAACCGGGTAACTTACTTTTTTAAGTTGAAACAAAAATATATTTTTTTTTACATTCATAACAGGATGTAATTTTCTTTTCAATGTACAGATTTGTCCTTACTTTGTTTCAACATTTGCTCAACAATGTTTTATTTTGTGTGCATCTGTCTTTCTTCATCAGGGATGAGTGTGGAGGTGTTAGCAATGCTGATGGCTGCTGTGATACAAGGTCAGGTGCTGTGGGTGTATAACAAAGACAGAGATCAGGCCTGTCTCAGCATGGATCAAACACAGCAGCTCCCACACGGCACGGCACAACATGAAACCGTAACACCACCTACACACAAATACCACAATGACTGCTGCAAATACTACAGGTTAACTGTGCAGATGTTATCTGTGAAAACATAATACTTTCACAAGTAAAGGAGTGCCTGCTAAGGCAATACTCCACATACAGTATAGTAGGGTTAGAAGTCTTAACAACCCCCAAGTTTTAAATATGTGTAGCTGAAATTATATATATATATATATATATATATATATATATATATATATATATATATATATATATATATATATATATATATATATATATATATATATATATATATATATATATATATATATATACACACACACACACACACACACATATATACATATATACATATACACATACATATACACATATACATATATATATTGCTTGTTATATAAATAAACTACGTTTAAAGTACTTTGTTGTTATTTATTCTTAGCGGAGTTTACTGGAAGTTACGTGTGGACCGCGACAGCCGCTTGTTTATGTTGTTACTGCTGAAACGGTCGATATATATATACAACCCCAAATCAGAAAAAATTGGGACACTGTAGAAATTGTGAATAAAAAAGGAATGGAATAATTTACAAATCTCATAAACTTATATTTTATTCACAATAGAATATAAATAACATATCAAATGTTGAAAGTAAGCTATTTTGAAATGTCATGCCTAATATTGACTCATTTTGGATTTCATGAGAGCTACACATTCCAAAAAAAGTTGGGACAGGTAAGAAGAGGCCAGAAAATTTTAATGTACATATAAGGAACAGCTTAAGGACTAATTTGCAACTTATTAGGTTAATTGGCAACATGATTGGGTATAAAAAAGCCTGTCGAAGTGACAGTGTCTGTCAGAAGTCAAGATGGGCAGAGAATCACCAATTCCCCCAATGATGCGGCGAAAAATAGTTTTCCGAGTTTCTCCGAGAAAAATTGCAAAGAGTTTGAAGTTATCATCATCTACAGTGCATAATATCATCCAAAGATTCAGAGAATCTGGAAAAATCTCTGTGCGTAAGGGTCAAGGTCGGAAAACCATACTTGATGCCCGTTATCTTCGGGGCCTTAGACGGCACTGCATCACATACAGGAATGCTACTGTAATGGAAATCATAACATGGGCTCTGGAATACTTCCAGAAAACATTGTCAGTGAACACAATCCACCGTGTCATTCACTGTTGCCAGCTAAAACTCTATAGGTCAAAAAAGAAGCCATATCTAAACATGACCCAGAAGCACAGGCGTTTTCCCTGGGCAAGGATCATTTAAAATGGACTTTGGCAAAGTGGAAAACTGTTCTGTGGTCAGACGAATCAAAATTTGAAGGTCTTTTTTGAAAACTGGGACGCCATTTCATCCGGACTAAAGAGGACAATGACAACCCAAGTTGTTATTAGCGCTCATTTCAGAAGCCTGCATCTCTGATGGTTTGGGGTTGCATGAGTGCGTGTGGCATGAGCAGCTTACACATCTGGAAAGGCACCATCAATGCTGAAAGGTTTATCCAAGTTTTAGAGCAGCATATGCCTTCATTCAGACGTTGTCTCTTTCAGGGAAGACCTCGCATTTTCCAACATGACAATGCCAGACCACATACTGCATCAATTACAACATTAAGACTGCATAGAAGAAGGATCTGAGTACTGAAATGGCCAGCCTGCAGTCCAGATCTGTCACCCACAGAAAACATTCGACACACCATAAAGAGGAAGATGCGACAAAGAAGACCTAAGACAGTTGAGCAACTAAGCCTGTTTTAGACAAGAATGGGACAACATTCCTATTCCTAAACATTGGTCCTCCTCCAGCTGTTCCTTATATGTACATTTGACTTTTCCGGCCTCTTATTGCTACCTGTCCCAACTTTTTTTGGAATGTGTAGCTCTCATGAAATCCAAAATAAGCCAATGTTTGGCATGACATTTCAAAATAGCTTACTTTCAACATTTGATATGTTATTTATATTCTATTGTAAATAAAATATAAGTTTATGAGATTGGTAAATTATTCCATTCCTTTTTTACTCACAATTTCTACAGTGTCCCAACTTTTTCTGATTTGGGGTTGTATATATATATATATTCAATAATATATCATTCAATCTTTATACCTACAGAAAAAGCCTGAGTCTCATGATATGTATCTTAAGTGCCTGATGGTTCACTATTCTGTTATCTGAAACACTGCTTGTACATGTTTGTGTATCCCATCAGAGAAGTGTTTTTATGAGACCAGCAGTAGTCATGGGTGCTTTGTTTTTTTTCTGCTGCATGGTGATGTTTTGGGAGTCTTTGTTGCACCTTTGTAGCAAGTATGGTTATTTTATTAAATAATTATTTTAATTTTAAAATGTAGGTTTCATGTATCATTTTTGGTGTGTGTGACCTTACATAATGGTGCATGTTGTTGGCACTCTTTATTCTTTACCTAGTTCAGTGTCAAATTTCTTTTGAAAAGATGTTTTGTTGCTTCTCCCTCTTGCCTTTGTAGAGCCTCACAATGGGCAGAGTCACATGCACACTACATACCTGCAAGCTTTAAAGAAGCTGATTGGCCATGCATCATACAAACGTCTGTCCCTCACCTTCTTCTTCTCCAACCTTGGCTTTTCAGGTTTGACCTTTGGAATATGATTTCATGAATGACACCCAAAAATAAAAAATTCTGTCTGTATGAATTCCTTTTTTCTGATGAATACAAAAGAAGATATTTTAATAAATGATGGTAAGAACACAGTTGATGGTACTCATTGAATTCCATCATACTTTTTCTACTATGGAAGTCAATGGTTACAATAAGCTGCGTGCTTACCATCATTTATTAAAATATCTTCTAATTGGTCACGGTTAAAGACATTGGTTCAAAACAAACATCAAATTTAACAAAAAATGGGTCACTGAGCACAGCCATCCCAGTTTCCTGAGCTGAACCATATATGACTGAAGAGAAGAGAGCAGCAACATATGAAGGGTCTGGAGAAATAATCTAAGATCACCTGACTCATCAGACATTAAAATACAAGACCATGCAAATGGAGGTGGCAAAGAAGTGACATGTCACAATAATTTTTTAAGATGTCAAATAAGTTTTAGCTCAAAATACAACATAGATAATTTATTATAGCATGTTAAAATTGACACTTTTAGGTGTAGGTGTAAGCAAAAATTTGCCGTTTTGGGTGTGTCCTTAAAAATGCAAATGAGCTGATGAAGTGCAAACACTGATCGCCATGATGGTGGTTTGATGCCATTTAAACTCAATTGTGCTTTGAATAATTTTTTCTCTATCTCTCTGCACTAAATGGCAGTGCTGTGATTGGATAGTGCAGATTAAGGGGCGGTATTATTATAATAAGAGGTCCTTATGACATCACAAGGGGAGACAAATTTTAATGAGCTATTTTTTCACATGCTTGCAGAGAATGGTTTACCAAAACTAAGTTACTGGGTTGATCTTTTTCACATTTTCTAGGTTGATAGAAGCACTGGGGACCCAATCATAGCACTTAAACATGGAACAAGTCAGATTTTCATGCCATGGCCCCTTTAAATAAAGGGGTGCAATAACTGTGTCAAGTGTGAAAAACATTTATTTCAAAATGTAATCGCCCCCACACAACTTTCAATTGTTTTACGTCAATGAAACATCATATTTTTGTGATTTTTTTTTATTAAAGCCTAAAAGAAGAAACATAGATTCATTTTTATGGCTTATTTGCTTATATTCCTGTGTACTTGGCCATGTGTGGTTTAATAGGAGCCAGTTTATCAGCACTATTCTTGTTACCATGGTGAGAAAATTTAAGACTTGGATCTAACATCATTCAGTTCATCTCTGGTAAGCAGGCCAGAGTTCTCCACTATGCAACACCCAGGCAAGCACCTACAGCTGCATTGTGGTGGAGAGTCTTGCAAATGCGTACAATTTCACATACATTTTTCTCCAAATTGGACTAATTTGTTTTGTTATGCTCAGGTCAATGTTGCAGATGTAGTAGACGAGTTTGCTTTTCAAAACACTTCATGCAAAGGCTTTGAGTCGTTTTTCTATTCCTGCTCTAGTTTTTGCAATAAATTTGTCTGCCGGCATCTCCACTATGAAACTAGAGTGAGTCAGCATTCTTCTTAAATCCTAGTTAGGATGTTCGCTTTTGATGTATCACAAAGGTTCAAGTGCCTATGTTTGGCTAAAAATATAAATACAGCTTACTGTATGTTTACAATAGTTAGGCCTTTGTATGGAAGTGTTTACTCTGAATGTTTACATTTGCAATGTGTTTTGTTAAAGCATCACAGGATACAAAGCAGGTGCTGGCACAGATGCAGTTGTTCTGACACTGAAATTGCTTTTGGCTCCTATACTGGTGGTGGGTTTAGTGTTTTTCTTTCTGTACCGGATCAATGAAACACGCCGTTTATGTGTGTATACACATTCACCTAACGGATTATAAGGAACCTGTTCAATTTCTCATTAATGCAATTATCTAATCAACCAATCACATGGCAGTTGCTTCAATGCATTTAGGGGTGTGGTCCTGGTCAAGACAATCTCCTGAACTCCAAACTGAATGTCTGAATGGGAAAGAAAGGTGATTTAAGCAATATTGAGCATGGCATGGTTGTTGGTGCCAGAGGGCCGGTCTGAGTATTTCAGTATCTGATCAGTTGCTGGGATTTTCACACACAACCATTTCTAGGGTTTACAAAGAATGGGGTGAAAAAGGAAAAACATCCAGTATGCGTCAGTCCTGTGGGTGAAAATGCCTTTATATATAGGTCAGAGGAGAATGGGCCGACTGATTCAAGCTGATAGAAGAGCAACTTTGACTGAAATAACCACTCGTTACAACCGAGGTATGCAGCAAAGCATTTGTGAAGCCACAACACGCACAAACTTGAGGCGGATGGGCTACAACAGCAGAAGACCCCACCGGGTACCACTCATCTCCACTACAAATAGGATAAAGAGGCTACAATTTGCACAAGCTCACCAATATTGGAAAGTTGAAGACTGGAAAAATGTTGCCTGGTCTGATGAGTCTCGATTTCTGTTGAGACATTCAGATGGTATAGTCAAAATTTGGTGTAAACAGAATGAGAACATGGAACCATCATGCCTTGTTACCACTGTGCAGGCTGGTGGTGGTGGTGTAATGGTGTGGGGGATGTTTTCTTGGCACACTTTAAGCCCCTTAGTGCCAATTGGGCATCGTTTAAATGCCACGGCCTATCTGAGCATTGTTTCTGACCATGTCCATCCCTTTATGACCACCATGTACCCATCCTCTGATGACTACTTCCAGCAGGATAATGCACCATGTCACAAAGCTCGAATCATTTCAAATTGGTTTCTTGAACATGACAATGAGTTCACTGTACTAAAATGGTCCCCACAGTCACAAGATCTCAACCCATTAGAGCATCTTTGGGATGTGGTGGAACGGGAGCTTCATGCCCTGGATGTGCATCCCACAAATCTCCATCAACTGCAAGATGCTATCCTATTAATATGGGCCAACATTTCTAAAGAATGCTTTCAGCACCTTGTTGAATCAATGACACGTAGAATTAAGGCAGCTCTGAAGGTGAAAGGGGGTCAAACACACTATTAGTATGGTGTTCCTAACAATCCTTTAGGTGAATGTATATATTAAAATTGAGGCTTTGGCGGGAAACTTACAGACTCCATGCAGAATAACGGTATTGGCATTAACAAATATTAACACACACAAAAAAACTATTGATTATTTCATGTTAGCCAATGCATTAACTAAAGTTAACAAATACAACCTTGTTGTAAAGTGTTACCAATGCCTTTAATACTTTTAAATATTTCTGTGAGCAATAAAGGGGTCGTGAATAAACACCAGCATACATTATAACCTCTAGGATCAGATAATATCTTAATAGTTTGTCTTTGCCACATTTACCACAAGTTCATGCAAATCACATAAAGATACAAACATCAAATGCAGAGTGATGATGTAATGTTATTACTATAGCAGATCAAGAATGGCATGAAATATTATAATTATGACTTCAGCTGACTGACCTTGCCTCTTATTGTACATTATTGAACTTTATATTGTTTTGATTTGAGCAATTTCAATGCTATGATTGTGAAATGTTCAGTCAAAAAAAAAAAACATATAGAAAATATCAGTTTATATACTTGTGTTTTCCATTTAGATGATGGAAACATACATTGGTATTATAGATGTGACAAAAAATATAGGTTTTTGGGAGACAACATGCTTTGTAGGAATTCTATGAATTAAATTGCACAATCCAGAAGCAATAATACTCAAATGAATGCAGATTGGTATTAAATTATTGATAAAAGTAAACCTCGTTTATCGGCAAAGAGCAGAGGACTTTCCAACCTAAGCGAAAACATTTCATGACAAGCTTGTAATAAGTATGATCTTTTAAGAAAAACTGTTACCATGGTAACTTCAGTCGGGTTGACAGATGACGTGTTGTTCGTTGTTTGTCCGCTAGGGGCGTATGAAGCTCAAATGTGGCGCATACAGGCAGGCAGGGGCTTTCTGCCCTCAATCACAATTACTGAATTGAAGCGCATTTTGTGTGCGGAGCTTCAGGAGTAAAAACAAGCAGCCAGCCAGAATGGGAGTCGAGGTCGAAACCATTACTCCTGGAGACGGTAAAAGATTAAATCCTACCGCTATCTGATAATATAATGCAATATAGAAAAATATTATTACTTCTAAAATGTACAATTTTGACGGATTTCCCATAACGGACTTTAGCATGTTAGCTAAACATCAAGTCCGTAGCTAGCCCATTGCCCAAATGGTTTAAAGAACAATTTTCTGATATTTTCTCCATTTGAATGTTTTTAGGAAGTACCTTCCCTAAAAAAGGACAGACGTGTATCGTGCACTATGTGGGTAAGTTATATGTTTGTGCTGAATGATTCGCGTAAATGGTCAGTGAGTCGTTGAGCTAGCATTAGCTGATTAGCCTCATTAACACAATGGATCGTTTTACATCCGCAATCGGCTCATTGTGGGTTTGAATCTTTAACATGCTAACATATCTGTCTGTTTCCATCGTCTTTATCGGTGGCATTGGTAACAGCTTTCAGATATTCTGTTCGGATCAACCGCGGCCTGTTTTGTACCGTCGTCATTTAACGCTATGCTGAAGTGGGCTGTGTTTCAAACGCTGGCCGTTTGGGACATTATAGGCGCGTCCGAACGGTTCACACACACAAACGATTAAATCGCACGTAAATACTTAAAGATGCTTCGGATCAAATATATTTATGTTTTTATTTGAACGTAAATAACGCGCGAGCGATCCTCAAATATTGTACGACTCGACTGCGGTTATGGTGATAATTCCAATGCTTTTTTTAAAGAAATGTAATTCTCGAAATGTTTACATGCTTTTGATTTGTTAAAACAGCGTCAAACGTAACGCACCATGTGAATAAGAAACGCGCCAATGAATGCTGCTTTATAATGCTGTCAGTCGGGGTTATTATGCTAATAAATCACGTGTTAATGATTCAGAATATTACATTGTGATTTTGCTTTGATTGAATTTGAAGTCATGTGATGATACCGCATCATTTACATTTCTGACAGGTTCTCTGACAGATGGACACAAGTTTGACTCCTCCCGGGACCGGGGCAAGCCTTTCAAATTCAAGATTGGCAAACAGGAAGTGATCCGTGGATGGGATGAGGGAGTTGCCCAGGTACTACAAAGTCATATAACAAACAATCAATCGGTCAGATTTGTGCAATCCTATGTTTACCTGCAACGTTTTTGGTTCCAAAAATGTTTCCAGAACGTTATTTTCCAAGGTTTGTTTTTGGTTAGCCAGGAAAGTTTTTTTTACGAAAATAAAACGTTAGAATAACGTTATGGGAACGTTATTTTATGGTTGCAAAAATAAAACTTAAAATTCCTTTGCAAGAACGTTATTATTTGGTCCCCAAAAATGTAAGCAAAAACTAACATTAGGAAAACGTTCTGTGTTTGCTGGGTTGTGTTGATTAAAAACACAGAATTGTTGACTAATGTGCTGTACAATATGTTTTGTGTGCTTGTTTTTTGTAAAAAAAAAAAAAAATAGTAATCTTATTTGCCTATTTAGAAAAAAATTATGTTTTGTAATAGACAAATACTTAAAATGTTGAAATCCAGTCCATAACACTTTTTAACAGAATCTATTTAAGGAATAATTTACATAAATCCGAAAATTCCCTTATAATTACCCAAACGCCATCCTAGATATCAGTGACACGATGGATTAATTGCTAAATTAGCTCAAAATATGAAGTTGCCTCTTACAAGTGTATTGCTTTGCTTTAAAGACA
The DNA here is from genome assembly GCF_030506205.2 of Paramisgurnus dabryanus. NCBI lineage: Eukaryota > Metazoa > Chordata > Actinopteri > Cypriniformes > Cobitidae > Paramisgurnus > Paramisgurnus dabryanus. Next base: position 28,718,713 of record NC_133347.1, read on the forward strand.
AATATATTAACCCACTGGAGTCATTTGGATTACATAAATAATTTATGTATGTGCTTTTTGGAGCTTTGCCAAGCTGAGCCTCATGTAGAGGATAACAGGATGGCACTTTATTGGTATTTATGTGAGAGAGAAGTTTCCTAAATGACTTTTTCTTCATGTAACAGATGAGTGTGGGGCAGCGTGCCAAGCTGACTTGCACTCCAGACTTTGGTTACGGGAGCAAGGGGCACCCAGGCATCATTCCCGGCAATGCCACCCTCATATTCGACGTTGAGCTGATTGGTTTGGAATAAAGCCCCCACAGTTGGACTCAGGTTATTCCCTATTCATTCTTTCAGGGTAAGTACACTGTCTTGCACATGTTTTATTATAATTGTTTAGTCAATGTATAACCCCAGTCAAAACATTTCCTTGTTATTGTGCATAGTTCCTGCAGGTAGCTTTAATAACTTGAGGATGATCTTTAAAGAAGAGTATTCTTGTCCAAGTCATTTAAAAGCTTAAACACTTTGGGGTTTATTTAACAGGCTCTTAGATTTAAGTCTTGATGACCATGATACTGTTGTTTAACAAACCTCTTTCCTTTTCTTTCAGGTCGACCTTTTTAAGGAACATGGCAACAACATGCACGTGATCCTCAAAAGGGGCTGGTGTTATTAGCGATACCACTTAGCTTAGCTCTGTTATACATTTGTATATTTTGTTGTCTTTTTATTTTTTTCCTGTTTGACATCATTACTGGTATGCTCTCAATCATTGGATATTCACTATGAAACAAACTCTCTTTGTTTCCTCCTGTTTTTTTACATTTGATTTCTGTGTGTAAACACGATCACAGCAACAGGGTTTTGCTGAGCTGGTAACCGTACTCTGGTGGGGAAATCTGGTTAAATATAAAACAATAAACTACTTGAAAATAAATTGTTAATAAAACACAAAAGTGGTCTGTGGTGTGTTGATTGGAAATGTGGTTCTGAAAAGAAATGAATGTGCTTAAAAACCTTCTTGCGTAACCAAAGTTTTAATCAACAGGCCATGATGATGAACAAGATATTTGTATGATTGCTTGACTTTCATTTCTTTAGCGTTATGCACACTGACCCATTACATTTATCCGTACCCGTCTGTAATTGATTTCTTGTAATGTTTGACATTGCACAGTGGTTTGCTTCAAATGAGCAAGTCAACATTTTAAGTGGTCTTATTTTTAATGAAACTTCATTGAAAGAGTGATTGAACTAAGCAATCAAAATTTACAACCAGGGAGGAAGTGTTGGTGGGAAACATTTTGCAACACATTTTCAAATGCGACCCTAAACCACAAAACCACTCATAAGGGTAATTTTTTAATTTATTTATTTAAATTTATACATCATCTGATGTGCGGTTTGTTAGGGCAGGTCAATATTTGGCAAATAAAATCTGGAATCCGAGTGTGCAAAAAACAAATATTGAGAAAATCACCTTTAATGTAAATAAAATGTATTTTTATGGAACCTAATCTTTACCTAATATCCTAAAGATCTTTGGCATAAAAGAAAAATCTATAATGCTATTGCTACAAATATACCCATTTGACTTCTGACTGTTTTTGTGGTCCAGGGTCACAAATCAAGACCAACTATCCAAATGTCAATTAAAAGTAATACCAAACTACTAGTAATTTAGCTAACATGCATCTTAAACAGCCCTTATAATAATTTCCCGATATGCCAGTATTATTCACTCACATAAGTATTTTACTAATTTGGCTGGATGCATGCAGCAATTATCAGTTTATTTTTTTAATTAAGCAAAAATCTTACTTTAATTAAATAGAAATCTTACGATATTACAAATGATGTCATTATGACAACTATTGTTGATAAAACATTTCTGCCCTCATTAATTTCTCTATCTTGTCACCTGAGTTCCCTCTCAAACCTGAAAATGTTTAAATCTTTACAGTCCAATACTTTTTCAATAAAATATGACATTTTAAACAATTTTTTTTTACGTATTCTATAATTTAAATATGTAAATAAATTACAATATAATGTTAAATAAGAAAGTATAGTTTCAGTACATGTCATCAGAACAGTGAATTACATAATGCTTCACGTTGTCATAAATAAAATTAATAATGAGAATGTAATGGAAAAAGAACAAAGTCCTAAGAACTACGGATGCACAGATATATCGGCCTATACTCGGTATCCGCTTGTTAAAAGTCTGACGTCATCCACCGCTTTCGGGTCCAACTGACCTCAAATGCCATAAGGAAATAACAAGAATTTTTGTCTTGTTTTAAGTAAAAAAATTCTTAAATCAAGATTTTTCTTTATTTTCTTGATGAGCTAAGAAAATAAGTTTAGTTTTTAGACAAAAAAACATACAATTTAAGTGAATTTGTGCTTAAAACAAGCAAAAAATATATATCTTCCAGATATAGAACATTTTTCTTAAATTAAGTGTTAAAGAAAACATTTTCAACTTATTTCAAGATTTTTTTTCTCACCCTATTGGCAGATATTTTGTTTGATTTAAGCACCAATTCACTTTTCACTTTTTTTGTCTTAAAAAAAAACTAGACTTATTTTCTCAGGTCATTTTGCTCATCAAGAAAATACATTTTGATTTAAGAATTTTTAGATATTTGTGCTGAAAACAAGACAAAAATACTAAGTAAGAAAGTCATTTTTTTTGCAGTGTATAACAATTCAAAAACACCTAATCCTTTTATCTCTATAACAATATCCAAGATGACCAAACATGGACTCCTGGACATAATTTTGTATAAACTATTAATATTTTGCTTTTGTGGTTCTGTGAGCTTGGACACTGCTCTTGTAAGTGTTTCTTTTTTTTGCGTAAATGTGTAATATGAATAAATAGTGCTCATAAACGGTTGTTTATATAATATCCTCTATGGACTCAGAAACAGTTTTCCAAATGTCATGACTTAACAAGCGGGTAGGCAGATTTTTTCCCACTATTGGACGATTGTTTAAAAACAGCCGATGATCAGGGCAGATTTTATCCTGACAAACAAAAGTGGAGGATGTTCATGCTGTGTAATTATTTTGAAATGCATTTTTGTATCAGTGCATCCCTACACACAGAACCCTTACTTATTGTAAAGGAATTCGTTTAACTTGATTAGGGATGTTCATATTAACCGGTTAACCAAATGTAAGAATTTATGACCAATTAATATTATCAGTTAAAAGAAAAAAAATATTTGACACAGTGCATGTCGGCATGTGCCTACAGAGATTTCACCACACTGCAAAAAAAGATTTTCAAAAAAAAAATTATTAGTATTTTTGTCTTGTTTTCCGTAAAAATATCTAAACATTCTTAAATTAAGATGCTTTTCTTGATGAGCAAAAAAAATAAGTCTTGTTTTTAGACCAAAAATATCAAATTTAAGTGATTTTGTGCATAAAACAAGGAAAAAAAATCTGCCAGATTTTTTTTTACTTGTTTTAAGCACTAATTTACCTAAAGTTTAAATTTTTGGTCTAAAAACTAGACTAGAATTGTTTTGATATTTTTACTGAAAACAAGAATACTAAGAAAAGTTTTTCGTGAAAATCTTTTTTTGCAGTGCACTTTTCTATCCTTAATTTGTAAATGGCCTGTAAATGACGTGAATTATTATTTTATTGGTAAAATAATAATTTGTATGATAAATTATTTAAAATCAAGTTAAATGTTTGTATTGTCAACTGTATTTTTACCCAATGACAAATTAATATTAAAATCTTGTCAGTTAACGGTTAATATTCGGGCTGAAAGCTGCAGCTGTCAGTCAGGAAAATGAACTGAAATGAACATCCCTAAACTTGATCCCTGTCAAAATAGGGATCTGTACGTTCTCTGCTCGGCTTGTAACTTATTGCTGCTTATTTGCTCCATGACTATGTATTGCCAACTCGGTTTCAGCCTAGAATGAGAGGAAATTATGCAGATAAGAAGAGAGCCAGAAGGAAAAGGGAAAACAAATGGTGGAAATGAGCAAGAGCAAACAGTCTGTGCAAATAAGGTTCCCTCGATCATTGTCCCAAACAAGCATTGGTATAATGGATTAAGACCTACTTGACTCGAAAATATTATTTAGCCAAGAGCAACCCAAGATGAAGTTAATTTTCTTTTCGATGTTTTCAAATAGGTTTTGCTCTTCCTGTTCCCGAGGGGTCATGATCGCATCTGCTGCCGGCTCGCCTTAAAGAGTGCAATGCCACGGCACAGCAGCCTCGCAACAGGGAGCTCATGTTGTACATGGGCATGCCTTCATTTCTTGACCCTCTGCAAAGCCATGCGAGCGTGGGCACTACAGGTACAGCCACAGCTAACAGATCGATTAGGAAGTAACGACTCCAATGGCTCATCTGAGGAGAAGCGAATTCTGCTTCCTCCTCCGAGGCAGACGCTCCACCCATTCCATCTTCATCATCGACGAACACGGCTTCCTCTGAAGGTGGTGAAGCTCTGGTGCAAGGCTGATGAACTTGAGGTATGGTCAACACTGTAGGCGTCGTTGTCGATGATGTCATTTCAAGCGGCAAAGATTCTGTGATGTACGACATCTGAGCGGCAGATGGTGGCGAAAATACTTGCGGCTCAGCATCTGGGCCGCAGGTTGCCGAAGTGATGATGCTCAGCTCCTCGCCTCCACCCTCTTCGGAAATCCAGGTTATGGTGGGACTGCAAGCTTGTGAACGGTACCCTGGCCTGTCACCTACCTCTGATGCACTAGGGGGCGCTGGAGGTGGGGAAGGCGGAGGAGGTGCTTCCTCCTGTGGGAGGTGCAAAAACAGATGGTGATGTGGGAGGTAGGTATGTGGGCCACAGCTGCAGTTGTTGTTCACGGCATGGCAAGATCGACTAACCGGCAGTATCGCCTCTCCGCCGCACAACCTCTCGCAGGTGGAGGATCGCGACAAAGCCGAGCATATTTGTGCATGTGGAAGATGCTCAGGCAGCAGAGCCGCTTCCAGAAGAAGATGAGTGCGACCGTCACCTCTAGGTAACGTCATCGCGCCTCTGTTGGCGGGAATGTAGTGTGTGGAATGCACGTTTCCATTACGGTCCGTGGTGCAGGGTGACGTCTCGCTACTAAGCCTGGTGAAAGTGGCACTGCGATTCATAGTGTGGGCTGGGGAGCAGCCACAAGACCTAGATGCCCCGATTCGTGGCCCTATCCTACCTGTACCTAAACCTTCAGACTTACAGTCCTGTTGCTCTGACTCAGGGACACCTAGATTCGACCTAACTGTGTCCACGGCCTGCTGAAGCTGCCGGATTTCCTTCCGAGCCTCTTTCAGGGCCAGCTGGGCCTCTATGCGATGGCATTCCTCCTCAATCCAATCCTCCTGCATTTGAGTCAGTCGCATCCGTAAATCCTCGACCTCAGAATCTCTGTCAAGTTAGAAAAACACATATATAAGGACATACAGCAAACCTATAGTTTCTGGTTATATCATACTGATTTTGGACATACTGTTCACACTTGCATCATGCTTCTAATAATGCCTTCATCAGTGGACAATTAAGAAAACGAATATTGGCAGATGCCAATATGGCACATTATTAGGTTTGTATGCAAAAAATTTAAGTTTACGAGTTTATGAGATCCTAGCATGCATTTTAGTAAGCATATGTGCGTGTAGGATACTCTGGCTGTGATTTTATAGTGCTAGAAAGGTAAGAAGCAGTAAAACTGAATTGCTTCGAGAAACATTACTGACCGGTCCTGAAGCCTTTCCACATTTTCTTTCAGCCGAGCTCGTAAGTGCCGAATACACACTTCCTTCTGCTGTAGGGGGGTGAGATACTGTTCGGGTGCCGGCGGACGGATCCCGTGATTCTCACTACAGGCTGCATACTTCACTTGTCGTCTAGTTCAAAATAAGAGGCATTAAAGGAGCCAACATGAGCTACAAGAAGAGCTCTTCTTCCTGATGAGGCCTAAGGAATACACTGCAAAAAATCACTTTCTTACTTAGTATTTCTGAATATATAAAATATATGAAATGTATTGGCAGAAATGCACTTAAATTTGATATTTTTGGTCTGAAAACTAGACTTATTTTCTTGGGTCGTTTTGCTCATCAAGAAAAATCTTCTTTTTAGATATTTCTACTGAAAATAAGAAAAACATTTTTTGCAATGTAACAACTTACACTGCAAAAAAAATTTCAAGAAAAGAATTTCTTATTAGTTATGTCTTGTTTTCAGTAAAAATATCTAAAAATTCTTAAATTAAGATTCTTTTTCTTGTTGAGCAAAACGACCCAATAAAATAAGTCTAGTTTTTAGACCAAAAAGATCAAATTTAAGTGATTTTGTGCATAAAACAAGCAAAAAATTCTGCCAATGTGGTAAGCAAAAAAATCTTGAATATTTTCCTCAACACTAAATTTAAGAAAAATGTGTTTACCCCATTGGCAGATTTTCTTTGCTTGTTTTATGCACAAAATCACTTAAATTTGATATTTTTGGTCTAAAACAATACTTATTTTCTTGGGTCATTTTGGTCATCAAGAAAAAGTATCTTAATTTAAGAATTTTTTGATATTTTTACTGAAAACAAGACAAAAATAATAAGAAAATGTTTTCTTGAAAATAATTTTTTGCATTGCAGGTGATAAAAGTACACCTATTTGAACTTAAATGTACTATTTTAAATGTAAATGTACTATTTTTGCACTAATTTTGTACTTAAAGCGTAACTAAACCCCTGGTCAGAGCCTGACTCCACCCACTGGCAATATTTGAAAAATGCAAGAAAAGTGGGCAGATCCCAAGGAGATAGAGGGGACGAACTAAGGCTCTGTCCCAAATGGCACACTTCATGTGGACTTTCGGTCTCGTGGCTTCAAATTGCGCTTGCTCGCTTAGTCCACGAGTCCGTAGGGTGTCACATTTATCATTTTTATGCCCTGAAGTGTGCTCATCAGCGCCCCCTTTGCACCCTTGATGCGGTCTTCAGCGAAGCCCCCACTGTAGCAGGCTTCGTGCACTTTACCAAACCAGAAGTCATTGCGAAAGAGCAATCAGACCAATCAGCAGACGGAAGGGAGGAGTTCACACTGATAGGCAACTTTTCTTCCTATTTTCGGGGTGACGCTCGAGTCTGTCCCAAAAGACACTCCGGTGCACCCTCTTGGACTCGCGTCAAGGGTCCCTTAGGTCTGCACTACATGATGTCATCAAAGTGTGAACTCTGAGGAGGTCCACAAGTCCAGAGTGTGCCATTTGGGACAGGGCCTAAGTGTGTGGTAAGATCGTAACAAGGGCGTGGTGATCTTGAACCTGCTTACGTCACGAGTCATTTTTTGGACCCAACATCCAATAGGAAAATTCAACTGCAGTAGCCACCGTTCAACCTGAAGAGGGCAGCACTCAGACGTTTTTACACCATATATTGTAGTATTGAAACACTTTATACCCAAATGTCAACAAACTTACTTAAATCAATGAACAGCACTAATAAAGCGCCATTCTTACAGATTATTAACTAAAGAAAGTTGGTTTAGGGTTTAGTTACGCTTTAATAAGCAAAAAATTTGTCTTTAGTACTTCTTAAAATAAACCTAAGTGTACTCAACTGTGCTATTTAAAACGTTATTCAATATTCAAGTCAATGCACAAAAACGTCCCTGAACAACTTTCACCACACCTACGCAATAATCATGAACTAGGAAAAAGAACATTATATAATATATATCTGTGTTAAATGTTTTATATATTTTTTCCTTGTGTTCTAAATTGTTCTTACGTTTTTGCGTACATTTAAAATAAATTTTAGTATGAAAGTATTTGTTGAATCATGATTTGTTCGTTAAAACACCTCTATGCACATTTCATGAACAAATAACGCATGCTTAGTGATGAGACACAATAGTTTTTTTCACATTTCTAAAATAAAACATAATAAACTAGTGATGGGCATAGATTAAAGATTAATAAAAATAAAAGAAATTTTTTTGCACAACATATGCGTTATATATATATATATGGTAACATAATATAAATACACACACATTCATGTATGTATTTAGGAAACATTTACATGTGTATATATATTCATTTATATTTTATATATTCTATATTCTATATATATATATTCTATATTCTATATATATATATAAATAATCAATTTCTGATATATGTGTGTGTGTGTGTGTGTCTGTGTGTTTAAATATACATAATATTTACACACAGCACTAACTTATATATTAAAAAAATTACTTTTATTATCTAGATTAATCTATGCCCAGCCCTATAATAAACCCATTAAACACACTTTGCTAATATAAATATATAGCATCCATCAAGGTTGCTCTGTTCGTAAAGTCTATTTTTATACTGCACTTTCTAACTACAGTCTTCAATCTGGAACACGATCCTGAAGTCAGACATAAATCTCATTTGCCTTTAGTACAGCATGTGTGTGCTTACCGTGGTGTGGCTGGGTTTGAACGTGTTGCAGTATTGCTCTCTGTGCATTTGCAGGGTGTTGTTGAATAACTGCTCCGGACAGACGAGTCACCATGCAAGTGTCTAGTGCTGCTCGGGGCCGCAGACCTTCTGTGACACAAACACACATTGACAGCTGAGCTCTGATATATCACACATGCTGTCAGTGAAACCTTGAAAACAAAAGTTTTTACACAGTCAACTGGTCATGTCTTAATAGAACTGTCAACACTGAATATATTACATTACATTATTACATAAAACTTACAGTTTTCTGTGTGTTTCTTATGAAAACAACCAAAGTGTTTAATGATATACCAAGACTCCTTCCTTCAGTGTTAATCTTCTAGAATTACATTTTTGTTTACTATGCGGAAATTTAAATGCAAAAAAGTGTCATTACCTGCGAGAACCAGCAGATGGCCTTCTGCTAGAAGAGAGGGACATGGGTTTGTACTGCCTTTCACCGTGTCTCCAGAGATACAGGGAGGATAAATATCTCTAAGACACAAATATAAGGGATTAAAGGGACATTCAATTTTTTAAAAAATATGCTCATTTTCCAGCTCCCCTAGAGTTAAACATTTGATTCTTACAGTTTTGTAATCCATTCAGCCGATCTCTGGGTCTGACACGAGCACTTTTAGCATAGCTTAGCACAATCCATTGAATCTGATTAGACCATTAGCATTGCACTAAAAAAATAACTAAAGAGTTCTGATTTTTTTTTTTTTTTAAACTTGACTCTTCTGTAGTTGCATTGTGTACTAATGCTGACGGAAAATTAAAAGTTGCGATTTTCAAGGCAATATGGCTAGGAACTATACTCTCATTCTGGCGTAATAGTCAAGGACTTTGCTGCTGTAACATGGCTGCAGGAGGCGTAGTGATATTACGCACTGCGAGAAAATAGTCCCCTGCTATTGAAAGTTACCAAGGGGAATATTTTCACGCACTGCGTAATATCACTACACCTGCTGCGACCATGTTACATCAGCAAAGTCCTTGATTATTACGCCAGAATGCGACTATAGTTCCCAGCCATATCTGCCTAGAAAATAGCAACATTAAATTTTTTATCTATCGTATGACATCGTACAGACTACATATGATACATACTGTTTAATGTATGGTTAAAGCAGCACAGATATTCTGGTCTATTATGTGAGTTTGGAATGACATGAGGGTTATTAAATGATTTTCATCTGTGGCCGTAATATTAGTCCACGTGTAATGAACAAGCCACTTCTGTACAATAAGAAGCTAGTTGCCATTTGACACAGAGCCACAACACACATTTTAGATTTAAACTGTTAAAAAAACACATTTTATTCTGGATATTGCATGTCTCAAAGAAATTTAAATGTATGTGTGTGTGTGTGTGTGTGTGTGTGTGTGTGTGTGTGTACCATTCATTCAAAAACAAAAAACAAAATAAGCTTTTCAAACACACATAACAGCTGACAAATTCTATAACACTGAACTATTCACACACTCACATAATGATGAACTGTCTCTAGTACATGAAGTAGTGACAGGAGTGTGTGTGGGTGTTACTGACGTAATACCGGCGGGCGGCCATCTCAAAGCTAGCACAAACTATAAATGTCATGCCTTTCTAGATTCATTTTAATGCTTATGCATATTTGCTTAACATTCTCAGTAAATGTAATATTGCAATTGGAGGATTCTCATGTCTATGCATTTGTCAAGGGTCATCATGATAGCCTGAGTGTTTCACAGTTTCTCCTTAGCAGGCAATATATTTTGATTAGTTAATTTTATATATTATTTTATAATAGGTTTTCAGACTCACTTACAATTATGTCTTTTCTAGCATGACCTATTTCTAACATACTCTGCTCTGTTCCTAAGAAGTCTGCACAGTCATCCTTTAAAAAATGTGCTTAAGATAGTTATGCTGTAGGTGTGATAATAATTTGCCTGACATTTAAACAAGAATAATGTTGATTCATAGAAAATAATAGATTTATATATATACACACAAGAATAATGTTGTTTAATAGAAAATAATATATTTATATATATATATATATATATATATATATATATATATATATATATATATACATATATATATATACAAGAGTAATGTTGTTTAATAGAAAATAATAGATTTATATATATACACAAGAATAATGTTGTTTAATAGAAAATAATAGATTTAAATATATACATACAAGAATAATGTTGTTTAATAGAAAATAATATATTTATATTTATATATATATATATATATATATATATATATATATATATATATATATATATATATATATATATATATATATATATATATATATATATATATATATATATATATATATATATATATATACATATATATATATACAAGAGTAATGTTGTTTAATAGAAAATAATAGATTTATATATATACACACAAGAATAATGTTGTTTAATAGAAAATAATAGATTTATATATATACACACAAGAATAATGTTGTTTAATAGAAAATAATAGATTTAAATATATATATATATATATATATATATATATATATATATATATATATATATATATATATATATATCCCATTAAAAGAAAAAAATCTAAATAATAAGTATCTCTGTCACTGCAATACCAATGTTAGCAAACATTTAAATCTATTCTTTTCTATTCTAACTGTTCATTAGGGACAATTAAACATTATTACAGCCTATAAAACCATTTAGGGGCATACTGGGAATATTGCAGGTCAGTCAGATTCTCAGAATGATAAATTAAAGGGATAGTTCACCAAAAATGAAAATTCTGTCATCATTAACTCACTCTTATGTTGTTACAAACCTGTATGAATGTCTTTGTTTTGATGAACACGTAGGAAGAGATTTTGAGGAAAGTTTGTAACCACAACGTTATAACCAAAAGTATTATTTTGTCCTATACTATGGAAGTGAATGGGGCTTATGATATGATCCGTTTGGTTAAAAAACATTCCTCTTCCTATCTTCCTTCGTGTTCATCAGAAAAAATACATTTAAATAGGTTTGTAATAACAGAGTGTGAGTAAATGATAATTTTCATTTTTGGGTGAACTATCCCTTCAATTTATCATTCTGAGAATCTGACTGACCTGTAATATTCTCAGTATGCCCCTAAATGCTTTTTTAAGGTTTAATAAATAATGTTTAATTGTTAGAACATTTAGAAAGCTGGTTAGAAATAAATGTTTGCTTATTATTTAGATTTTTTTGCTTTTAATGGGATCCTTAAAAGCAAAAGAAAGAAACCTTTAAATCTATTATTTTCTATTAAACAACATTATTCTTGTTTAAATGTCAGGCATATTTTTGGTGAAATATCCCTTTAGTATCTAAAAAACACATATAAAAAACATATCCCAGAAAACTTTTTGAGATGTACCCACAACAGAATTTTATAAACTATGTTAGATAACACGTTTGCCTGTTTAATATATCTTGAGTATTACGCATCTACGCTAAGAAGCACTTCTGACTTCAGTGGTTTCGGGCCATAATGAGACCGGATGTATGACGTCACCACACCCCATTTGTTGCAGGTGAATCGTCCTCGTTTAGTTAAGGGCACGGACAGAAATTATGCAACAACATCATTTGATATCAGCCAAAACACTTCTACCTCAGACTAAAACTCCGTCGCAAACCTGTCGATCATACACACGTATTACATAATAATCATAGTTATTATGTAGAAACTAGAGATTGGGTTATTGATATATATATTTTAATTAGAACATCATTCAGTTATTCTGATGAAATAAATAAAGCATCCATCAAGATATATTACAGTCAAGTTTATGAAATGGATGTAACTTAAGAGTCGTCCAGGATGAAATTCACTTACAGTACATCCTGTTATTTACCGTCAACGCTGCACTGCAGTATTCCACTGAAGTTTGTTTGAGGATGTGTGGTAGCCCTGTGCGCGGGCCAATGATGCGCGCGACATCATGTTTGGCTTGCGTGTAGATGTACGGATGCGGCTGATGATGAGCGCGCACGAGTCCTGCAGAAACAAGACAGATGCGTCAGCGCGATGATGTAACGGCGCTTCTTAAAGGGACCGACACTACAAAACTAGTTAAGAAGCCATTTGTGAACATAATACAGGTCAGAAAAGTACTCTTAGGGCATTGGTTCTCAAACTGAGTAACTTCTTAGTAAATACATTAATTTATCATACATTCTGTGTAATTCAACCTCAGAAAAATAAGGCTTCTACCCAAAAGCATTACATTGTATAATTTAATGTTTTCATTTTATTCAATAAATGTATAAATGTTTTTTGGGGGGTCCATGAAGGGATGCACCATACACAAGGGGGGCTGCACCCGAAAACGTTCGAGAACCACTGCCTTAGGGGCTTGTTGTTTACCTGACCCTGTAAAAACTAATTTAAAGTCATTTTTTTGTGATTTCTAACACAAAATTATATATTTATTTAATAACCTAAAGAAAATTCTGTGAAAATAATCTTGATATCTTAAATAAAAAAGTAATTAATTTAACAATGTTTGATTTATTTTATTTATACATATAAATATACATATAATATATAATTGCAAAAAAGTGAAGTCATCTTTTTTTAACAAGCAAAGGGTGAAAACACGACCAAAAATAGGAAACACACTCAACACAGGACAAAACCAACCAAGTTTAACCTAACTAGGCTATGAATCTGTGTAGAGAGAAATGAACAGAACAACCTACTGGGTTTTTGTCCATGCCATTTCAACGTACTTATTAACCTATACCTCTATTGTGATGAACCTAAAGAATGTATTTTATGTATTATACTAGGCTGAGACAATCAAATGTTAAGTTGATATAGAGATAAAAACAGTCCAGTGTGATGCCTGCTGCTCTATAGTTCGGGGTCCAGACCCAGGTCATAAAAATGTGAAAGATCTTAGTATATATTACCTTGTTTTACACTATACAACACTATAAATTCAGATAAAAATGACAAAATTATTTACAATCGTTTTGGATTTTAGTTCATCATGTTTAGTAAGGTGAGTTGTCTACCTAAACAGGGCAGCAATGTGCTTCAAACCAAGAACATGCAACAAGCCTAAGGCTTTTAATAACTTATAAATTCAAGTAAAGTTTATGGCTCCTAAAGCTGAGGATGACTTGTTCTACAGTGAGTGGAAGCGGGGTCCAGGTGTGGCTATGATGTCACTGTAGGGGGCGCTCTGATGCAGGTTCAGCGCCTCTTGCTTCTTTAACACCAGTAGGCAGAAGAATACTGCTGCTACATATGAACGACTGCTTCCCTCACATATAGCGTGAAGGCTGTATGTTGCATTCGGAGAGCAGTTTTGACTCTGAGGGTAGCAAACAAAAAACTGTTAGTGAGCACACACACTTGCACTTTACAAGCTGCACATAACAAATTGTCATTTAAATGCTATCATTGAAATACTCTAGGTTCTGCTTCGCTGAATCCACACTGGCTATGTTCACATGCACAAAATTGTGTCAATCCGACTAATTTGATCCGATTGAAGGTATGTTACGATTTTACATGTACCCTTAACACTACAATCTGATTCATTTAAATATACCTTCATATATAATCCGAACCAAATGTTTGCACAAGTGCACAGCCAGGGTTGCCAGATTCGCATATCAAAACCATCCCAATGGACATTCAAAACTACCACAAAAGTCGAAATTGAGGTGGAGAAAGTCGTTCTTAAAGGGACTGCAAATAGGATTTACCCCCATCTAGTGTTGAAATTTTGCATTCAAACGAACAGTGCTCTCTAGCGCCTCGCTTTTCCAAATGCGTGTTGCAACTATGGTAGCCGTTATGTACACACTGATCTCCTTGTCCGTTTCAGTTGGTTCACGTGTTCTGAATGAAAACACGTTGTGGAAATGCATTGGTAGGCTAGTGTTTTTTGTCCCTCTCTGCTATTATAGTTTATCAATACGGCGGAACGACATGGAAGCCTCCTTGGATTTACCCGTTCAATGTAAATGAAGAGAAGAAATTCTAAGCTTACAAAGAAAAGTCAGATCACTGGCAGAGATCATTTGACAGCAACAAGGACATATTTATGAATAAAGACATTGAGTTTGATTACCGGTAACAAAACACTTAAAATGCTACTAACAGTCCCTTTAAGAAGTTTTCAGATATAGGGAATGAAAACACAATTTTATAAAGGCACAGTGCTATTTTATTGCCTTATGTAGCCTAATGATATGAAAGTACACATGAACACTGTAGAAATGGACAGTGTGTGACCTCATTACCTTAATAATGCATGTTGCCATTGCCTTGCTATTAGGGATGGGGGATTTTTATGTGGTCGATTCAAAATCAATTCTCAAAGACCACGAATCGATTGTTTTTCCATATTTATTTCCGCTAACATTGAACGTAAGATTAACGTTAATCTAATTACTAGTCTTCTCCACTAGAAGTCACCCTCTTTTTCCCTTGTGCAATGTTACCAAGCAGCAAGAGGCAAGCCTGTCATTCATTCATTCAATATTCTAATATTTTCTAATATAATATATATGTATAATATAATATTCTAATATAATATAATATTCTATATAATCTTTATTCATTGAGTTGAATCAAGTATAAACATTTTCACGAGAATGTTTCATTGACGAGAATAATGTGCTAGGTAAATATGAGGTAAATATAAGACGTGAACTTGCACACAAGGGTTCTGCACATGTGCACAATGTGTTTTTGCATCCGATTGAGAAAATACCACATTTCACGTGTTTACATGCATACTTTTCTCATGACGAATGGATCACAGATTGGACTACAGCAGCCCTTTCAGTACAATTGAGCCATAAATCCGAATCCGATAACATACAAATTATTTGGTAGCTACTGTCTTTTTGTTGAAAGAGTCCAAAATGATGCAGAGACATTAAATTTTCCGATAAATTAACCCTTAAAGGCCACATCCACATAAAGTGGTGTGTGTGTCTGTTTACTTCTTACTTTGAGCATTTGGAGGAGTTTGTGTGCCTGACTGGTCATTCTCCTATCTTCCACATCTTGACTGTCCAGAGAAGACTGCAGACACACAGAGACACAAGTAGATTAGACTAGGCATCTGCCAGTACCAATTTTGCATAAGGATTTTGTTCGGTGCTGTAGCTTTTGTCAGTATTATTGTATTGCATAACAGAACAGGTTAAAAAAATAAAGTTTGTTTTTAATGACCACATTGGCCTTCTAAATTAAAAAGACCACAAAATGGGTCAGTAACATGAAGCAGTGCTATAATACAAAGTTTAAAGATTAACCCTTACATACATGAATGTTTTACCAATCATTGAGTCTTTAGTGACTCAGAATGTATATCTAACATTGACCTCTGAACTTCCTCTTTAGTATTATACTTCATTATCAACGATTACATAATGATAAACTAAAGCATGTGCCTTTTATGTTTTGATATTTTGTCATCAAACAGATACCAAAAATGATACATGACATTAAAATGATGCACTTATGGCATTCTGGTTATCTAAAGACCTGACATATGCTTTGAAGGCTTATGAGGAGAGGAGGATCTAGCAACATATCTAGATCAGAAAACTAAAGACAAATGAAAAACCCTCTCTCTGTGTCTTCTTTTTTGTGAAGGCATTGTTATTTTTATTAAAGGTCCCATTCTTTTTGTGTTTTTGAAGCTTTGATTGTGTTGTGATGTGCTCATTTTTGACACAATTTACTTATCGTTATAGCGCTGTTTTCACTGTCCTAAAAACGGTCTGATGTATTCCTTGTTCTATGAAGTCCCTCCTTAAGAAATATGTATCGAGTTCTGATTGTGTAGTTTGTTTAGTGTGTTGTGATTCGACAGCAGCTTAGCTTAGCAGAGCCGTTTGAGCCAAAGCTGGCAACTGCGGTATCCCTGTGGGCGGAGTTTAGTCAAAAAACTGTTCTAGTGACGTCATTAAATCAGGAAGTAAAGGGCTGTAGTCCAAACCGGCCGTTCGCTGTAGGCTTTGAAAAGCGAATGCTGTTAGAAAATATATCGCCTGGCAGTGAACTTTGAGCTTTATCATTTTACAGGTATTATTTATACTATTATAGCAACATTACAAACTAACTAGAGTTTAAAAATGGCATCAGGAAGAACGTGACCTTTAATACCGAGCAGAGGCTCCAACCACCGGGCCACCCCCCGGTGCATGGCCCTGCTGTGTTTTCTTGCCAAGTAGGAGCACACTAAATACTGACTTTTGCCAGAAGCAGCCATTTATTTTCTGATAATTGTGTGATATTTTTACAGTGTGTGTACGTATTTCACGGGGACTCAAAAAATGAGTATGGACGATCATAAAAACTTTGCTAAAAAACAAAGCGTGTACTTTATATACGCTATCATCCTACAAACCTTATTACTGTTTTAAAAAGTGTCCTTATGACTAAAAGCAAACGTGTTTGTGTGTTGCTTACTACCTGCACCAGTGTCTGTGTCACTCCGGAGGTTTCCCCTATCTCTCCAGATGGATCAACCAACATTGTGTCCTCAGAGAGAGGCTCAGGATATGACACCTCCATCCTACTCTCCTCCTGTGACAGAGATATGTGAAAGGAAGAAATTAAATAAGGGTTTACATAAAATAATGTTTTATTCAGTAAAGTGTGAATGTGTTCCTACACTGGTTGTGTTCCAGGGAGGTGGAGGTGCTGCATGAGTGATGGATGGCTCTACAGAAGTATCTGCTGCTCTATCTTGATCTACAGACTCCTGTAGCAGACTCCAGTCATCCAACACTGGGTCAGCAGTGTCCTCTTCGTCAGCTACATCGCACAAAAAAAGCATAGTAGAGAAAGCACTTTTGTATGATTTTAAATTAACAGGTCACTCCTTAATCACCCATGTGTTACTTTTTTAATTATTTTGCAGAATAGTATAGATAAGCAAATGCAAGTAGAAATACAGAATTTGTATTTCTGACCCAACTGTTTCCCTTTATGTCGTACCCTCTCTGATTTGCTCTCTCATCTCCTCGGGGTCTATCTGCTCTCTTGCTTCCTCGCTCAGCCTCTGTCTCCTAGCAGACATGTCACGAGGCAACAGCTAGAGGAAAGAAAGGATGCTTCCCATGATGCACTGCCTTAATATCACACTGACAATATAATGATAGCTGTGGACTAAAGCTGAGCTCTGCAGCAGGGTCAGAACCAGACAGAAGTGAGTGTGTGATACCTGCTTTAAGTCGGGGTGTAAGACTGAAAGGCAGAAACATGAGAACAGTTGCTTCACCCCTCCGTTTTCCTTCCACTCCATGAGCTGACGAGTGGGTGGGGCTATTTCCAATACAGTTAAAATATCAGAGGTGTCAGACAGATGTTCCTTGATGACATCGTTAGTTAGTTCTTTTGATCGATCAACCACCAACTTCCTTTTCCTCTTCCCTCTCTTTTTAACGGAAGATGCTAAGGAATGAAATCCATATTTTGAAATCCAAATGGAAATTTGAGTACATTGCATTATGGGATACAGAATTTAATGTTACACTGTATTTTGCAAAGTATATTTTCCAATTAACTTTTCATGCATGCTATTTAATGTAAACTTACTGCATTCCAAACATATCCCATCCTTAACAAATCTTATGTCAATGGTGCCCCCTTGTGGCTTAACAAGCAGTTAAAACATCAATATTAAAGGTCCTACAGTTTATAATTTGACTTAAACATTAAATTACTGTCAAAATGATTTCCCATAGCAGTTAACACTCACGTGTAGCAGCAGTGGGTGCGAGGGCAAAGCCTTCCTCTGCATGCACTAAAAACGTGGTCTCGGTTACGTTCTGACTATTCATACTCATTTCTGAAGTGGACACCTCTGGATTCACAAACACTGGCTCTTTGAGGAGGAGGACACAAATATTAATGTTGCAAGCAAAAGGCAACTCCTAAGACATCACACATAGGCTGCGTTTGAAATAGCCCCCTATACCCTTATTCATTATTTCCCACATATATATTAAACTCAAATGAATGAAAATGAGTGAGTGTATTCGGACACT
Source organism: Paramisgurnus dabryanus (assembly GCF_030506205.2). Lineage (NCBI taxonomy): Eukaryota > Metazoa > Chordata > Actinopteri > Cypriniformes > Cobitidae > Paramisgurnus > Paramisgurnus dabryanus. The sequence goes on from NC_133347.1 coordinate 28,737,238, forward strand.
TGAGCTCGCCTGCAGTGGGCGTCATCTTCTGTTGAGACATAAGAATTTATTCGGTAAGTAGCGGCTAGCTGTGAGTGTTATTATTGCAGTGCATTGTGGAGTTGAATGAATGCATTCGGACACCACCAAAAATGCATGCTTCCTCAAATAGGTGCATTATTTAAGGGTATAGGATGCTATTTCAGACACAGCTATAGACAGAGTCCTTGTAAAACAAATTACCTAACATCCAAACATAAGCATGTCTAATTTTTACAGGCTTATCGAGAAGACTTTAGTAGGATTCAAGCCTATTCATCATAACCATAAATTAGTATCCGCTTTTGAAGTCTGACGTCATGCACCACACCCCAGCCCAACCAATTTTAAAAACCATAAGGAAATAACAAAAATATCATGCTAACATACACTCGTAAATAATGCAAAATGACTAAAAACACCCAATCCTAATTTTAATCTCTCAATAACAAAATTTGAGATGTCCATTCCCACATTATTAACTGTAACATTACAGTAAATTCTTGTTTTTACTTCATGTTGAAACCAAAACTTATCTTAACCCTTTTGGGGCGGTTTCCAGACAGCATTTAACAGGGCTCCAGACTGCTACCAAATGGTGGCATTTTGCCACCAAAATTTGAGAGTGTGCCACTGATTTTTACATCCAGTCGCACATGTGCGACCAGTAAATTTGACTTTTTTGTGATGTGACACTGAATTTGAAACAGCACATCGTTTCTCAATGTATATGCATATCTTCTGCATCTACGATTAAAGTTTTTATTAGTAATACAGTGGAAATTAGAAATGTGAAAAAAGATTTAAGCATAATCCCAAAACAAAATGCATGTCTGGTAGTCTTAACTGAAAACAACTTGCACTGACATCTTAAAAAATATCACTGACATTGTTTTGATGCACATCTGTAATGTTTTTGTAAGGTATGATTGTAAAAACATTCCTTATCCCTTTCCTGGCATCTAAACCTTGGCTGGGAAACTGCCCCTTTAGTTATTAATATAGCACATATTACCTTCTACACCAATGGCAGTTGGTGGAGGTGTAGCTGGTAATTCACTTGGCGTGTTCTTCTCATAGAAATCAGTCACTCGAGCATCCTTACTGGTGCTTGCTATAAAATCTTGCCATGCAGAGCACAAAAAAACAATGAATGTAATAAAATCTGGAGCCATTAAATCCACCTTTGTGACATTACTCAAATATTAGGCACAATTTGGGCTGTCAGTAAGACTTTATTGTAATAGACGTCTACCAATATCATACATCTCTTAAGTTATTTTAAGTTTATTTTGGCTAGAAGTGGATTACTCATAGCCAAACTATATCAGGGGCCCGTTCTTCGTATGTCGCTAACTCAGTTAGCTGGATTTGATTGTTGATGATTTGGCATGATCTTGGATTATTTGGTTCTTCGAAGCTCATTCTAAACTTGGTGTCATAGCAACAGGTCTGTAAGCTCAAACCTGCTCGGGAGCAGGCTTATTTCATGTAAACAAGATTAGTTTGTACCTTTTTAAGCGGATGTGATACGGAAAGTCTGACGCAGTCGCGTATTCTTCATTATACGAGCGCAATCTGCGTAAGATGCATGATTAATATAAAGAGCTTTTCAAATTCAACACGTAATAAAAAAAGAATATATTAATTAAATCTTTTAGCGATGTTATTTAAAAAATATATAATATAACAAATATATTTTTTCTGTACTTGTGCGACTTGTTTTTGTGTAACAGGTGTTTGATTATTATTCTTAAACGAATGACATGCTGATCACATTCATTTTAAATTTGTTTGAATTTTCCATAATAAAAACAGCAATTAATCATACCCAGCACTAATAGATGTTATGTACAATAAAGACTATTACTCAGTATGAAATTATTTTCATTTGAATAAACTAATCTCCTATTTTAGTTTTGTCTGTAGATTGTCAAGTAGCTTACAATGTCATGCATGAAAGGGTTTTCGTTTAGTAATTTCTATCTGTTCTATCTTTAAAACGTTGTCTACAAATATGTTACCCTGTCCCTGTTCTGTGACAAAAATGACCAAAATAACCAAATAAGTTTTTTGCACATATTTTCACATATCTTTATCTTCTTTACTACACTTTTCTGTGCAGACTCAGCAGATGCAGGACTTTCAGTTAACGTGGAATACTGCTAATATAGTCAGAAATCAGTTAAGAATAATGCAATTGAAGTAAACTTATTTAACCACTTGCATAGTTTCTCTAAAGGACTACCATCTGAGAGGATTTCTTTACTGTCATGTGCATTGCTATCAGAAACGGTTGTATTTTATAATCTTTTGATGTAGAATAACATTACCATAACACTACAATTAAAATTGTATTTATCAGGAATTAAATTGTTGCATTGGCTGTCGGTTTAAGAAAGAGCAACTGCTCCAGAGATTGTACAATCAGCCAGTTTAGAGACATCACTCCTGCCAGCACATCACATGAAGATGGAGGGCCACCACCTGTGTTTTTTTATTCTGCTTTTTAAGTTGCTGTTACAAACAGACAAAATAGCATTTAACTGTTTTTAAAAGAGACTTAAAGTACTTTAGGAGCATCAAATTTTAATTACAATCATTAATTTCAATCTTTGACAAGCATAGTAAAGATATCAAGATTATATTTTTACAAAAAAATTTACATTATTTATGGTGATGTATGTACTAAAGTAGCTTTAACTGGGTTTTTAAATTCAGTCACATAAAAAGTTCACAACCTTCCATCAATAGCTCTCAGACTGCAGGGGTTAAAAATGGGCGTGTTCTTGGCCTTTGTAACAACTGGCCAATCACAGCGTGGCTGATCAGTGTTTTCTACTATCGATATGTATTGACTTTTCTTGCAGTGCACGAACGCGCAGTGATCTCAGATAATTAAATCCTGCCATAATAATCATCAACAGCAGTGGTGTTCAAAGAACCAAATAGGCGAGATTATAATTAGCCAGATCTAAACTTCTCGGATGTCTCATTTGATCTCGGATGTATTAAGCGACGTACGAAGAACGGGCCCCAGGTCTATAGTTAACCTAGACAATGAAATGACAGCTATTGCTTACTGGGTACTAAGTTTGTGAAAAAATGTAATGTGAACGCCATGTGTTGATGTTAAAATGTACCAATGAGGTCAACAGGCATATCTTCATCGCCAAAGCAGTCGCCATGAACGCTGAAACTTTGATCAAACAGTCCCTGAATTGTGTGGGCTTCATCCCCTGTAAATGCATGGAAAGCAAATGTAGACAGTGTGGTACAGTTGATGTAAAAAACTAGTACTTCTATTAATTCAAGCTATTACCTAAACCCATGTTGAGATAGTTGCTTGCCAATGTCTCTTTTAGAGTAATGTCTTCTGTGCGACATTGATTCAAAGAGAAGTGGTCTACCACATCAATGGTGCTATGGGTAAATGACATAACGTGATAAATAAGTAATAGCATAGCAAAAAATGTATATCTGAAGTGCAGTGATTGGGTGATATAGATAATGCCTACTTGAGATCAGGCAATTGGAGGTCAAAGTCAATGAAGTCTTCTTGCAGAGTGATATGATTAAACGTGGCCTCCAATGCATCCTCAGGCAAATCTGTTTGTCCTGTACTGACAAAAATCTGTGTCAGACACTGTGCTTTTTCAATATAGACATTCTGCATTCATTTTCAGATCTAAGATAACATACACAACATGACGTGTGTTTGCATTCACCTGGCCGGAAAGCCACTTTAATTTTGACCAATGCATCGCTGCAATCTGCAAGCAAGTATCTGGTTTTCCGAGAGTATATCCGAACAACTCCTACGAGAAGGTGACCAGAAGTCCGCAAACCAATTTTAACCTGGAAAGTTAATCGTTGATGTGGATCACACGCACAAGATAGACAGAGCGAAATAAGAGTTAAGCTTGATACAGTAAAACTAGCAATAGCCCATTTAGTTCTCAGATTTAAGATGTGTGTCATGTTAGATAAGTATTCACTAGGACTGGGCAGTATATCAAATTTATATATCAGTATTTTTTAAGTTAATATGTGATACTTCTGCTTTGTGTATCAGTCATTGTACGATGCGGCGTTTGGTTGTTGTGTTATTTGTCCCACACCTCCTCCACTGAGTTTGGACGGCCGTGTGAGAGCTGACACTGACGAGCTGAGCTTTTCACCCAAAGTTGAATATTTTTCTACTCTCAGGGGGCGTGCACATCTAAGCTTTTACGCCCAAGGCCGGCACATGTTTACAATTGTTTTCAATGGAAGCGTGCCGTTTTTTAAAACAGCCAGCAGGTGGCGGATTTTTCCGCGCTGAAAGCCTGCGCTCTGCGTTTTTTCTGCGCTCAGCGCTGAGCATCGAAAGAGATTCAACTTTGGGTGAAAAGCTCCGCTCGTCAATGTCACTTCTCACATGGCCGTCCAATCAAAGTGGAGTTAAGGGTGGGATAAGTCTCACAACAACCAACCGGCTCACAGCTCAGCGCTCAGCTGAAGAAAGCTGGCGCTCAGCTGAAAAAAACAGCTGGCATTCGTGTCCTCCAGGCATTTTCAGCCGCGTAAAAAAGCTTTGGTGTGTCCTGGCCCTCAGGGTGAAAAAACCACCAGCTACTGGCTTTTTTGAAAAGCGCCAGGCTTCCATTAAAAACTGTTGAAAACATACGCTGGCTGCTGCCGTAAAAGCTTTTGTGTGCATGCTACCTAATGTTATTCATCAGTCAAATCATATTTTTAGCGAGTTCAGGTGTTTTCTCTTAGTAGGGCTGTTGTATTCCACTTTGTAGAAAATACAGAGGAATTCATAGCCAATTATCTAAAATGACAGAGATATGAATTTTTTTCACTATCACCCAGCCCTAAAAAAATCTGTCATCATTTTCTATGTTGTTACAAACCTGTACAAATTTCTTTGTTCTCATGAACACAATTAAAGATATTTTGGGAATGTTTGTAACCAAACCGTTTGTGAGCCCCATTCACTTACATGGTAGGAAAAAGAATACTATGGTAGTGAATGGGGTTACCAAACTGTTTGATTACATTCCTCAAAATATCTTTATTCGCGTTCATCAGAACCATGAAATTTATACAGGTTTGTAACAACATGAGAGTGAGTAAAATATGACAGAATTTTAATTTTGGGGTGAACTATTCGTTTAACCAGGTAAATCTCACCTGAGATAAAATTTCTTGGATGGTGGTCTCAAGGTTACATTCAAACACATGTGCTTTAGTTATCTTCTTCTCCCAGTGAGCTGCCAGCCAGATCTTGGCTAGTGTGCCTCGTTTAGAGGTGAAGAGTTGAGCATAATACATCGTGCTGGACAAAGATTTAAAGTTTGCACTGTGGAGCACAAATAACAATGACTTGATAGTAAATATGCAAACCACTGTTTTGTTTATATTTCTACTAGCAAACGGTGTCTAGATTGAACTACCTAGACAGCCCGAACAATATGTGACCCTGAAATCAAGGCTAAAGTCTCATGAGCATCAAAGTTTGATTTTATTCATTGATTACATAAAGATATCAAGGTTATACTTTCACAGAGAGTTCTTGCAGGATGATTTTATGTAAAAAAAAAAAACACAAATTACTTTAGCTGGGTTTTCACAGATAACGTTAGACGGGTTCTGAACTGCTGTCTAGTAAGGTAACTTGTCATATATTTTAGGTTAGGGAATTACCTATATTAGTCAGCTTACGAGCTATCAATTAACTAACGTTACATCTCTGATTATGTTTACTTTTTACACCGTTAACGTTACGTTATTCTTAAAAACTACACGCAATATGTTCGGATTTTCCACACAGGTTATCAACATTTCCCGCTTTGAAGCAGCAGCATCATTTTTAAGTTTGCTGACTAGAATATTGTTCAAATGTAGCGTATGTAGATACACATTACACATTGTTTTAATTGTTTTGACAGCTTTCATTAACTTTAGCCTCTTACCTGTTTTTAACGATATCTTAAAGTTGAAAAAAACATATTAGTCCATCGGAAGACACACGCGCGTGCATCCCGCCATTTCTTAAAGCGATATATCATCTGCCTGTGTAATCTTCAACTGCCGTTTATGCGCGTGCATTTTGTGAGGGATTTGTAAATCACGCTGTTGCATGAACACACTTGGTTCAGTGTCAATGTTTAACGTTGTTTGATGTAAACATGCAAAAAAGGCACTGGACATGCATATTAAAATAAATACTAGAATAAAATAAATACTGAAGCTCGAGTCTTAGATCTTTCAAATGATGTATAGTTTGTTGAAGTACAGTCTTTAACATTTAAACTAAACTAATGTAAACAAAGAGATCATCAGTGCGCTTGACGTCCTTGTACTGGCAGGTTCGTTCTCTTCGGTGGTTTCACCTTGCTATTTAGTATGCCACTGATGTTGCCGTTCTTTAATCATTCTTTTTATACAATATCATATCCTTATGATTTTAAAAGCTTTGATATTTTGTGCAAATCCCAAATCGCTATTTGCATGCAAGTTAGTGAGTGTATTCTCCCCGATCATTGTGACAGCTAGCAGCATCAACTTCTGTCACAGGATGAAGTGTTTTTAGTGTCTTCTCTCTCTAGTACAGTAGGGGGCCCTCTTTAGTCCGCCAATAAACCCACTAAAGAAATAAAGATAACATCTTTACAGAATTCACAGAGGGTAATATTTTAAATTAAGGGACAAAAACGGGTATGTTAATAATAGCAATAATGAGGTTCTTAAAAAAAACGCGTTAATTAATAGAATTTAATCAACACCATGCAGATAGATTATCATGTCACACTCCAGTACATAGGTGGCGGTATGCACCTTTACAGTTGGTTTTGAACCAGCAAGAAAACCCACAAAAGAAAAAAAAACCCACAAAAGAAGAAGAGAGCATCTTTCCGAGCTTTTTGCAAATACCAAAATACAGCAATTATGAATTACCAAATAACAGGGGGTAGACGGACATTACACTTTACAGAAGATATATAATTCAATTCAAATAACGTTATTATGGAGCGAATTTTGTGCCAAAATTTTACAAACAAATACAGCATTTTGCAAACAAACTCAATCTGTTTTACAAAGGGAAAACTTGACTCGCAAACAAACAGAAAACGCTTTGCAAATAATAAAGACAATTTGAGAGAAAATGCAGATGTGTTACAAATATGTACTGTGTTTTGTAAATGTGACCATGATTTTTTCACAAATGTGACCATGATTTTTTCACAAATGTGACCATGATTTTCTCACAAATGTGACCATGATTTTCTCACAAATGGGACCATGATTTTCTCACAAATGGGACCATGATTTTCTCACAAATGGGACCATGATTTTCTCACAAATGGGACCATGCAATCCAGAACAGCAGATGGCGCTGTTTCAACTTTTTCAGGCATTGGAAAAAAGCCCAGGGGAAAAGCCCTGAATTTTAACATACATATCACCCCTGACAGTGGCAGCAACTGAATAAAGACATTTCATTTGTCGGGCTTCATTCTGTTAATCTCACTGATTTTATTGTAAGTGTTAATAATAATAAATGTTTGTTAATAGTAAACAAATTCTGTGTGTCAAGACAATGAATTCAACTTACAATGCTTATCAAAAGATGCAGGATAATAAATGAAACTCTTTGGAGAAAGAGTGTGGTAGGGACATAATAAACCCAACATCGGCTGTCTGGACAGAGTGGCCAGTTCAAGCAACAGTAACCAACCAACCAGGATCATAGTCATTTGAGCACTCTGAACAAGATAAACTTCTACAAAATGTTAATCCTTTTAAAGTTGGTCTTATTTTGTCAGGCTAGGAGGACCAGTTTAAACCAGCTTCTTTCACAATAGCCAAGCTGGCAAAGCTTCCAGCCTAGTCAAGCTGGTTTGGGCTGGTGTGATCAGCCTGACCAGCTAAAGTATAAAAGCAAAAATCCTTCTAATACTAGCTTAAGCTAAAACCAGGCTGGAACACCATCTTAACACTCTGGGGTCAGCTGCGGCGCGGGCGCCGCAAACTCTTTATTTTTTAATCACTCCCCAAAGAGACTTAGATAACTCTGCTGATTTTGGACATACAGATATGATTTATACATCATTTAAAACGTTAAAGTGTCTAGTTTTTTTCTGTCCACTCCCAATAAAAACAGAATGTTGTGCTTTTCGCAAAATTAAGAAAATAAACATGATGCGCGTTTTGTTCTCTCTCCCTAAGTGAAGTCCTTTCAGAAACACGTCAGAAAAATGAACTGTAACTTAACGAATACTTGTCATACAAACAACAGATAAATGTCTACATAATGCTTCGAATGTCTGCTTTTAAATGATGTAAGTGAAATCGAAAACAAATATTGTAATTCGTTGTTAACTGTATTAGAAGAGAGAGATGTACCGTCTTTCTTCTGTTGCTTCATTATCTATAATGAGCCACGCCCCGCTCCATTGAAGAGAAGAGCAGAGATCATCCATATTCATTAATCAACCCCACAGTCAATGGACATTCCGTCTCTGCAGCCATTCACTGCTGTGTTGAGTTTTAATCCGAGTGCTGAAAACATGACATCTACTTGTTTACTAGTGACTGTAACTAAAGTTATCTCCAGATGCGAGTGTGACTCGATCGACGTCCAGACGCACACACAAACACACAATGCCTCATATTTGAAGCGCTTTGTGGTATCATTATAAAAGATGCGATTGCACACACCACATAACTGTTTACTCGCACCTAAATCTCCAGACAGACGCGAGTGTGTGTGCTTCGTCAGTGTGATGGGATCGATGTTCAAACTCACACACACACGATGCCTCACTTTTGACGCGCTTTGTGGTATTCTTAAGATGCAAGTGTGTGTGCTTCGTCTGTGTGACGCGATGTCCAAATGCACACACAAACACACGATGCTTCATATTTGACGCACTTTGTGGTGTTCTTATAAAAGATGCAAGTGTGTGTGCTTCGTCTGTGTGACGCGATGTCCAAACTCACACACAAACATACGATGCCTCATATTTGACGCACTTTGTGGTGTTCTTATAAAAGATGCAAGTGTGTGTGCTTCGACGGTGTGACGCGATGTACAAATGCACACACAAACACACGATGCCTCATTTGACGCGCTTTTTGGTATTCTTATAAAAGACGATTGCAAACATCACATCTACTTGGTTACTCTCGCCTAGTAAATAAAAGTTATCTCCATGCGCTTATGTTTTCTTTGTGCTTCCGTCAGACGTGATCAACGGCCAAACGCATACACAAACACACAATCATATTTGACGCACTTTGTATTAAGACGCATCTAAACACATCTAAAACCCAGTTTATTCGCGTATATCTCTGCACAGTAAGTTTATTTAATGCAGGATCATGCATGTGAAGGCATTTCTTTTGTCTTGCTTTCACAAACAAACACTTAACAATAATGGCATCTTCACATTCCTGCCTAAAGGCTCATTATGCAGCTCATTATGCAAGTGTATTGTTCTTCAGCAGTGTATTGTCAATCACAGATTATTCAAGAGCTTCCAGCCTCCTTGCATATTGCCTTCCTAACCAAAAAGTGACTTTGAAATTGTAAATCAATATATTGTGTTATGTGAAGGAGTAAGCAGAATGATTTTCACATCATTTTAAAGAAAAAACTCTAGACTACTAGATCCTGCTTTGAAAAGTTTTAGGAAAACATGTTTAGAATGAGTTTTGTGGACTTATATCAGTCACTTAAATTTTTTATTTTTTCAAAAACCACGCATAAACATTTTTCTCTCAAAAATACAAACATGTTCATACATGTTAATCATATAATATAGTAGCCCAGTTTGTGCTGAATGCAGTGTTATAAGACTTTTGCCATTATTATGTTTTTAAGCAACTGAAAAAAGCACAAATGTCAGTGCAGGTCAAAACTTCTCCAGGGCCCTAAAAACCCCTTAGACCCCAGAGGGTTAAACCAGTCAACCAGCATAGGCTGGTATTAGCTGTTATTTTTCTGCAGGGGATATAATAAATTTTATTTATAATGCACTTTCTAAAACTCAAAGCACCATAATATATGAGATTCTCAGGAACATACACATACAAAAGTAAACAAGTTAGTAATAATCATTTTGCAATAGTAAGCTATTTTAAAAGGATAAGTCTTTAAGGATCACTTAAAACAGTCCAGTGATGGTGAGTTTCTTATCACCAAAAGAAGAGAATTTAGAGAATCAGACGGGGTATAGGGATTGACAATTGCAAATGTATAGAATTCAGATGGAATTCAATGTCTTTACACACAGAATGTGTTTACTATTAACAGACATTAATTATTATCAACACTTTCAATAAATCCAGAGATTAACAACATGAACCACGAAAAATTAATTTAGTCTTCATTCAGTTGCTGGCACTGTCCGGGGTGATATGTAAGTTAAAATTCAGGGCTTTTCAGGGAGACTAGTTGAAAATGCCTAATAAGGTTGAAACAGCGCCATCTGCTGTTTTGGATTGCATGGTCACATTTGTGAGAAAATCATGGTCCTGTTTGTGAGAAAATCATGGTCCCATTTGTGAGAAAATCATGGTCCCATTTGTGAGAAAATCATGGTCACATTTGTGAGAAAATCATGGTCACATTTGTGAGAAAATCATGGTCCCATTTGTGAGAAAATCATGGTCACATTTGTGAAAAAATCATGGTCATATTTACAAAACACAGTACATATTTGTAACACCTCTGCATTTTCTCTCAAATTGCCTTTATTATTTGCAAAGTTTTTTCTGTTAGTTTGCGAGTCAAGTTTTCCCTTTGCAAAGCAGATTGAGTTTGTTTGCAAAATGCCAAATTTGTTTGTAAAATTATGGCACAAAATTCGCTCCATACCGTTATGCCCTAAAACAGATTTAAAAACATTAAAGTGGCATTTTGTAGTTTTTCAACTTTCATAATATATTTTCAAGACCCTTGTGATGGGCCATCGACTTAAAATAGGTTGAATGACATGTCCACCGTAGCCTGACTCTTTATCGCTTTTACTCATACTTTTAAACTTTGGTTCCTTTTCAGTCGGTCACTACGACGTCACGTCGTGACCGACGAATTGGGAACCGCTTCGCGGGTGACCTATCTGCTTCGAGAAACCTTTAAAACGCCAATGAACTTGGCATGCAGATAATTGCATCTGCCGGCGCCGCCCCGCCGCACAGGTATTTAATGAGCGGCAGGTGCAGTTATCAAATCAGCTTTTTAGCTTCGAAAGCTGGCAGACTGACTGCTCACGAGAAGCTACTCTCTGCTCTTTGGAGAACTCTGCGTGTTTGATTTGGTTGGGCAAAGGCATTTCAGCGGAGGCTCGCGGGTGTTCCACCTCTCTTTTTAAATTTTTTTCTCACTCTTAGTTGAGTGTGTGCGTAGCCGTTCCCCTGTGTGCTTCATCAACATCAGCACATTAAAAGAGTGTTTCCTCTAAAAGAGTATTGCGGTGTTCTGCGTCTTTTTAAAGACAGCATTTCACTTGCACTGAGGCAGGAGCGTCTTTTTAAAGATGTCTTTCTGTCCGTGTTTCTGGATGCGGCAAATGTATGGGTCCCCGGGTGGCCACGATCGTCCTCTCTCGTGCGCAAGAGTGCATGCTGAGGCGGCATTCGTGGAGGGTTTATACTCCTAAGAGAGCGTGAACCTCTTGGATGGCGGAGACGGTTTCGTACCTCCGGGAACGTCACCCCCTTTTTTTCCGTTGCGGAGCCCCGTTAAAGGTGCGGTGGCAAAACTCCGGAAATCTTATCTCCGTATAAACGGTGCTGAATCGGTTAGCTGGTTCGTCCAGTGACTCTCAGCACCCCCATCCACAGCCAGAGGTGCCGTAAGAGACGGGTGGCGCGTGTTCTACGTGCTCTCGTCCTCTTTCAGCCCTCACGAGGATTCTATGTCTGTCACAGCATCGGAGAGGGGGTCGTCTATTCGGTCGCCGACTCGGACCCACTCCCGCCTTCGGGTTGGGTAGGGGCTCCCGTGCTCGACCCCGAGTGGCGGCCATGTACGCTCGGGAGCGCGGAGACGGTCTGTGTGGAGCGGAGAGCTCCCCCCCCACCCGCACCGTCCCGCCTAGATGATTGGCACTTCAGGACTGCAAGAACAGCCCCAACCTTCTGTGCCTTTTCTTCCCGGGGTGCATGTTGGTTGACACGGTCGTGGAAAACTCGTTTTCCTCCCGGAACCGACCGTTCAGCCATCACCTCTCACCTCTCCTGACGGCGGGGCCGCTAAGGGTTATGCTGCTCCAAGAGACCAGCCTCCCTCCCCTCACAGACCCACGGGCTTGTGAGAGGCGGCCTCTGCCGTGCGCGCCATGGCGTGATGCAGGTCCGCAGGCTACGGCACTGAAGGATCTGCACAGGCGAGGTCACGGTCCGGCAACTAAAGAATCCTGTGTGGCTCTGACCTGGCGCTACGAGCGACTGGGTTCACCCCACAGGCCGCCGGACGTGCTATGCCCACCCCCCGGTGGTCCAGGGACGCCATCTCTGGTTGTGTCTTGCGGGCATTAAGTAGGTTATTAATAATCGCCCTAATGTTCCTTTTTAGACCAGCCATTTCGGCGACGCGGCTGAGAGTGTTCAACAATGATCGGCCGCTTTAGAGCAGACTGAGGCTTCATGCCACGTCGGAGCCTAGCTGCCCCCTCCGTTACGTCAGTATATTGGTCTGCTTTTCGCCGAGGGTGTCCTGCTACGGCTTTTTCGTTCCTTCATCCCGGCAGCTCTAAGGAACCTGTCGTAAGCTGTTCACCCGCCCACTCAGCCCGCTACAAAGGTGGAAAATGAAACTTAGCGGCTCTGAGTCGGGCGACCTGAAGATGGAGAGGATCGCTCGTCAGGAGATGGTGAAAACATCACTCTCCCCCCCACCCCGTAGGAGGGCCGGGTGGGGAATCCTTGGTTTCGTTTTGTGTTCCGCCGACTTCAATCGGCACCCACTAACCTCAAAGAGCGAATTCCTCTTCTTTCTCCAGGTCCCCGGAGGCATATAGGAGTTTCGGACGGGCTCAAAACCCTACGTTCTCCTCTTCCTCATTCGCCAGCGGATGTATCGAGCGGGACATCTACAAGGGAGCCCCCTTTAGCTCAGCATCCATCAGCGGTTTCGGGTGAGTGTTTCATTACACACCACATCTCACAATGCGGCCAAAGAGCACGCGTCGTTGAGTTCCCCGTCTCCGCTCGCCACGGGTACACATCGTGCCGTTAATTTCCTCTCGCTCGGTATCTGGGGGCCTGGGAAGAGCTTCCCAGCCCGTCGCGTTGGCTTTTACGCACGATCCGTCTCGGTTATACATTCAATTTGCCCGGCTACCTCTCAAATATTCAGGCTTCACCACGGTGAAGGCTGCCGATGCGCACGTACTGCGTGCGGAAGATTGCTGTCCTATTGGCGAAGGACGCGATCGAGCCGGTCCCTCCAGCCGAGATAAAGTCGGGGCTTTACAGCCCTTACTTCATTGTACCCAAGAAGAGTGGCGGGTTGCGTCCGATCCTAGATCTGCGTACTGAGTCGAGAATTCACAGAATTCACAGAATGCTGTTCAAAATGTTTACGCAGAGGAGCATATTTTAATGCATCCGCCCACAGGATTGGTTTGCAGCCTTCAACCTGAAGGACGCGTACTTTCATGTCTCCATATTTCCCCGACACAGGCCGTTTCTCCGCTTTGTGTTCGAGGGGTGGGCATATCAGTACAAAGTCTCACCGTTCGGGCTTTCTCTCTCTCTCTCCCTGTGTCTTCACGAAAGTTGCGGAGGGCGCACTGCAGCCCCTCAGAGAGAGAGAGCGGTGTTTGCGTTTTGGCGTATTGGCTCATAATAGCTCAGTTTCGTCAGATGCTGCGCACACACATAAATCGTGTACTTTAACACCTCGCTCGTCTCGGTCTTCAGGTCAACTGGGGAAAGAGTAAACTTTGCCCCGTGCAGAGGATCTCTTTTCTCGGAATATAACGGGATTTGGTCGATTTATCAACACGTCTCATAGAAGCGCGTGTTCAGTCAATTCTGACTTGCCTAAACATTTAAAGGCAGGGTTGCGGTTCCACTAAAATAATTTTAAAAACTTCTGGGGCATATGGCAGTAGCTGCGGCTGTGACACCGCTCGGGCTGCTCCATATGAGACCGCTTCAGTGTTGGCTTTATGACCGAGTCCCGAGGAGAGCGTGGCTCACCGGCTTTCACAGTATTATAATTACATCGAGATGCCGTCACACTTTCACCCCGTGGTCAGACCCAACGTTTCTCAGGGTGTGGATGCCACTGAGATAGGTCTCCAGGCATGCTATTGTTGGCAAAAATGTCTCTACAACGGGGTGGGGAGCTACGTACGGCGGGCTCGTCGCTTCGGGGGTCTGGTCGACATTCCAGCGACATTGACATAAATTGCCTCGAGCTGTGCACTGTATATCTTGCGCTCGTCCGTTTCATCAACGTGATTCGATGCTTAAGATGTATTAGTGCACACCGACAAAACTGCGGCTGTAGCGTATATCTATCGCCAAGGCGGTCTGCGCTCTCGTCACCTGTCGCATCTCGCCCGTCTCTCCTCTTCTGGAGTCAGAAGTATCTGAGGTCTCTTCGTGCCATTCACATATCGGGGTCGCTGAACACAGCGGCAGACGCGCTCTCATGAGCAGCGCGCCCCGGCGAGTGGCGGCTCCACCCCCGGTCGGTTCAGCTGATTTGGAAATGTTTCGGCAGAGCAGTTAGATCTGTTTGCTTCTTCAGAGACAACCCATTGTCGCCTGTTTTATTCATTATCCGAGGGAACACTCGGCGTGAATGCACTGGCACACAGCTGGCCGCGGGGTTTCCCCCCCAGTAAGCTTTATTGCGCAGACACTGTGCAAGTCAGGGAGGACGAGGAGCGCATTCTATTAGTTGCGCCGTACCGGACAACTAGGAATTGGTTTTACAGAATTCACTCTCCTCGCGACAGTCCCTCCCTGCCTGATTCCCTGGCACATTATGGCACCCTCGCCCCGATCTGTGGAACCTCCATGTGTGGTCTCTGGACGGGGCGCGGAGGTTTTAGGTGATTTACCCCAGGCGGTATCTAACACCATCACTGTAGCGCGAGCGCCGTCTACGAGGCAGGCGTGTACGCTGAAATGGAACCTGTTTGTTGTATGGTGTACTTCTCAACGAGAGGACCCCCGGGAATGCTCGATCAGTATTGTGCTTTTATATCTCCAGCACCGCTTGGAGAAGAGGTTGTCACCACTTATCATTAAAGTAGATATCGCGGCAATATCCGCGCATCACGTACCCATAGACGGTAGATCTGTGGGTCAGCACGATCTGGTCATTAGGTTTTTAAGAGGTGCACGGAGGCTGAATCCTTCGCGCCCTCCCTCTATTCCTCCTTGGGACTTGTCCATGGTGCTGAAAGCCCTTCAGGACTGCCCTTTCGAGCCTCTGCGGACGGTGAGCGTCAGGTTTCTCACTATGAAACCTTTGACGCTCCTCGCATTGGCTTCTATTAAAAGGATAGGGGATCTTCATGCATTTTCGGTCAACGATTCGTGCCTTCAGTTCGGGCCGGCTGAATCCAGCGTTACACTGAGACCCCGGCCGGGCTACGTGCCTAAAGTTCCCACCACTCCCTTCAGAGATCAGGTGGTGAGCTTACAAGCGCTGCTTTCGGGCAGACCCAGCCATGGCTTTGTTATGTCCTGTGCGTGCACTACATGTGTATGTGGATCGCATTCAAAGCTTTCAGACCTCAGAACAGCTCTCTGTCTGTTACGGTGGTCAGCAGAAAGGGAAAGCTGTCACTAAACAGAGGATGTCTCATTGGATTGTAGACACAATCGCCCTGGCTTATGAGAAACAGGGCATTCCTTGCCCTTTTGGGTTGAGAGCCCATTCAACCAGAAGCGTGGCTTCATCTTGGGCTTTGGCTCGTGGTTCCTCGCTTTCAGATATTTGTAGAGCTGTTGGCTGGGCGACACCTAATACGTTCACTAGATTCTATAGTGTTCGTGTTGAGCCGGTATCCTCTCGAGTTCTCTCGTCAGATCAGTGAGAACATCGAGGAACGGCTCCTGTGTCGGCTTGGAGCCCTTCTTTTTGGTGCTGCGCAAAAACCGCACCATTATGGAAGGCCATCAAGGCAAAAACGTTACAAAAAATGTTTTTTGTCTTCTCCACCGCTTGGTGGCCGATGTTGCGGAGCATCGGCTGCCAGCCTCTCACTAGATGTATCCTTGACTATCTGGGTGAGGCTAGCACCCACATTGCGCCCCCTAGTGGTTTCTTTGTGAGTATTTCCGTGGAAAGTTTCTGATTTACCATGTTTCCCTTAGCGGAGTTCATTCCGCGCCTCTCTAGTGTTGCTAAGAGAGTGTATTTTTTATAGACCTCGTGTCTTTTTATCCATCACCTTAGTGGTAGACCCCTAGAGGGTTTTCTTTCCGCAGCGATCTCAGTCCCGCCTGACGAGTTCGCTTCCCAGTTCGCCTAGTCACTATCGTGGGTTAAGGAACAAGTAGTGACCGGCCTCTGCTTCAACCCCATTTCCGTTCCCTTAAAGAGGAGAGTCGGAGGGTTTATGCAGGCACTGGAAGGGTCAGCTTCAGTGGCGCTTTGGTAGGGATTCCCAATTCGTCGGTCACGACGTGACGTCGTAGTGACCGACTGAAAGGGAACGTCTCGGTTACATATGTAACCCTCGTTCCCTGAAGGAAGGGAACGGAGACGTCACGTCCCGTCGCCACAGTTTGCTGTTCCACTGCTGATATCGGCCGGACCCTTTCCTTCTGTCCAGCTTTCTCAGCAAAAAATAGCTGATTTGATAACTGCACCTGCCGCTCATTAAATACCTGTGCGGCGGGGCGGCGCCGGCAGATGCAATTATCTGCATGCCAAGTTCATTGGCGTTTTAAAGGTTTCTCGAAGCAGATAGGTCACCCGCGAAGCGGTTCCCAATTCGTCGGTCACGACGTGACGTCTCCGTTCCCTTCCTTCAGGGAACGAGGGTTACATATGTAACCGAGACGTTTTCGGGTAGTAACCCGAGCACAGAAAGAACTACAAAATTCGACTGCTTTACGGCATACGGCACTTCATCCTGTTCCTCAAATTCGGACGTGAGAGCGCAACTATTTATTTTCCTGATGTTTTTTTCATGGACGAAGCGGCAACTACAAAAAAGAAACTTAAGGCTTTGTAGGAGGAGACCAGAAAGAGAAAACAGGAGAGTGACAGAATAAAAGGAAGGATGAGGATCAATATTGGGCCAGCGAAGAGGAGGGGTTCCTGACAGATGCTGACTTTGCTGTCATGGTTTTAGACTAGTAAGTAATAATGTTATATTGCTTGCATATTAAATAAGAAAAATGTTCTTGAAATAAGTTTACTTTTTCACTTAATTGAAACATTTTCTTATTCCATTGGCAGATTTTTTTCTTGTTTTAAGCACTAATACACTTAAATTTTATATTTTTTGTCTAAACTAGACTTATTTTCCTAGGTCATTTGGCTCATCAATAGAAAACATCTTAATTTAAGAAGTATTAGATATTTTTACTGAAAAAAAGACAAAAATACTAAGAAAGTCATTTTTTGCAGTGAGATGAGGTGATGAAAGATTAAATGGGCGTGTACTGTAGATGTACGTGTGCCTGTGGTACGGTGAATGGGGGAGCACTGCTGTGTTGGTGTGCCTGTGTTGTACAGTTGATACAGTAACTGAAGAAACATCAAACCTGACTGTCCTGACTCCTGCTTCGCTGCCTGGCAGCTGCAGCCGAAAATTTTACATTTTCTCTGATGGCGTTTTGGGGAACAAAAAACCATTTATATTGAGACCTGTTCCTTTGACTGCTCCGATTATAAACCGTGTATTTTTGATAGGAAAATGAAGTTCAGTGACTCTCTCTCAGCTGTCGATTCCCTGCATCACACTTCCCACTGCCCAGCCAACATTGATATGTGGGTCCTATCTAGGCAGCGGTTCCATGTGGTGATGGGCTTAACATGGGCAATATATGTGGGTCCCATGTGGGACCCTCCTGGCACCTATGTGGGCAAAATAATTTCACGCTTGAAATACATCTTTATACATTTAAAATCTTAAAATAATTACTTTTGTTTGATTGTCACTTTTATACAAAGAGTAAATAATATAACAATTATGATTTGATCAGTATAAAACTTAAATATGATATTTATAATGTTCACCTGGCTATGGATTTATCAAATAATAATTTTATTTTAATTTGCACAGTTGCAATGAGGGAAAATAAGAAATGTAAGAAAGTTCATCAGCTTGAAATATTCTGGAAGAAGCCTGATTAGTGGAGTCAGGTGTTTCGTATAAGGAGACATCATTACAACCTGCTCATTGCTAAGACACATTACGCTTGACAAAGTAGTCCTGCTTCCAATGTTTTTAAGTTAGAATTCCTTGACATTATATCATATCATATTTCATATAATTTTTTTAGGGTTTAATAGATTTTACTTGCAGGGGGAAGACATTGTGGTCAGTCAAGATGTGAGAATGATGGACAATTTGCTTATACGGCAGTCATGGGACTGGAGAATATTATTTATGTACAACTGTTTAGATGGTTTGATCATTTTTTGCTTTAGTCATATGGATCATTGAGCTTAATGCTTACATTTCTATACTACATGGTTTGAATTATTAAATTTTGTCCGAATTCTTTGTAAAAGGCCTCATTTTATGGATTCTGACATGGACTATGAGAGGCCTAATGTCGAGACTATCAAGTGCGTGGTGGTTGGGGACAACGCAGTTGGAAAGAACCGGCTCATCTGTGCCCAGGCCTGTAACGCCACTCTCACACAGTACCAGTTGCTGGCCACACATTGTGTGCCCATTGTTTGGGTCATAGATCAGTACAGAGGCTGCCAGGAGGTGAGAAATGTCTAAACTTTTGTTGTAATTTCTAAATAATATAGCAATTATTATTGATCATAATGTATCTAAACAATAACTGCCTCGAAAAATGAAAGGTACATTTTTGAAAGCCTATTTGATGGGTAAATCTCCATGCATGTGATGGGTATGTTTCTCCGGTCAGGTTTTAGAAAGGTCCAGAAATTTGGTGGATGATGTCAGTGTGTCCTTGCGTCTCTGGGACACCTTTGGCGACCATCACAAGGACCGTCGGTTTGCGTATGGCAGGTGAACTTTCAATATGAACTTACGTTCAACCTGTGACAGCACAACTGAGTTTCAATTTAAAAAAAACACCATTATGGCGATCAGTGTTTGCATTTCGTCAGCTCATTTACATTTAAAGGGGCACACCCAAAAATGGAACATTTTTGCTCACAACTACACACCTGGCCATTTTACATGTTATAATAAATTATCTGTGGAGTATTTTGAACTAAAACTTCACAAATGCACTTTGGGGACACCAAGACTTATTTTACATCTTCAAAAGTCTTGTGAAATATTCCATTTAACCCTAATAAGTCCCTTGGGGTCAATCTTACCCCCAAGCCAATTTTCTTTTGTTCAAAAACATGGTTCCCTTCATCACAGAGTGGAATAAGATTTTGTGACTTTTCCAAATTATCTGTTAAGATTCATAAAAAAAACTGGGCTTGACTCGGTCGTTCTAAAGAGGTGTAAAAAATTCACCAAAAAAGGCCCTTTGGGGGTAAAAATGACTCCAATTGAAATGAATGGGAAATGCAAACAAAAATATTTTTTTTCCTTTTATTTGTCCAAAAAATCAATGCATCTAGAATAAATCTGAAAATTTTAAAACAGAAATGAGGCCTGGTACTAGAGCACAAATTCAATATAGAAAATACATCAATTACATACACACACACACACAAACAGACACACACAAACACGCAAAGGTATGACTGCCACAGAGAGCATTTTTACAGAATTTGGCAAAAAACATCCACAGATGCAAAACAAAGATGTAAAACACACACACGAGCGCACATATACAAACACGCACGCGCACAAACACACACGCACACAAAGACACAGTTAAACTTACACACACATAAAGAAATTTCTGTGGAATTTTGTAAAAACAGACATTTCAAAATGCATCAAAAACTACAAAAAACTCTACTATTTGAAATAATATTTATTTTTAATGTCCTTTTCTAATGTTTATATAAACATAAATTCACAAAATGTATCACTAAAGTGGTGATGTTGAGCAGTTGGCCACATTCAGTGAAATGAATGGGTCTCTATGGGCATCTGCTGGTCGAAATGATTTATTTTCTAAACTGTAATTCATTTATGTTTTTTTCTAAACACCAAATGGCCAAATTCAACAGATAACATCTAGATCAATATCTAAAAACAATTTAAATCAAATTTAGATCATCATTTATGTGAATGTTTCATAAACATTTATATTTTTCAGGCAAGCTAATGGTGTAGTTGAGGAATTAAGTGGTAAAGAGGTACAAAAGTACTTCATATTTCCCAAAACACAGCATTAATGTATAGATGGGAAGTAAACAAAAAAAATGATATATTATTTTTATCATTAAAAATTTATATATTTTTTTGTAATCACTCTTTTAATCTCTGGGGTCATTTTTACCCCCAAGGAACTCTCTATAGCCTGGATTAGTAATTGTTTACCAATGTCATAATTTGACAGCATACATTTTTCTCACTTTTCCCTTATTTTATATACACAAAACATAAAAAACACATAAGAACCTTGCTTTGTGGACTGCGTGTGAATGTTTCTTTAACAAGTTTAGAACATGAAACAGAACGTGTTCTTCACATATAATAGCGATTCTGTCAGTGATTGTTGATGAACTGATTATTGGACAGTATTAAGTATCATTTGATAGGTTACAGTCAAATCCCTGCTCACAAAGTTTTGAAAATGTTAACTGTGATCTGAAAAATTTAACAAAGTGCCTACTGTTCAAGTTCTTTGTCTTCATATTTCCAGAATGTTTGTTATGCATGGTACAAGCACCCAATGTCCACCACAGCGTGCAAAATCGCCACATCTGTTGGTTATGCAACAAAATTAGATTGACCATGCACAAAGTGGTGCACAAAGATAACCAGTCAAGACAGAAACAGTCATTTTGTGTATTGTGTGTCCCTTTAAACATTCTTATCAGGGGGTATTTTACACATATGAACCACACATACAATAGAGCATGCTTCATTTAATTTACTAGACACTTTTATTGAAAATAATTTTGAGCACAGAATGAGAGGTTGGTGGATGTGTGACAGGAATCTTGAGCATTAAGTAAGACCAACATTCATGATAAAAAGTGACTTTCATGGAGGAGTGAGATGTTAACCACTGCTTTACCAGGAAGAACTTCTTATATGTGCAAAAAGCACAAAGATGAATCCTGAAACCATTTTCTTTTAACCTGACACTGACCCAATTTTTGAGGGCGGCCTTAACTTGATGTAAAGCAAACCACATTTTACTGTAAGAACAATATACTAATAATGAAATTTGGTGATCACAGTGCGATGGTTTGAAATTTTGGAAAAATTTAGTAAAATAAATTCTACTATATTAATTGTGTACAACTAAGATTATGTTCAGAATTGGCCTGTCAATCCGAACCTGAAACAGCCAAAATTGTATACAAGCTGTTTATTGTACATGTTGTTTCCTGTGCATATGCAGAAGATATGACCGAATGAGACCTGTGAAGACTTGCCAGTCTTTTAAAGGAAGAGTTTAAAATGGTGCCAGATCCCTACAAAAGATAAACAAGGCTTATATCAAGTTATCATGGTCTTTGGGTTTATAAACGTTAAGGGTTTAGGGGGACGTTAACTTTTTCATTAAAATGTAATTTTGCATTTGTAGTGCATTGGTTTTACTCCAGGTTCCAGTTTGTGCAATATTACATTTTGTTTGAAATGTTCTCTAAATAATAATCATGCAATAATCGTGCATATCTCGAAAATATGTCATATATACTTCCTTTCATCATGCTGCATAGTAAATAATCAGTAAATATTTTATTAATGTGTCCTTGCTAAATGTATACTTTAATTTTAATGCATAAACAACCGACCCTACACTGTCAGAATAAAAGTACAGAAGTTGTCATTGGGACAGTATAAAAATCCTAATAACACTATCATATAGGTACAGATGGGTACATTTGAAGTACTAACTTGCACCCATTAGTATAACCAAACTACCCAATAGAACATCCAAAGAGCATTAGAGGAAAGCCATTCAAAATAAAAAAAAAATTATAAAGAAATGTGAACAATATTTTGATATAATACATTTTTATTTACAAAATGACTATTGCTTGGTGTGTAAACATTTCTTTTCATTGTGAATTCCAAAGTTATACAATTATTATTTACAAAACAAATAATATATAGGTATATATTACAGCGTGTGACCAGAAATGTGAAAATAATAAAATAAAACAAACAAAAATTATAGTTAAGCCAGAAAAGCTAGTGACCATTGATTGGGTAATTTTCAATTTCAATTTTCAAGATGCATATTGAAATAAACAAGCAGTCTTTTTGAATCAGCAAGGTTACTCATTTTTTTCCAAGAAACCATTTAAGTATGGCACATAATTTAGAGAATCCCATTAGTGTAACTCACAATTTTCACGTTTAATCAAAACCAAAAGAAAAGTATAGTGTATAGTTAAGAAAGGGATAGGGCATTTGGCATAGTGAAGCAATAAATGATTTGAACTTTTAAAGTAAATGTGCTCATTTCAGTATACTGTATTGAGTGGGGTGACATCATTTGGTGTTATACTGGAAAGCTAAAAGCAATAAGAAATGACCAAGCATATAAATGTATTGTTTTACATACCGTATGATTGTCACCAATACTTACACACTGTAAAAAATTCTTTGCTCCCTGATTAATTCAGATCTACACGTCATTTTAACTTATTTGTCTTGACTAGTATAGAGGAAGTTGACTCATTTCAACAATATTTTATAAGTTGTAGCGACTCATCGCTTGCCTTTTACAGTGCAGTGTTCTTCCATAAATCAGAAGGTAAGATAGGTGTATTATTATTATTACGCTGCCTTTTGGCATTAACGAAGCAATTAACGAAGCGATAAGCACAGTGGGGGCCGATGACATCTCTTCCGAGGGGGTGAATTCAAAATATGTGTTCATCGTGTCATGCAGCATGTCATGTCAAAATATGTGTTTGTTGCGTCATGTGAACCATGTGCATCATGTGTCATGTTAAACTACGTATCTGCTGCACAGTGTTTATGATAAAAGTGACGCTCACATTCACAAAATACTCGCAAGACACTTACTTTACACTTATTTTGACATGACGTATGCACATAGGTTTACATGACGCGCCAAACACATATTTTGACATGACGAGCCACACAAATGACGGCTAAATACATGTTGTGACGAGTTTCGCACCGTGCGCGTCACCCTCGAAAAAAAGTCATGGCCTAGCGAAAGTGAAAAGATCAAATTTTTTTGCCCTCAAAGTAATTGATTGTCTTGCAGATTTCCATCCACTTCAGGAGTTATTTTTGTCTTGCCTTGCAATGCAAACCATAGCTCACTGGAGTTAAACAAAATGTTGGTGACAAATGCTGCATTGTTACAAAATGCCATGTGATATTTCCTCATCCACACGTCTTTCAGTTCATGTAATGATCATCTGATAAGCAGCTGCTTTTCATGAAACTATTGCATTCAACAATTCTTTGCATAATCACTGTTTGTGGCATACTTATAAATACAGTACACATTACATAGGGGTGTCTCCACAGTTAATAACCAAGAAAAATAAGTCAAATATCATACAAAAATAAGTCTAAATTTTGAGATACTTTCAAGATTTTACTGGAAAGTAATCATTTCATACTTTATGTAATAAACCATTGAAATCAATTGGGAAGTGTTAATGTTATTTTGTTTTTTTATCAAGAATGCCAGCAGCCCTCCCATAGTACTTGTGTTTACAGAGCAAACTTGCCCAGTCCAATACCCAGTACACTCTCAGGAATAAAGGTACATGAAGGTACAGACGTTATCACTGGGGTGGTACCTTTTCAAAAAGTACACGTTTGTACCTAAAAGGTAAATATTGGTCTTGCACTTGTACCTCAAACTCAGACCTTTTAAAAGGTACCGTCCCAGTGACAAAAGGGTACAACTTTTGTACCTTTTATCTGAGAGTGTAATGTCACTGCTGATGTATGATTCAGTGGTCTATGTATGTTTATAAGCACAACACGTTGACACATAATTAACACATAAGCACACAAACATGTTCCTTTAACTAAACAAATTAAATTAAACAATTCCAACTTGTTTTTCTAAGTTATGTCAACACTCATGTCAAAACTTGCATAATTAAGTTGTTTAAAGAGCACCTATGGTCCGATTCACGATTTTACATTTCCTTTGGTGTGTATTACATATTAACGATATGCAAAAGGTACAGACTAGAGGTCTTCTCGTGTCCAAAGAAATGTACCCGACCCGAAATGACCCAAATCCCTTCATACCCGAACCCGACGTGCGTAAATAAAAAAAATTTAAGAAAAAGACCCGACCCGAGACAAACCCGAGAAAATTAGACCCAAGTCTGACCCGAACTTCCCGGGTCCGTTCAGAAAAAACACATTCATTTTTAAATTACCCGAGACCCGATGCCGCTATTGTACCCGAGTCATGTCCGAGGCACATGTGAAACTTTTAGACCCGAACCCGATCGGGTCGGACCTCGGGTTTTCGGATCTAAGAGGACCCGTGAAGACCTCTAGTACAGACCCCAAAGTAAATGATGACGTGAGTTATAGTCTCCAACGTAAATCTCTTTTCTTGGACTACAACAAACACATGGATTGTAGGCAACAGTTTACTTCCTGGGCTTGTTGACGTAGACAAGATCGACATTATCAAAATAATTCCTCCCGCTTCAGACTCACAGCCTGTAAGTTAACTCCTGTTAGCATTGCATTGTGAGCGAATCTTTCAAACATTGTAAGGAGCGTCACATTTCCGGCTGACGTCAGAGGTATTCAGACCAATCATAACGTACAGATTTTCATTAAGAGAGTGAAATCTGGAGCTACAAAAATGTATGCATGTGGGAAATAATGTGTTTTTAACCATAAACCACGTGAACACATTGTATTATACCAAACACACAAAATAGCGTTGTGTTTTTGCATTGAAATAGGTGCACTTTTAACTCGCTGCGTTTTTTTTTTCAGTGTTCCTTTCTTCAGTAATAATCATTTAATATGGGGATCAACATGGTAAATGTTACTTTACTGATTGATTGATATATGTGCAAACTCGCCATGTTGGCTCCCATATAAAAAGATAGCATTAATTGACATGAAAACCTGAGAAAGACAAAAAATATAAAATAAAGTAAACAAGAAAGAAACATCCAGCACCATCAAAGATCATCAGTATAATTAGTTACATTAACACTGCTTCATGTTATGGTGGTGACTGTGGTTTATTACATGGTTTCTGTTTAAAAGAGAGCTAATGAATCATTTTTCTATTCTAATGGACACCATTGATTTCCAGTTCTTAGACATCTGTGATTTCTTGGTAAACTCACCAACATCCCCCAATAAACCCTTTACTAAGGTCAGCCCTTGCCTTGGTTACTGCTCAGACACATTTTTTTCTTCAATTGTTTTATGAACAAACAACATCTCTGACCCAAATACACAACATCTTGTGCTTATCTCTGTTGGCCACAGGTTACATTTCCAGGCACTCGTTCATCTTTTCCTCACGTTTGTCCTAGGAAAAGGCATTCACATTAGGCGAACTTGCATTGCCTCTGGCAGCTGACTCACAGGCGGCTCGCTGTATGTCGGATGTACCCATGAGCACGCAGGCAGTTCTTAAAGGCGTGTCCTTTTGATAATAAGAAACTGTCTTCGTGCACTGAACACAAGCATCGTGGTTTTCCCCCAGGCCATTGGAAAAGCGAGTGGAATTGCTAACTTCCTTTTTGTAACGTAGGGATGCTTGCGGGTAAAGATCCTTTCCTTCAGGCACAGGACTTGCCTTGCATGGGCTGGAACAAATTCGTCTGCGTATCTGAGCTGTGTCCCTGCTTAAAGATTTACGAAAGTTGGGTTTAAATAGCAGGTAGACCACAGGGTTGTAGATGGTGGAGGACTTGGCAAAGATAGCCGCTATAGCGAAGGCTAGAGGTGGGACTTGATCGGGTTCTCCGAATGCGGCCCACATTGCCACAACCGCATAGGGGCTCCATGCGCTCAGAAAACCAATACAGACCGCCACTGAAAGCTATTGCAGACAAAAGAACACAAATACAAACATAAACATAAATTCGTTTCACTTTAGTATTTGTTTTACTTTAATACATCGGATCAGCCTGATCTCACTGTTAATATGTAGTATTGCGAGTACCGTGCCTCGCGAGCGATTGAGTAATTGTTATCGTCTGGTGGTGCGATACAACCACTTTACATAAAAATACACACACATTCTCATCATGTTGATTGAATGTACACTCAAAATCATTGTGCATTACGAGTTAAAAAGTAGGCCTAAACGAATGTAGGGAATGAAGAGGTTTGCTAACCATTTGATCATCACTTTAAAGGGGACAGAGAATGAAAAAACATTTTTACCTTGTCTTCGTAGTCTACCCGCATTCACGAACATACAAAAAGTGCTAAACATGCTAAACATCTCAGTCTCATAGAAATTCCTCTTTTAGAAATGTCAGCCAGAAAATGGCCCAATCTGAAAAACTGATGCTTATGACATCACAGGCATCTAACTGCCCATTCACTTTAAAATAATTGGCTACGTTTTTTGAGTGGCAGCAAAGTCAGCCAATCAGTAATGAGATTGCAAGTTAAGCCAGTAGGGGGAGCCAAATAGGTGCAAAACCACTTGTTTAAAATCCCCCAGACTAATAGAGCTATCTGAGAGAGGTTTTTGGGAAGCTTTTAAGGCATTACAGACCCAAACAAATTTTTTTTTGTGTACATGTCACATCACAGAACAAGGATAAATAACCCGTTCAATCATTCTATGTCACCTTTAAATGTAGTGCACTATAAAGAAGAGATAGACTCAATATTTGTTCCTCATCTGCTCACCTTTACAATGAGAACATGTGCATTTGTCGTCTTGGTTTGTGCAGACACATGTTTCTGTATGGCCTGCCGTGATCCTCGCAAAGTGATTAAGATCATGATATAGGAGAGGACAATGATGGCTAATGGAAGGGCATAGCAGAAGAGGAAGAGGCAGACGATGTAGGACATGGACAGAACGTCTTGGCGTGGTGCATACCTGAATACAGGACATGAAAGTTATAGAGGAAGCTCACAGTACCTGTGATACAACTGTTAGGAAACTTAAACAAGAACTAGTTATTTTGGTTTGCAGTGACAGACTGAAGTGTCTGGTTTACTTTAATGCTTTAAGAATCCTCTATACTAGCATGGTCCCAGATCCTTACCAGTCTATGCAGCAGGCTGTCCCGTAGGGTTCAGGACCGTAGTGGCCCCAACCTGCCAAGGGCCCCACGGCAAATACGGTGGCATAACACCACACGCCCACTATCATCAGACAGGCATGAGAGTAGGAAAATGTATTACCTGTGTAAAGAACACAGTAGCATTAAAGCAACATATTTGCAGTAGTTTTGGATATGACCCACAAATGGATAAGCAAGAAAAGATGAATCAATTCTCAAATTATATGGAAATAAATCGGTTATGAATCAGATATATGCTGGGAGACCAGCTTATTCTGGTCTTAGCTAGATTTTTCAGTAGGGTTTCAGTTCTGATAAAGGATGATGTCAGACACAATGTTTCATGGCTCAGGTCACAGTTTTCATAGTGACTGGATCATGGCAGTCCCATGTTCTGTGTGAAAGCATTGGCTTTGTTTGATTTGCTCCCTTATTTATTGCGTTTGTGTTTGCTTTCCTGTGCTCGATCGTCTGTTTATCTAAAGTGTTTTCACGTGAGTGTTTGTTTAGTCAAGTTATGTAAGTCATATCAAGTCTAGTCTAGTCAAGTTTATTATCACCCTTCAAGTCTTTTTGTTTTTTTTACCTTGTTTACCTCCTCATGGGTTCTGTTTTCCATGTTTAAGTTTGGATAAAAGTCTTTGTGTTCATCTACATCTGCAATCGGGTTCTGTCTCCCCTTAATTCATGACGACACCATGCAGAATTATTCCGTAATGGCATTATTAAACATGGCAAGGATTCATAAAATTTAAACGGAGCAAATAAAATGTAAGATGTTCTTCATAAACCGTCTGTGACAAAGTGGTTGCTGAACAAAGACACACTGTAGAGTTAGCTTAAAGGAAAACACCACAGTTTTTCAATATTTTACTATGTTCTTACCTCAACTTAGACTAATTAATACATTCCTATCATTTTTAATGCGTGCACTTAATATTTGTACAGCACATCGTGAATGTGTTAGCATTTAGCCTAGCCCCATTCATTCCTTAGGATCCAAACAGGGATGAATTTAGAAGGCACCAAACACTTCCATGTTTTCCCTATTTAAAGACTGTTACATGAGTAGTTACATGGAGTAAGTATGGTGGAACAAAATAAAACGTGGCAATTTTTTAAGCGGATAAAAATTGAGAACTATATTGTATGGAGGAAGAGCACTTAGTTTGCAGCACTTGACCTCAGCGCGGAGTAACATCATCACTCTTAACTACCCCCCTCTCAAACTTCCATCAATATTACTGCAGCCAAGTTGTTTGGTAGCTTCTAAATTCATCCCTGTTTAGATCCTATGGGTTGAAACAAACCAGCATTTGGGTTTAAATAAATCCAGCTAACCCATGTTAAGATAACCTTCAGGGGGACCACTGTATTATAAACCAGTGGATAATTTTTAACAACATCCCGGACTGCAGAATCACAGGAAACATTTGACTCGGTTTTAAAAAGATGCTGAATGCTGTTACTGGAAGACAAAAATTTGAAAGAGTGCTGATGCTGGTTGTATTTGTATGTATGCTTGTCAAAGTAGTCACTTCTTATAAGAGACATCACAGATTTGTAGACATAATGTAGGGAATGTTTTTTCTATACACTCTTAAAACTGCTGGGTTGATTTTTTTATGCATGCTGGTTAAATATTGGGCATGCCGCTGGGTTAAAAATTACCCAAATCTGGGTTGGTGTTACCCAATGGGTTGTAAAAACCCAGCATTGGGTCATTTTTAACCAAGCTGTGTTTTCTGTCCAGTATTCACTCATTATGGGATAAAAACAATCCAGGAAACATTATCCCACTATCTCTGGATTTGTGATTCCCTACATTTTTGTGTGGTTTAAACTATATGCACTTACTGACTGCCAACAAAACAGACATTTAATGCAGACTGCGACTCACGACACGGTTGGGACCACCCTGCCCTTAAAGAACAAGTTCGGTATTTTAGACTTAAAGCCCTGTTTTCAGATTGTTTATGGTCAAATAGTATGGTTTTGACTGAAATTTCGACATTTTCGGCTGCCCTGAGAATTTTCGCGTGTTTGTGTTTCAGCTCAGACCTCTACAATGGGTTTAATGGTGCAGTGGAACAATCCTTCCTAAAATGCATTAAACTTTCGTTTACAAAGACGTGAAACTCACCGAGTGGTCAGGGGTGTTCACTGGTATGCTCACACAAAAATCTCTCCAAAATACGCATTCCAACAGGTTTTATCGTAGTTTTTACCAACTCCATTGACTGTATTAGACGTCCTGTGAGGTACGGTATTACTCCGCGCCGGGAACTTTGTTTCTATTCTTGCAATTGGCAAAGGCGGATTAGCGCCACCACCTGGGCTGGAGTGTCTATTATTCAAGCTCTAAGCGGAAGAATGTACGGGTGTGAGGCGTTTGGAAAAATAGGTCCACATGTTAACAACGAATGCTAAAACAGCTGTTGGAAAGCATCTTTTGCAGCGATTTTTGTGTGAGCATATCAGTGAACACCCCTGACCACTCGGTGAGTTTCACGTCTTTGTAAACGAAAGTTTAATGCATTTTAGGAAGGATTGTTCCAGTGCACCATTAAACCCATTGTAGAGGTCTGAGCTGAAACACAAACACGCGAAAATTCTCAGGGCAGCCGAAAATGTCGAAATTTCAGTCAAAACCATTCTATTTGACCATAAACAATCTGAAAACAGGGCTTTAAGTCTAAAATACCGAACTTGTCCTTTAAATCGCCCATAAATGAAATAAAGCAAGACTGTTACAAATGAGTCTTTCATGTTCAAAAAACTTTCCGAACCCTGGCACAGCCATGCTCCGTCATACGTCCAACTGCTTTTTGACATGTTTGGACTTCTATGTTTAGCATGAAGAATCCAACTCTTACACAGTGTTAATACAGTAAGTCAGAATGCATAAAATAGTTTTAGACAGTCACTCACCACCTTTAAGGTTAAAACCCTCTGGATATAGTGAAGGCCAAAAATTGACAGATTAAATATTTGGTTGTATCTCAGGAGGACAAAATAGACAGGTCTGATTTTAAATTAATAAGAGATGGGCAGAAAGAAGATAGCCTAAATATATTGTGAGGTGGAAGCTGTCAAGGGAGGATACCATAGTTTGGGAAGCAGACTTTGAGGCAGCAGACAGAAGAGAGAGCTGTAAGGTTTGTCAGGCTTGACAATCCAAAAAGAACACCACATACAGCATAGCATAAACACATCAACTCCCCAAACAACCACCTGCAAGACATGAGAAGACAGACAACAAGACAGAATAAACCTATGGAGTATTGTGAGCCATAAAAAGGGCATTTTTTATAGCTTATGATTAGATTTAAGACACCCTATTGAGTGTTTGAAATTACAGTCCTATAGACAGTTATAACAATGCAAAAAATGACTTTCTTACTTAGTATTCTTGTCTTGTTATTAGTACAAATATCAAAAAATCTTAAAATAAGATGCATTTTCTTGATAAGCAAAATGACCTAAGAAAATAAGTCTAGTTTTTACACAAAAAAAAACAACAACATAAAATTTTAGTGAATTTTTGCTTTAAAAATATCTGCCAATGGGGTAAACAAAAAACTTCTTGAACTTTTTTTTTAAACGCTTAATTCAAGCAAAAATCAAGAAATAATTTCTTACCCCATTGGCACATTTTTGTTTTGCTTGTTTTAAGCACAAATCCTCTTAAATTTTTTAGTAAAAACTAGACTTATTTTTTTAGGTCATTTGGTAATTTTGCTCATCAGGAAAATACATCTTGATTTAATAATTTTTAGATATTTGTACTGAAAACTAGACAAAAATACTAAGTAAGTAATTTTTTGTTGTGTATTCCTAAAATACATCTTATAAACTGTATGAATATGAATAATTTTTTATTAATATAATGTTCTAATTACAAACCTATAGATAATTATTTTCACAGTTAATGTCACAAATGAACATACACACTTACCTAAAGGATTATTAGGAACACCATACTAATAGTGTGTTTGACCCTCTTTCACCTTTAGAACTGTCTTAATTCTACGTGCCATTGATTCAACAAGGTACTGAAAGCATTCTTTAGAAATGTTGGCCCATATTGATAGGGTAGCATCTTGCAGTTGATGGAGATTTGTGGGACGCACATCCAGGGCACAAAGCTCCTGTTTCACCACATCCCAAAGATGCTCTATTGGGTTGAGATCTGGTGACTGTGGGGACCATTTTAGTACAGTGAACTCATTGTCATGTTCAAGAAACCAATTTAAAATGAATCAAGCTTTGTGACGGTGCATTATCATGCTGGAAGTAGCCATCAGAGGATGAGTCCATGGTGGTCATAAAGGGATGGACATGGTCAGAAACAATGCTCAGGTAGGCTGTGGCATTTAAATGATGCCCAATTGGCACTAAGGGGCCTAAAGTGTGCCAAGAAAACATCCCCACACCATTACACCACCAGCACCAGCCTGCACAGTGGTAACAAGGCATGATGGATCCATGTTCTCATTCTGTTTACGCCAAATTCTGACTCTACCATCTGAATGTCTCAACAGAAATCGAGACTCATCAGACCAGGCAACATTTTTATCAGTCTTCAACTGTCCAATATTGGTGAGCTTGTGCAAATTGTAGCCTCTTTTTCTTATTTGTAGTGGAGATGAGTGGTACCCGGTGGAGTCTTCTGCTGTTGTAGCCCATCCGCCTCAAGGTTGTGCGTGAAAATCCCAGTTACTGAGCAGATTGTGGAATACTCAGACCGGCCTGTCTGGCACCAACAACCATGCCACGCTCAAAATTACTTAAATCACCTTTCTTTCCCATTCTGACATTCAGTTTGGATTTCAGGAGATTGTCTTGACCAGGACCACACCCCTAAATGCATTGAAGCAACTGCTATGTGGTTGATTAGATAATTGCATTAATGACAAATTGAACAGGTGTTCCTTATAATCCTTTAGGTAAGTGTATATTTGGCAATAATACTATATATTCTATAAATTTTATAAGCTTGAATAAATAAAGCAAAAGTGCAAGAGTGTGAAAAGTCCTATAGAAAACAGTTTTGTGTCAGAAGTATTTGCTTACTTGTGAGCAAATGCTGATGGAATCGCTAGAGGAAACAAAGAAACTGTCATCCCCAGGTCACTAATAGACAAATTTATGATGAATAGCTCAGCTGGCTTCAGGGACGATCTCTTACGATATGCCACAAAGAGCAGAATGCTATTTCCTAAAATGGACAGAATACCTGAAGATACAAAAAAAACATGAAGATGCTAGTCACAACCACAAGCAGCTGTGAGTAAATCATGGGGTAATTTTGATATTTGATATTTAGAGCACCTTTCTGCATGTTTAACCCCTGCTAGGTTGATGTGGCAGCTTTTTCTGCTAGCCACGTAACTATCAATAGGGCTTTGCTGAACCTCTTTGTGGTATTTGAAGGCTTACTGAAAGCTTCATTTGACCCTCAGTTGCTTTGTCCTGCTTAGCTTTTCCCCCTGGCATGGTGAAAGCTATCTGCACCCTAAACAGGATTAAATTCCTAGAGTGCCCTGTCACACTTCACTTTTTTCCTCCGCAGCATGACCTGTGAAAGGATTTATCAGCTATTTTAATTTAGAGGCCTGACAATCAACATCCACCACTCCCGCCAGTGGCTTCTTAACTTTTCCTGTCTCAGGTCCATCTCAGGGACCAGGTTGCATAACATGAGACATCTATAGGTTAAAAAGTTATTTTACATTGGATGACGGAATGACATCATTCAGGTCAAATGGAAATGAATGCGTATTGATCATCATTTGGGTTCGTATTAAAATCAAAATCAGTGCTTTTATCTGTTCGTAAGACAAGAGATATGTCGTTGAATTTCTCAGTTGATTATCTTTAGTGAACGGGGGGCATGTTCAAATCAAATCTACCTCAGTGGTCGCATGTTATCAGTTTCTCTAAACTGTCTTATATTTTAAATAAATAAAAGTACCAGTTCTTAGTCAGTGGACTCACAGAAGACTGTGTATAAGGAACCCATGAAGACATCATGCTCCTTCAGGATTGTAGAAACAAAATGGGTAGTTTCTGAGGTATTGCCCATCTACAGAGAAGATAAAAAACAAGAAAGGAGGTTAAGATGTAGTGTAGATCAAGAAAAAATTAAGCCCTAGTAAATTAATTCATGGACAAGTCAAAGACAGTTCTTTGCTGATTTAGGTACTATCCCACTGATTGCAGTCAATTTGTTTTTATGGGTGGCTAATAGGTCCAAAGTTGGTTCTGTACATACTGGTGTTCCACAGGGATCAGTATTGGGTCCCTTACTTTTTGGTATGTATATTTATCCACTTGATCAACTACTTAGATCTCTAGACCTTAATTATCACTTTTATGCCAATGATACGCAGATTTATATCCATTCAAGGCCAG
The DNA here is from genome assembly GCF_030506205.2 of Paramisgurnus dabryanus. NCBI lineage: Eukaryota > Metazoa > Chordata > Actinopteri > Cypriniformes > Cobitidae > Paramisgurnus > Paramisgurnus dabryanus. The sequence goes on from NC_133347.1 coordinate 28,771,184, forward strand.
GTCAACGTGGACATTGTACATCTTTCCAACTGTATCAATGAAATCAATATTTGGATGTCTAAGAACAGGGACGTTGCACAAGATATCGGGCCCTATGCATAGGCAGTCCTGATGGGCCCCCACGCCCCACCCCATAATATATTTCAGACTTTTGAAGGGCCCTCTCTTCCTTTGGGGCCCTGGTAATAAGTACTGGTTTTACCCCCAGTCCGACGCCCCTGTCTAAGAATATTCTGTCTTTAAATGACTCTAAAATGGACATTATGCTCCTACTCTCCTCATCAACTGTGAAATGCTGGTGGTTCTCTTACTCTGTTGAAGGTGTTGCCCAGGAATTTCAAAGCAAACAAAAAAAACTTTGATGCTACGCTGTCATTTGAGCCTTTTGTTTAGAATACCGTTAAGACATCCTTTTTTCACCTCAGAAATATAGCACGTCTACGTCCTATGTTGTCCTTTGTTGTGGCTGAGAAGTTGATAAACTCTTTTGTCTTTTCACGTTCTAGTTGGAGTATCAAAATCATTATTCAAAAAACTTCAATATTTACAAAATTCGGCTGCTGGAGTACTCTCTGTGGTCAGGGCTGGTGATCATAGTACCCTGTCTTGAAGTCTTTGCACTGGCTCCCTGTCAGGTATCGTATTGATTTTAAAGTCCTCGTGTTAACTTATAAGGCTTTGCATGATCTGGCTCCTCAGTACTTGACTGATCTTTTAATGCCTTACACACCATGACACAATCTGCTTTCCTCTCAGAGTTGGCTCTTAGTTGTTCAGCTTCGCTCTAGGGGTGATAGAGCATTTTCGTCCTATGCTTTTAAGCTTTGGATCTCTTCTTAAAACATAATTTTTTAGGATAGGTTTATTTGATAAATCATTTAATTTTTCTGTTTCTTTGATGTATATCTTTTTATTCCTTGTGTTATATTTAATCCTTAGCATCAGCTAATACTGCATTGTGCCGTTCTTCAGAATCAGACATGTGATGATAACAGACTGTAGTATCAGGGTTGAATGTAAAATACTTACGTGTAGTACTATAAATATATGTGTGTTAACTAATGTTAAAAATGCGTGCCATGCGATCTGTTAGCATCTACTTTAGTAGAGGCGGATACAAATGTTCATATTCATCAATCTGTGTATACTTAATGAGGGAATTACATTCAAGCAGTTTTAAAGAATGTGGAAATTACCGTCACAAGAAAATGTTTATGATACATAACGATAGCATGTACATAACATATGCTATTATGATACTTAAATAGGGCTGGGCAAAAAAAATCGATTTTTCGATTAATCGTTTTTTAAAGCCTGGTCGATTCAGAATCGATTCTCAAAGAGCAGAATCGATTTTTTTTTTCTTTCATATTTATTTCTGCAAACATTGAACGAAAGATTAACGTTAATCGAATTACTAGTCTTCTTCACTATATGTCACCCTCTTTTGTGCCTTGCGCGATGTTATCTAGGAGAGAGAGGCGAACCTGTCATTCATTCATTCAGTGCTTAAAATGGCAGTTTCAGGTGCTTCATTGATTTTATTAATTACCCACTTGTAACCTGCTGTTCACTGTTCTTTTTATTAATATAGTATTTGTATTAAATCTATATTCATCGAGTTGAATCGAGAATCGAGTTTAAAAACCGGCCCAAGAACCGGAATCGAAAATTGAATCGAGAATCGAAATCGAATCGATTTGATAGCTTGTGAATCGAAATCGAATCAATCTGGAAAACCTGAATCGATACCCAGCCCTATACTTAAATATGAGTTTTAAGTGGTAAAATTACCGGCTATAGGGAGATTTTAAAAAGTGTACATAAAATAATAATTAAAAGGTACAATAATTCAATAATGCTATTGTGTTATTCTGGTGGGTTGTGTGGAAACTGACTGACGCAACAAACCCCTGAACCTAGTTAACTTCAGCAGGATATGTGTCTGCTAGTCCTTTTGCCATTTTTGTTTAATGAGACCCCAAATGGGGCAGATATAAAATTTGCCTGGAACGTGATTTGAAAGTTGGAATAAACAGAAGCCATTACAGAATTTGTTAGGACATTCTGAAGTTCACACTAAAATCTCTGAATATGGTACAAGTTGATACAAATGAGGACATAACTACAAACTCTTGGCTTTAAAAATGATGAACAGCGAGAGTAAATTCTATCCAAGGCCTCAGCGTGACATTTTAAATTCATGTGGGTCCAGACTTCAGATCATGTCTAGCATATAGCACAGCTTGGCTTCAGTTTTTGCCTGAGGTTGCCCGCTCTGGCTGTCCTTCACTAATCTGCTGGCTAAGGCTTTTGAAGGACGCCGTGTTAACAGTGGTTATGACAGCAGGAAAGCTTCACAGCTGCCATGTTACTGAGTGAGAAAGTGTTGGCTTTTTTGTGTATAGTAATATGAAGTTTCTCATATTTTGTGTATGTTTTGCATTTTGCCTGTTGGGAATTACTAAAGAGTGACATGGAAATTGTAGTGTTGTATTTATATAGCATAATTTATATATCTACTCTCTGAGAAATGTTCATTTTTGTGTGAACCTCAGTAATCTGTGTCAGCAACAACACCTTCAGCACTACCACACTCATGACTGCACTGCAAGCTCAGATCCGACCGCATCATCATCAGGTTTGCCGATGACAGCAGCAATGCTAAAACACCATACAGAAAGGAAGAGGCACAACTGGTGAAATGGTGTGATGTAAACAACCTCTTCATCAGTGTTGAAAGGCAGAGAAGATTGTCATGGACAAAGCATTCTTGTTTCAGACACCTTGGCTTACATTACTTTACCAGATGCTTTTATCCAAAGCGACTTTCAAAAAAGAGAACATTTAACCTTCTGTCAGTGAAATAACAATAAGTGAAGTCTTTACTGTGGTAAAATATTAAACTATCAACTGAACTACACATAATGTCTTATTTACCTTAGAACACTAGTTATATATCCTTACTATTAAAACAAAAGATCGACAATTGGGGGGGGGGGGGGGTTACAGCATGTTTTTATTACATAGCTCCTCTTTTGGAAACTATTATATAAAATAAACTTTGTAATGGTTTTTAGATTAATTCAATTAAAATAGCATGCATTTAAATGTGTCTCTACAGCGTGACTACAGACCCCACTTAGGATGTGAAGTTGGTAAAGTCAGCAAGCTACTTGTCATGTGCATTTCATCACATGACACACAAGATACAGTACAAAAACACAATTTTCTCATTTCCATTACTCTCTCTTTCCTTCTTCATGCTTTAATAAAAAAATCCACCACAATCACCACAAGCCATTAGCATTTGAACTTTACTGTCAACAGCCATGCTGTTCAAAATGCATGTGGAATGAATGGGATTCCTTTGATGTGCTTTCATCTGCAGAGCGAAACGAAAGCAAATTATTTTTTAAATAACAACAGTGTGAGCTGCTTTGCAAGGGTGGTGAATATGTACTATAATAAATGAACTGTCAATTCTCGTATATGATATGATCCATTGATTCAGTCATTTTTTGATTGAGTGTTTAAAAGTGAACTGTGAATTGGGGGGTATTCATTAGTGCAGAGTATTGACTGTTTTGCACCCATTGAAAACATTTTATCAACATAGATTTTTACGCTACTTTAACTTAACAAATTAAGTTAAACAATTTAGCCTTAGTTGCATTTCAGTTTTATCACAACAAACTCGATTCACGACTGCATAAAAATACTTCCTTGCATATTGCGTTACAAAACTAGTGTGTAACTGATCGCATTTCTAGTTTATGTTAATTAGCTTATACGGGCTACGTTAATTTAAACAGCTTATAAGGGCTGACTCCGCGTTAGAAACATAAAACAGAGAACGTAAATCGCCTTGTGCTTTTTTAAACTGAGGTGAACAGAGCGAACTTTACAGTGGAAAGAAAACTGCATTGTATTGATCCAGCGTCACATTGTGTAAACTGCATTTATAGTAAGGAAGTGCACATATGCAGATATCATAGCAAATAGCAGTAAATACACACACCTTGCTCTCTTGTGAAGTTCACTCTGCACTGTGAGACCGTGGATTGAAGACGGCGCTAAAACGCAGAGTAAAGACGGGGCGGAGCTAAGAGGGCTCAGCTTAATAAGGGGGTTGCGTGTGCGGCACAGTCCTTTGCTGGGGCCCTCAAAAGTTCATGGGCCCTTAGAATCGTCCTAACTTTCCCCCCCTTACGGCGCCCCTGCTTAAACCCAACGTCACAGGGGTCCAGGGAAATCATACAAACATGTACGAATGTAGTCATAGAAATTAGCCACTTCATAAAATACGTACAAATTGCACTTTGCATGGGGCCTAACAGCATAATTTTCATACTTTATTACTTAAAACACATTCATGCGTATGACATATACATTTTATGTGATCTATTAACACTTGACGTTACAAGCTAGACTCTTTAATCATCAGACCACATCATGCCCTTCACAATAACTCAAAGTCTGGTGTTCTTATTTGTCCCCTCAATTGTCAGAATAGTTAGCAAACAGTGGCATATCCATGTTATAATGTTTTCATCTAGAGAGGCACAGTTGTTTGACTGCCAGAAAAATTGAATCTGTATCATCTTACTGTCTCTTTGTTTAATATCTGATTTGTATCTTCAGCCAGTCAGCCTGAGGATATGTGGTCAACTTCAGCTATAAAACAATAAAAGCTTGATTCAGTTTTCTGGGTTGTTTTGGTAAGAAGCTTGTAAATGTAAAATGAGAGAGTTTCTACAAAAAGCAGGTGGATTTTTGTGTTTCCTAAAATCGGTAAAGCACAAACATAAGTTAAAGTGTGGATAGGTGGGCTATTAGAGGACCTGCGTTTGTAAGTCAGGAACATCCAGGCCATAAAATCTAACAAATGTGGATGACGAAGACCAGTCGGTCGCTTTACAAATGGCTGTAACAGAAACCATGCCCAGGATGAAGCCATACTCAGTGTAGAGTGGGCTCTCACACCAAGAGGGAACTATTAATTCAGGGAAGGATAGGCCATAGAAATGGCATTGACGATAGGTTTGGATAACCTCTGTTTATGCTGATACACATACCCAATGATCACTCTTTGAAACTCACAAACAATGGTTTTGTGTTCCTAAATTCTAAAAGCTCTGACGGGCACCTAAATGGTGTTGATAAGACTTTGGAGACATACCCCAGCCTCGGCCAAAGGACCACTTTGCTGTCGTTAAGGCCAAATTCCAAACACAAAGGTTTTGTAGAGAAAGCATGCAAATCACCAACTTGTTTAACCGATGCCAACGCGAGGAGGAGTAGAGCGGTTTTAAACTAGAGTAGTTGCAGGTCCGTCTGTTCAAGTGGCTCGAAGGGAGGGCTGCGCAGAGGGGAACGTGTGAACCCGCTTTGAACAACATCAACGCGTTCCTTGAAGTTAATTTAATATAGTATGCCGCTCTGTCTCAGTTTGTATAATGGGGTTAGAGATAATCCGAAGGGAATGATCATGTATTGGTATGTTATCCAGATCGAAAATGAATCTCAAGAGTGATCTTTGACGAGTGGCGTTTTTCAAATCCACTGATATAAACCAGTCGCCCGAACAAATTAATGCTATAATTTCTTTCGCTGTGAGCATTTAAACGGCCATCTCGAGAGAGCATGGTTCAAAACACGTAAGTCTAGGATAGGTCTGAGGCCACAGTCTTTTTTTTGGAACGAGAAAATATTGGCTGTAAAAGCCTGATTTGCTTTGCCCTATGGGAACGTCTCTATCGCTCCCTTCATTAATAAAGAGTTCCCTTCAGTTCTGAGGATCTGAGTGCAATTGTCTGAAACTGAAGTGTGAAGAATGCCCTGAAACTGAGGTGGTCTGAAAGGGCAAACTGTAGCAAGTAACAAGTTTTATATTATGTCTAGGATCCAACCCGGTATGCCGGAGATGGATTGTCAGACGTGAAGTTAGATGGCGGGCATCGATGGTACAATGGACAGTGAGCCGTGTGGGTAATAAGGAGGAAAATCGCTTTTTTGTGAAGAGTTAAAGATGTTTGTTTCGCTATCACAGCGAATTTGTGTCCAGCGTCCTCTGGGACTGAAACACACTGGATTTTCAAGGGTGGTCTGGCCGAAGCAGGCCCTACGCTTGTTTCCTTCTCAAACTCATTTCAGGTAGGCAGCGGCCGCACAGGGTCCATCGTTATCCTGGGATGGGGACCCTGCCATCTCGGTGGGCTTGCATGCCTTGCTGCGTGTAGACATTTAACATCCAGCTCAGCTCAGGGTTGTTGCTGGGGCTGCGCCGACAGTACAGACTTTGAGCCCTACGGCGGTTAAGGACAGCTGACATCAGAAGCAGAGCCTGTTCTTTTAGGCAGGAAGTGTTGCATGGCCTGTGACGACTTCTGTGCCTCAGTGAAGCACTGAGTGAACCCCTTCATACTGGCACTGAATAAACCTGATGGAGAATCAAGGAGAGCTGCTAATCGAGGAGAGCCACACAATCAGCGTCCTTGATTTCCGTCGTTCGAGCACTACAAGACTCGCCATGCCACGGTCCACTACCTGGGTGGCAATTTTGGTAGCGCACAGAGCCAGGTCCATTGCTCAGGTCTTTGAAGGATGCAGTATCGGGGCCCGCCTTATTCATATCACGGAGGAGCTTGGCTAGGTGTACCTGCAGCACTTGCCATTGTGTGAAGGCAGAAGCAGCGTGGCCATCTGCGGCATATGATTTAGACACCAGAGAAAAGGTAAGAAAACATGGATAACTGCTGCTTGTCGATGAGGGGCAGAGGTGGGCAGCTACCGACTCCTCGAGTGGCGAAAGCTTAGAATAGCCGCGTTCACCATCGAGAATACTTGAGTGACAGAACTGTAAGCTTGGGTGAAGTGCAGGGCGTGCCACAAGCATGTGAGCACTTGGTGGACATCTGGGAAGAATGGGGCTTGTCTTTGACAGGACGGCTGTGTTCGGAGACTGCCTTGGTGAGGACATGGATGAGGTCGGAGTCAGACTGACGGCGGACATCACAGAGGAGTAAGACAAGACAAGAATTTAATCAACTTGTCTGATTCAACAAACAAGACCATACAACTGTCGCACGGCGTGAATTCAATGGTAAGCAAAGGCTTCTTTAATGGTGCTGCGAGGTGATAGCTCTGGAGGAGAGGTATTGTATAGCGTTCAACCCAGAATTATTTAGGGCCTTAGAAGCTTCCTAAAAACCTCTCTCAGATAGCTCTATTAGGATGGGGGATTTTAAACAAGTGGTTTTGCACCTTTTTGGCTCCCCCTACTGGCTTAACTTGCAATCTCATTACTGATTTGCTGACTTTGCTGCCACTCAAAAAATGTAGCCAATTATTTTAAAGTGGAGGGGCAGTGAGATGCCTGTGATGTCATAAGCATCAGTTTTTCAGATTGGGCCGTTTTCTGGCTGACATTTCTAAAAGAGGAATTTCTATGAGACTGAGATGTTTAGCACTTCTTGTATGTTCGTGAATGCGGGTAGACTACCATTATTCAACAAAGACAAGGTAAAAATGGTTTTTCATACTCTGTCCCCTTTAACAGAATAAAATCACTTTCACTTTAATAATGACACGCTACTTACAGTATGCTCTTGTTTAAGCGTTTGTGTCATGAATAAACACACAATGCATTTAAAAAAATAAACGTTTGAACAGCCGATCCAGAAGACTCAGTAAGGGAGTGAATGTAGGCACCCATGCATTTCTTTACATAAGACTCTGTTAAGGTTTGTCTATACTGTAGTGTTTACAAAAGTCTCCATTTACAAGGGTTAAAAACTCTGAAGCAATGTTAGGTGTAACTATAGCATAATGTGTTTTTAAATATATATAACATATATACATTTTCATTTAAAAGCTGTAAGTGTCTACAGTAAATACCTTTTAAATGTACTAAAGATGACCAATATCACTACCAGCAAAAAGCCAACTAACTACATAGAAAAAATTAGTAAAAGGACCTAGTAAAAGGAGCATATGCATTTTCATTAAACTTAAAGGTGACACAAAGCAGAATTGTTAAATGATTGGATTGTCTTTGGTTTCTAAAACTCATCTGCCTTTTGGGAAATGACTCTTGTGATGAGCTATAGTGTTTGCATCGGGGTCAGAAAATTATCAGAATAATCTTTTATGAGTAAATCCAGAAACAGAGTCTTATTATTATAATTCGCTGTGTATCTTCTTCACGTTCCAAACGGCAAGCTTGGTCAGGAAACAACCCAGCATTTGGGATGAAATAACTCAGCATGTATCCAGCCTTACATAAGGAAAAATTGGTTACTTTAAGAAAACCTTAACTGCTTCCTGGTGCACTCATACTAATCTTTCTTTTTACTTGTATTCTTATTATACACCATCTCTTATGCTGTCATCTATTTAAAAATCTTTCCTCTGCATGTCATTTAATCTCTTTGAAGGTCTTGAATGTTTAAAAATCTTTGACTATTTATATACAGTTCTGCAGACCATTCCTCCTAAATCCCTTCAGAACTCAGTTAATCCCACTATAATCTTTTTATTATTTCCATATGAACAGTCATATTATAGTGCTATAAGTATTTATAAATATAAAGTACAGATTTCATTAATCTCACATACAGCCTCATTTGTTCAGGAATGATAGTGTTAAAGGAAAAGAAAACAATAAGCTACATTATGACCTTGAAGTGACATTAAAGTACATTAACAATAAAATCATCCGGGTGGATCTGTAATTGCTTAGGATGACATACCATTATTAATAATAGCTGTTAGGATTTGAAACATATTTCTGGCAATTATGAAAGCATTCTCTCTAAATGTGCTAAAAAATGTATAATTTTCTAATTAAATAGAGGTTTCTAATTAGGCAGAATGTTGGCAAGACATGAGAGTGATATATATGTACATCAAATCTTTTTTAATATTTATTTATTGTTGCTTTATATATTGGATGATTTAACTAATAATTACACACAAAGAAATAATTGAAATAATGAAAACGTTTTCGCCTAACATACATTTTCCCAATAATAAAAATTGTAAATTGACTATTTAAACAATTTCACTTTAACTTGACAAAAAAAGTATATTATTGAAAATAGTGCACACCCGCAGTGTTCAAATATTCAATGGCCTGTCGTCAATTATTCCTTACATATTTTCTGTGGTTATTTAAATATAACTTATTTTCATGTAAAGCTGCTTTAAATATATATAAAAAAAGCTGCTCACTATATATATAAAATAAACTTGAGATAAAAGCAATTGGAATTATTGCAGGCATTAAAAGCTTTCAATTATATTTTAAAGAGATGGTGATATATGTCAACAGTCAGGAAGCATTAAGCAAATACTGCTACAGGGTGCCAAGAAGTCTATTTAACTGCAATATTGCATGTGCACAAAAAAGACTTAATGAAGATGCTATAGGAGAAATTGCTTTTGAATATAATTGTTTTTTTTATTTCAAAATTAATGTATGAAAATTTGAACTGCAAACCAAGCCAGTTTTGTTGAACACTCTCGCACTTCACACAAGTTAATATTTATATATGCATGTATGAAACATACACAAACTCGACCACCCCTGATTGTACCTAAAATATTTTAATAATAGTATTACAGAATGAGTGAGTGATACAATAGAGAATACATGCTGATACATCTTTTTTTTACATAAGCATGTTAAAATTCAACACAGCTCTGGAAGTGTTCAGCCCTCTAATGCATCCCAAATCGAACACAGAGTGGAAAATTCTCTGATTTAAAAAAAGCATCAAACATTTCCCTTCAAAAAATAGGTTGGACTTACCTTCAGGGACAGGGAGGATTTCCCCAGCAGCACTCATGGAGGCCAGATGTTTTCCAGGACAGAGCAGCTACACTCCAGCAGAAGAGAGAAGGGAATGTGTCTGTCCTCTGACTAAGCCGACGACAACACTGAAGCTAGACGACTTGGATGTGCCCGGAGCAGAGCAATCCAGCATTTCACACACATACTGATGGAGAAATGTGTATCTCAATCTCTTCTCCCAGTTGTTTCATTTGATCTCCTAATATTTTAGCTTTTCTTTTAGGCTAATAAGCACTTATCTTTGACCTTGTCACAATGTATGTATAAAAATGTGTTTTTATCATACTTGTCCGCTACATACGTGCAAAAATGCTGAAGACCTATTTTGATTTTAAGATTATTTTAATAAGAAGCAAAAAAATCTAATTGTTATGTAAATCTAAAATCTAAGTGTTGAAGTGAAATGTGTAGCTATTTTAAAATGTTAATTTTACAGTAAATGTTTATTTTTTTGTTTTCTTTTTTAACCATTTGTCAATTTGTGTTTCATTGTACATACTGCACATCTGTTGCTTTTCTCCTGGGAAAGGTAAAAACATGTAAAGCTAAAGTAAAAACATGTAAAGCTAAAGGGAATTGCTAAATAAATAAAATCTTAAAAAATAATAATAAAAAAAATAAAAACTTTAACATCCCAAAACTTAATGCATTTAGTAAGGAATAATTGACGCCGTGCCATTGAATTATAAGAAAATAATGCACACCCAAGGTGCAATGCCTTTACACCATGGGTGTGCATTATTTTCAAATAATTCAAAGGACTGGAGTCAATTATTCCTCTTATACCACAGTTACCACAAACATTGCTCTGGTGCCTATTTTTAAGACATTTGACAAGTTATGTGTGCAGTTATCAGAAATTAATGCATACCCATGGAACATTTCTCAGCCAATAAGAATACAGCATTCAACAGAGCCGTGGTATAACTTGCAGTAATTTATATGCATGAAAATTTGCAGGCTAAACAATTGCAAAAAATAATTTACGATTAATACCGCAAAATCATTTCAAACCATCACTGATGCTGTTTAATAAACATGGTCAGCAAGAATAAATCTTAATTTCTGGTCAACCAATACAATTAGGGAATTGTGGTAAGTAGCTCAAAGCTTAAATGCAACATCAAGTTTGGTTTCAGAAAGAAGTAGCATGAATGTATAACAGTACCTTTTATTAAAAGCTACACAATAATAATACAGGGTATGGTCAAATATATTTCTGTACATTGTATAGGAAGACTTCAATGTAATTTCTACACACTGAAAAAAATGATTCATTCAATTTACTCATTTTTTAAGGTAAGTGGTTGCAATCAATTTATTTAAGCTACATTTAAAAAAAAGTTTTTTATTTTATTTTACTTTACTTTTTTTGTTTAAATGTAGCTTAAATAAATTGATTGCAACCACTTACCTTAACAAAAAATGAGTAAATTGAATGAATCATTTTTTTCAGTGCATCACCGCATGTAAATTTTTTTCCTAAGGAGATTGTCATACTGTATGTTCACATTTCTACTTTTTTTGTGCTATGCAGTGCTGTCTTTTCCTTTTTGTATTACCATGACATGGTCTGTCAACAAATTACAGTAAACAGTAAAAGCGTAAATGTAAATTTTGTCCAATCTCTTGCAATCAAACTCCCACACAACTTACACAAAGGTGTAACCTACAATTTACAATACAATAAATGTCATCAAAACTTTAGCCATAATTTACATCAGAACATCCCTCCAGAGTAAACTCATATATTGACAACATGACTAAGCAATTTGACTGTCTTATCCGTACACAATGACACAAAGACTTGTCGTTCTGATGCCACTGACATGTTCATTGATACAGATATTTACTTTTGAGAAATGAAATAAGGAATTTGAGTAAGAGACTGGATTTTGCAGGTTATCCATGGTGTTTTGCTATTTGTATGAATTGTTTTGAGAAATGCACTTACTGTTTTGCAAATGTCTGCGACTGATTCGAAAAATGGAAATCATGTAATTACTAGATGCCTTCCAAAAATATGTAATGTATAATGTAAAGTTTGTGGACAGGCTGAGTGTTGTTTAAAATATTTTGTCTCCATCTAGTGTTTTATATAAAATTGTAAGGTTTGCAGTTACGTCATTATTATAGTCTCTTACCTGAATGTTACTATCCATCTTCAAATGTTCCCTAAAAAAATGTTGGAAACAGTGTCAAGGTGTACATACTATGCATACTTGTATAATTTAATTGAAATTTTAATACCAAATGATTATAAGTGAAACACCTAACCTTGTACCTAAATGGTTGTTTGCATTATTATAAAGCAACAACAAAAAAACTGTTAAAATAGTACAACATATTAGATATATATCACTCTTTTATGTCTTGCCAAAAACATACTGCCTAATTAGAAATGAACTGAGGCCTCACATAACATTTTTGTTAGCACATTGAGAGAGAATGCGATTATACTTGCCAAAAATATGTTTAAAATCCTAAAAATTTTAATTATTAAAGCAATTACAGACACATCCTGATGATTTTATTGTTATGTTCGAGGTCATCTCATTAGAGGTATAGCTTATTGTTTTCTTTTGCTTTAACGCTCTCATCTCTGACCAAATGAGGCTCTTATGAGAGTTTAAAGAAATCTGTATTAAGACTTGGAGCATTATATGCTTCCTGATGGGAATAATAAAGAGATGGGATTAACTGAGTTCTGAGGAAATGTATGCAGAACTGTATAATTTTTTGCCCTAAACATGGGTTCTACAAAATGCTCCTATAGATTAGTTGCACTAAAGGTCATAGGTCGAAGCCCAGGGAACACACATACAGGCTATTTATAAAATGTATACCTTAATGCACTGCAAATCAAAATTATATGTTAATTAAATAAAGCCAAGAAAGAAAATGACATCTTACGAACCTTTGACAAAAATGAAGCGTTGTTGAAAAATCTTTATATTTATGAGTGTAGGACAATGAACCAAATTTTGGATGTAAGTTAGGTACTTAACGCCTCATCATTCTGACGCGACACAACAAAGCTTCCACTGTCGTGTTTATCGTTGTTGACCGACATCCCGCTTGTTTACTTAACATAATTCCCTGAAAAGTTTGTGTAAGGGGCGTTTATTCACCTCACTCAAGGAGCCATTACATAAGCATGAAACCATAAGTTTAACTCCGTCGGAAGATTTCCTCTCTCACTCAATGTGTGGTGATAAATAAAACAATCTCAAGCCGTCATGGATAAACTCCGCGAGCTCTTTCACGCCTGTGATGTTGACCGCTCCGGACGCATCGAGAAATGGGAGTTTGTGAAAATATGTTCCGAGCTGCATGTCCGACCAAGCGAGATAGATGCGATATTCTCCAAACTTGACACCGATAAAGACGGCGCGATCACTCTGGAGGAATTCATGAAGGGATTTAAAGAGTCACACTTGCTAAACGCGGACATGATGAGTGAAAATGCCGGGGAAAGTTACTTTGCGGCCTGGGAGGACTTTAAATCACGCCTGGAGGATCAGGTGAAATACATTCCCAGGTAATGGAACATTGTTTTATGGAATATGGAGCCATGTAAAACTATATGTAGAACTAAAATTGTAATAAGAAGTATTAATAATGATAATAACAATAATGATAATAATAATTAGAAGAAGAAGAATTATTGTTGTTGTTGGTATAATTATAGGTTAATTAGGCCTCGTGATGATAATAATAATGCACTTAAAAAATGCTGGGTTAATTTAACCCAACGGTTGGGTTGGAGTTGCCCCTTTATGACCCAATTATGGGTCAAACATAACCCAGCATATTTGAAATAATAAATCTTAAAAATCTTGATGTCTTAGTTACTAATTTTGTCAACAGTTCCAGTGTTTTTCTTTATTTGTTAATTTATAATTAATTGTTTTTTTTTACCAGACAACCAACTTGATATAGGCTAAATTATTATTGTTATTATTATATTGTTTTATTTTTATTACTACAAACTTTACAATTACTATAAAAAGTGAAAAAAAAATACTTCAAATTTTATAATATGTTATAATATATTTTATAAAAGTTGTTTTAACTTAAACCCAAATTTTTTGGTGTTACCAATATTAAGTTGATCCAACTTTTTACAGTGTAATTCAGGCTATCAACCTGTTTAAGTTCATATCATATACATCATTATAATCATATACATCATTATCATAATCTACCAGTTAAAGTGGCACTTAAATTCATTATATCATTAAATCTTAAGTCATTCCTTATCTGTTCATAAAGTTTGATGTAACATTGTGTTCAGCTTGAAGTTGGCTGGCCATCAGTCCAGTGTGTTAACCTTGGCCTAAAATAGCTGGGATAAGCACGATATGCAGGAGGATAATGTATGGATGGACGGATGGATGTTATTTGATAGGCCTCTTTGATAATATGAAGTTTGATGTATCTCGTGACAAGACATTGGCATTGATTCTAGCCAGCTGCTTAACATGAGACACATCACCATTATGCCACGCTAACGCTGACAGAACATTGATTAGTGTGCACTCTCAATTCTCCTTTTATTTTGCTTATCAGCCATAGCCTCAAGTCTTACTTTAAAACAGAAAACACCAAAGTCATGATGTTCAAACCCATGCAATTAATAAACATCTTGGCACCACCTAGGTCATGCTAGTGATATAATAAACTCGGTTTAATTGATAATTGTTGGAGAGACTCATGATTCTTCTTAAAATAAACCTTGTTTTATCATCAGCATCAACAACAAAATAAATGTTTTCCAAAATGTGTATGTAAAGTGTGTATATAAATAATAAAAGTTATAAAAATTATAAAAATATTTTTTTGCATTTGATCAAAACGTTATGTTTAACCTAAAATGTACAGAATCTGCTAAAAGTATATTGGACCCCACAACTTGATTCATGTTATCCCAGCATCTTCTGAGATTAAATGTGATTTGTGTGATAACATGTCCATGTCACAAACGTGGAACCTAGAAGTAAAGCAGAATTTAAAATAAATACTTATATGTTGTATGTGTGTAGGATTGACCAGGTATCAACTCTCTACCAGAACATCAGCTTGACAGAGCCCAGAATGGTCCCTCAGTATGAAAGAGTATTGAACAATTTTATCAAAGAAATCCGAATATTAAACACAGAAATGGAGCATCTAGCACTTGCTGTGAAGAGGTACACACACTTACTTATAGATATATATACTGTAATGCCCAACAATTGTTTTGTGACATAAAGTTTTAATTTAAAGGACCTGGACATTAAAATTGTTAAACTGCACTGCACAGTTACCTTTGTGGTTATTGTTTTCAATGTAAACATACTTTAAAACCAACATACAGTAAGATTCCTGTATGTCATTATTAGGGATGTGATGTTATGGTGTTTGGTCTTTGCTTAGAGCTCAGGATCAGGCTACTATACAATTAAGTGAGATGGAGGAAGAGATGGACCACCGCATCCACGCCACAGAAAGAAACACACGTCTACAGGTAAGGAAACGTTTGCTTGCAGTGTCCTGATCACCAGACCTGATAAAATAAAGCATTAAAGAATTCATTACAGTTGACCATCAATAGCATTGAGCAATGAGACTTCTCCCCCTTTAATATTATGAAACTAAAGATAATAGAGAGTCAATGGTATAGTCTATATAAATATATTCTGGCTCTTTTCAGCTTCATAATGGCATTGGATAGTGCCCCATTTTGAAAACTCCAAAAAGCGCATCCATCCATCAAAAACTAATCCATAAAGTTATTAAATGTCTTCTGAGGTGAAGCGATGGGTCACAAGTCAGCCTGTACTTACTTTATAAACGATGGATTTTGTAACATTGGGTCACATGGGGCACTATAAAACCATTAAGTCGTGCCCCATGTGACCCAATGTTGCAAACACGGTCATAGTTTCAAATATAAATATTATAAAAATTATTGAAATATATTAAAATGTAATATATTTTTAAAGTTTGAAATATAAATATTTCCTTACAAAAAAATCCATCGCTTCACTTCAGAAGACATTTAATATATGCGCTTTCCAATGCCATTATAAAGCTATAGTAGTATATACTGTAATGGGCTGGTTTCCCGGACAAGGATTATCCTAAACCAGGACTAGGCCTTAGATTAATTAGGAAATATAACTAGTTTTAACAAACATGCCTTACCAAAAAACATTACTTGTGTGCATTTTGAGGCAAAACAAAGGGCACTGATGTATTTTAAGATATGTCAGTACAAGAGGTTTTTAGTTTGGACCGCTCTTTAATTTATTTTAGTCTAGGACTACTAGTCTAATCCCTGTCTGGGAAACTGCCCTCATATGATCTAATAATTATAATTATTTAATATAACTGTGTTTGGCTGAAAGAAAAAAGGTATATAGCCTATACCAAGGATGGCCTGAGGGTGAATAAAATATGGGCTAATTTTCATTTTGGGGTGAGAAATTCCTTTAATATTATACTGTTTAATATTATTGATTGATTTTATTATATAAGTTTTGCTAATAGAATAAAAATCTTTCTAATTCCTTGATTGTTAGTAGTCCATTCTTATTGTAATGTTCCTACTGTGTATATATAGGCTATATTAAGTTAGGACCTTATATAATGGAATAGTAAATAGACTGGCACAGGTGTTTGCTATTAGCTGGCATTCGGCCACATCATGTGAATGTCTTGGATCGGGTTCAAGGCTTAATTTAACTCTTACATCACATTTTACTGCAGTTTGCAATCTTCAGCAGCAGTCTGCATTTGTTCATTTCTCAAATGCAGTTGTTTATCTAAAACTCATTTTCCATGTCTTATCTTATTATGTAACTGAACTGTTTGCTCACCTGCACCTGTTTGGGTTCCTCTAAAACCCGCATTGTATTTGTAGCCATTAAAACACAGACACGAGGAAGGTGCAATAATTCATTAATTATTTTTCCAGGAGTCTAAAAAAGCTGAAGCAGCGTTGAGTAGCATGAAACATCAGTACGAGTCACAGATTTGTGAACTTCAGCAGAAGATACAGACCCTACAGATGGTGAATAAAGAATATTATTTGATTAAAATTGATTGAAACATTATATATAAAGAAATAAAATTTATGTTTTTCTCAGATTGAGAACCAAAATAAAAGCACGAGCCTCAAAGAGGAGACCTCAACATTGAAACGAAAGAATAATGAGCTACTGCTGGTATGATGGCTCTTGTTTAATTTGAAGTAAAATATCTAAACATTTAGTTCCATATAATTTAAGTTGTGTTCTTCTTGTCCCTATTTTAGCAAAACCAGAAGTTAAAACAAGAACTACTTGAGAGCCAAAGTAACATTGCGTTTCTCCAAAGTGAACTAGATGCTCTCAAGAGTGATCTCACGGACCAAAGCATCAACTGTGAAAGGTACTTTAGATGTAGTGGTGAGCGGGCACAAACTAACACGGGGTTAATTGTAACGTGTCTACTTTACATATTTATACAGGGCTGAGCAATCTGTGCTTTGGTCTTTTTCTATTACTGTCAGAAGATGATCTCCTGTGAATTTGTGAAAAGTTTTGATGTGTTTCGGTTAAGATATTGAACGTAAATGGTTTTTTTTTATTTCTGCGTTGGGGTCTTGTTACCTAAAACATAACATCATTTTAAAACAAGTCAGCAACTCCTAGGAACTGATAGCTGGGATTGAAAACATTTTTACACAGCGGGGCTAGTTGTCACACAGTGTTACAATTAAGCCTCAGGTATACAATGACAATGAATTGAAAACAATGTTAATATTATTCATCAATAAAATGATAACTGTTAATACAATATCAGGGGAAATAACTCAATTATGATTTTTTTTGTCTTAATTGTGCAGCCCTTTCAAAAAAAAGTATTTATATGCATTGATGCATAATGCAAGGATGGTTAGATGAAGGATGATGGATGAATGAATGTGTGGATATCGGCAGATATATAAACAATATCCACCATTAGTAAATAGACAAAATTTGATTGAATTATTTGTGTTTAAACAAAATTCTCTAGCAGGTGTTACAATAAACCCTCTGTTTGTTACAATGAACCCCACCTATGGGGTGACATTTGCACTCCTGTCATTTTCGGTGTAATTGTACGATAACGGTAGATCCCACAAACAAACTTTAAGTGTTAATTTGTAGCAGCCATGTGTTTGTGATTGTGCAAAAAAATTGTTATTGTAACTTAAATATTTTTTGAATGATAGAGACAAAGCCTAAAAGCATTACCCTGCTCTCCCCTACCACAGCATTCATGATGGACCTTATTATTAATGAATGTATGTAGATTCAAATCTTTAGAAATACAAACAATGCACTGTAAACTCTTAAAAATAAAGGTGCTACAGTACGAAAGTACCAAAAAGGTTCTTCGGATGTTTAAAGTTCTTTAAGGAACTGGCTATAACTTTCTAAATAATGTGATGTACGACATGCAATATGTTAATGCTTTATGTTTGTACAATCCGTTTAAACTTTATATAATTATATAACAAACATACGCTCACATTCTTCCTGATTGTTGATCATCTTCCACATGTCAGAAAACACACAAGCACTAACTTAAGAGTTTATTTGACCATGCACAACCTTTTAAAGTATTAAAATCATTCTTTTCTTGCAAACTATTTCGATTTGCATGTTGCAATTTGCACCCTAGAGCCATACAGCCAAAAAAAGCACCTTTATTTTTAATAGTGAATTAGTATTTAAAGAGCATTGACCACTATGCAAACTGTAATTCCCTTGCATAATGGCTTGGAGGAGCTGTAAAAACAGGTCTTGTGACTGTTGACAATACTGATTCACTAAAGCAGGATATCCTGGTATCGTACGTCACGCTGCACTGGAATGTCTGAAACTTGTCACCTAGAAACTAAACAGAGACAAAGTTTACTTGCGTAGGCATGTGTCTGAAAATAAAGCATCAACCTGCCTGGATAGCATGGTGTATGATTGAAATATTATATATAAATGATATGCTGTCACATTAACAATAATGACTGTGTGTGTGTGTGTGTGTACAGAGATGAAGCCATGATAAAATGTTTCTCTGAGGAGCGAGAGAACCTGGAGAGACAAATCAAGATGCTTCAGTGAGTTTGACCCCCACAGCACTAAATGAAATCTCTTAAAGTGATAAACTATAGTCTGCATACTTACACCGAATATATAGTGCCTTCCAAAAGTATTCACTACTTTGAATCTTATTATTTATTGATTTTGTCCATATTTATAAGAAAGGTATAATAACTTAATAACTTTACATTTAGAAACTGTTTTTTTATTGTTTTAATGTGATATTTATGTTGTGCTTCATTGTCCAGGGCAGCAAACAGAAAGCTTCATGACAGTAATGATGGTCTGCGTGGTGCTTTGGAGAACAGTCAAAGCAAAAGTAAGACTCAGGTGAGGTCAAAACCTTCATTTAAATGTGTTGGGATATAGATTAAAAGGGATAGTTCACCCAATAATTAAAATTCTTCAAGTTGTTCCAAACCTGTACATTTCCTTGTTCTTCTGAACACAAATAGATATTTGCAATCAAGCAGCAAGCAGGAGCACCATTGACTTCTATAGTAGGGCAAACAAAATACTATAGAAGTCAATGGTGCTCAGAAACAGTTTAGTTACAAACATTGCTCAAAAAGTGTTTTTATACTTATTTGTGTGAACCCCCCCCCCCCTAATTGACAGCAGCTTTTTCAGAAACGAATACTAGGATGATAAGGTTTCGGATTAATTGTGTTTATAAACAAATATAAAACAAATACTTGATCATGAAAATACAAATACAGTACTTGATAATGATTGGTTGAGCCATGTTAAAATCCGTTTTAAATTATTTGCAGAGCATTGCGTTATCCAGTGTTGTAGTCGAGTCTGAATCAAGACATAGACCAGCGATCAGGTGTCGAGTCCGGGTCAAGACCACATCTAGCGGAAAGTTCCTCTGAACTCAATCGAACTCGACATTTGATCTCTGGTCTTGATTCAGACTCAAGTTGGACTAGACTACAACAAAAGGTCATAGGTTCAACCCAGGGAACTAGTCAAAACCAAGACCAGAGATCAAGTGTCGTGTCCAGGTCAAGACCGAGTCCACATTTAGCTGTATGTTTCTCTGAACTTGACTCAGACTCGACACTCAATCTCTCGAATACCGTTAGCAGAACAAAAGGTCATGGATTCGAACCCAGGGAATTAGTAAAGAGATCAAGTTACGAGTTCGTGTCAAGACCGGGTCCACATCTAACTTGATCAAACGATCTCTGGTCTAAGACTTGAGTTGGACTACACTACAACAATGTTAGCAGTGCAAAAAGTCATAGGTTCGACCCAGGGAACTAGTCAAGACCAGAGATCAAGTGTCGTGTCCAGGTCAAGACAGAGTCCACATTTAGCTGGTTGTTTCTCTGAACTTGGCCTTGACTTGGACTCAACACTTGATCACTCGAATACTGTTAGAAGGTAAAAGGTCATGGGTTCAAACCCAGCAAACTAGTCAAGAGATTGTGTCAAGTCCGGGTTAAGACCGAGTCCACATCTAGCTGTTTTTTTCTCTGAACGTGTTCGGACTCGGCATTCGATCTCTGGCCTTGACTCATACTCGAGTTGGACTAGACTACAACACTGCCGATAGCAGCACAAAAGGACATGGGTTCGAACCCAGGGAATTAGTCAAGACCAGAGATCAAGTGTTGTGTCCAGGTCAAGACCACGTCCACATGAATGTCCAACTGAATGTTTCTCTGAACTTGGTTTTAATTTGACTTAACACTCAATCTCTAGTCTTGGTCTTGACTCAGAATCGAGTTGTACTAGACTATAACACTGCCGATAGCAGGGCAAAATGTCATTGGTTGGAACCTAGGGAACTAGTCAAGATCAAGACCAGAGATCAAGTGTTCTGTCCGGGTCAAGACAGAATCCACATTTAGCTTGGATATTTCTCTGAACTAGGCCTAGATTCGGACTTAACACTCAATCTCTGGTCTTGGTCTTGAATCAGAATCGAGTTGGACTATACTACACCACCATTAGCAGCGCAAAAAGTCATGGCTTTGAACCCAGGGAACTAGTCAAGATCAAGACCAGAGATCAAGTGTCATGTCCAGATCAAGACCAAGGTCACATTTAGCTGTATGTTTCTCTGAACTTGACCTTGATTTGACTGAACACTCAATCTCTGGTCTTGGTCTTGACTCAAACTTTAGTTGGACTAGACTACAACACTGCTGATAGCAGCGCAAAAGGTCATGGGTTCGATCCCAGGGAATTAGTCAAGACCAGAGATCAAGTGTCTTGTCCAGGCTAAGACCGAGTCCACATTTAGCTAGATGTTTATCTGAACTTAGCCTTGAATCGAACTTGTCACTCGGGTTCGAACCCAGGGAACTAGTCAAGTCCAGAGATGTTTCTCTGAACTTGGCCTTGATTTTGACTTAACACTCGATCTATGGTCTTGGTCTTGACTCAAACTTTAGTTGGACTAGACTACAACACTGCTGATAGCAGCGCAAAAGGTCATGGGTTCGAGTCAAGACCAGAGATCAAGTGTCGTGTCCAGGTCAAGACCGAGTCCACATTTAGCTAGATGTTTATCTGAACTTAGCCTTGAATCGAACTTGTCACTCGGGTTCGAACCCAGGGAACTAGTCAAGTCCAGAGATGTTTCTCTGAACTTGGCCTTGATTTTGACTTAACACTCGATCTATGGTCTTGGTCTTGACTCAGACTTGAGTAGGACTAGACTACAACACTGCTGATAGCAGCGCAAAAGGTCATGGGTTCGAGTCAAGACCAGAGATCAAGTGTCGTGTCCAGGTCAAGACCGAGTCCACATTTAGTTGGATGTTTCTCTGAACTTGGCCTCGACACTGTCTTTGTCTTGACTTGGAATTGAGTTGGATGTATAATACGCATTTTATTAAAAAGCTGGAAAAAGGCTTCTTGTCTTATTGCTTTAGTACATTTTTTATTTGTCCATAACAACAGAAATTAAATGTTTCTCTTGCAGCTCTTACCTGACGTTTACATGAATCGAAGAAACCCCTTGTCTGCACCGTATTTTGATCGGTAAGAGTATTACTATTACTAAGAGTATTAATAAGTTAAAATGAATACTATTTAGATAATGCATGATTCATCAGTTACAAAAAATATATTATGACTTTGCAGTCAGTTTTTCATTGGCATAAGTAATACGTACAGTATGCATACATGTGGTGTTTACATTTTTTGTTTAAGATGTAAAGTTTTCTACTGGAGTGTAACGTTTGTGTGTAAAGTCATCCGTATAAACTGTGATCTTCATAATATTGAATATGCCTATAGATCCTGTGACACGTCTGCAGATGAAGACTTTGAACGGTTTCAGCTGATGTCTGGTCTGCGCAGACAAAGCTATGAATCTCTGGCACTGGCCCTGTGTGACCCATGCATGCGCAGACATAGCTATGAGGAGGACAGCTGCATAGACAGTGGCATGTCCACCCTGCGCTCAAATACTGGATACGAATTCGAGAATGAAAGAGCTTCCTGTGAAATCTTTCCTCCAAATATTGACCAAGGTGCAGAAAACAGCACCACTGTATCTGGAGACACTTCGGACACAGAGGTATGATGTCATTGTATGCAGTGTCATGTTGTAATGTTTAGTAAGGAATAATTGACGACGGGTCATTTAATTATTTGAAAATAATACACACCAAACACATACACAATATGCATACTTTGTATATCTTCACAGGTTCTAGAGGTGCGAGACGAATCTGGATCAGATGATGGTGAATCGGTTCAAAGTTGGACTCTAATGCAATCCACACCAAAAAATGTTCTCGCTGCTTCAGGGAAGAAGTGTCTGTCAGCTATCTTTACTGAGGTATACTGGATTCACTGGCCAGAATGAATCTGTACCTGAAACTCCCAGTGTTGTAAGCCCTTAATCTGTGTGCATCTGTGCAGAGAGGCAAAGATGAGTTGGCAGCGAGCCAGGCTTCACCTGAAAAGGCCTACAGGATTGTTCTGGCAGGAGACGCTGCCGTGGGCAAATCCAGTTTCCTTCTTCGTCTCTGTAAGAACGAGTTCAAGAACAGCACTAGTACGACTCTGGGTAAGACTTCAACTATATGAGGATTTGAAATGTAAATAGGGCTGGCTTCACTTAAATCTAATCGGTAAATTCTATAAAATTATATCTAATTGAATCATACATTGCCGCCATTTTGTGCAGAGCAAGACAAACACATACAAGTAAATGGCGGAGCTGTGTTTATTCAGCATTAAAACATCATATAAACATTTGTCAACCATTTGTTTTAATGGTTTACAATCTATGTGGAGTACAATTACTTTTTCCAGTATGCAAAATTATTAATTGTCATAAAGAGTTGCTTGTCAAACATTGGTTTGGCTTTTTTGGTTACTGATTTTAGAGACGCCCCTAATGTAATTGAGCAGTCTTGCCAAGTCCAATATGACAACAACATTGGTGTACCTACCTATATGTCTGTGGTCTACAATATATCCACTATATTTTTCCTGCAGGTGTTGATTTCCAGATGAAAACTTTGGTAGTGGATGGGGTCCCAACAGTCCTGCAGCTGTGGGACACAGCTGGACAGGAGAGGTGAGATATATTTCACAAAAAATCAAAACACATAAGAGTCAAGGAATGTGTGAGGAGCTTTCTGTTCAATTCTGCATGCACATACTAACTGTGGGTCTCTTAAAGGATTAGTCCATTTTCTTAAAAGAAAAATCCTGATAATTTACTCACCACCATGTCATCCAAAATGTTGATGTCTTTCTTTGTTCTGTCCAGAAGAAATTATGTTTTTTGAGGAAAACATTGCAGGATTTTTCTCATTTTAATGGACTTTAATAGAGCCCAACATTTAACACTTAACTCAACACTTAACAGTTTTTTTAACAGAGTTTCAAAGGTCTATAAACGATCCCAAACGAGGCATTAGGGTCTTATCTAGCAAAACGATTGTCATTTTTGACCAGAAAAATAACAAATATGTACTTTTAAACCACAACTTTTCGTTTAGGTCCGGTCCAGCGCGACCTAACGTAAATGCGTAGTGACGTAGGGAGGTCACGTGTTACATATATAAAACGCACATTTGCGGACCATTTTAAACAATAAACTGACACAAAGACATTAATTAATATCAGTTGACATACAACAACGTAGGAACGGTCCTCTTTTAAGACGCTTGTAAACACTGGGGCGGAGTTTCGTGTTCGTCCTCTGTGACCTCTTGACGTCATGACGTATTGCGTGGGGTCAGCTGGCGCATCACGACCTGATCTAGACGAGAAGTTGTGGTTTAAAAGTGTATATTTGTTATTTTTATTGTCAAAAATGACAATCGTTTTGCTAGATAAGACCCTTATGCCTCTTTTGGGATCGTTTATAGGCCGTTGAAATTCCGTTGAAAAAAATTGTTACGTGTTGAGTTAAGTGTTAAGTGTTGGTGTCTATTAAAGTCCATTAAAATGAGAAAAATGTTTTCCTCAAAAAACATAATTTCTTCTTGACTGAACAAAGAAAGACATCAACATTTTGGATGACATGGTGGTGAGTAAATTATCTGGATTTTTCTTTTAAGAAAATGGAATATTCCTTTAAGGACTTTAAAGGGAGATATCATGACTTTATCCAAGTGCTATAATTAGGCCCCAGTGCTTCTATCAACCTAGAAAATGTGTAAAAGATCAACCCAGTAACTTAGTTTTAGTAAACCATTCTCTGCAAGCATGTGAAAAAAATAGGTCATTGAAATTTGACTCCCCTTGTGATGTCAGAAGGGGATAATACCGCCCCTTAATCTGCACTATCCAACCACATCACTGCCATTTAGTGCAGAGATCAGCTCATTTGCATTTTACAGGACACACTCAAAAACTGCACATTTTGCTCACACCTACAAAATGTCAATTTTAACATGCTATAATAAATGTTCTACCATAAAGACTCAGAAGGCAAGTGAACGTTTGAATGACATTTATTCCATGTTGAATTAAAAGACAGAAATTCAAATCAGACTCAATTAAATGGATGCTTGAGTCTCGTATAGATTATTTTGGCGTATGCCCCGCCTTTCGTCCGGGTCTAGCTGTAGTCCGGCAGATCCTGCCTGATGTTGAAGGCAGGGGCGGAGCCTACCCCCAAAAGTGAAATAGATCAACTGGCTTGATTGCTAGGAAATCGAAGAGATGTCAATCCTGAAACAAGAGAAAATGTTAAGGAATCAGACTTCTTAAGCTATAAAAGCTATTTATTGGAACCCCCCACCAAAAATTAAGCCACGATAGGCATAGGCATTCACTTTAATGTCTGATTCACACAAAAGGAATAGGATAAGAATTACAAAATGCTTCGTCGTAAAGTGCCACGGTAGGCTATACGTGGATAGGTAGCCCCGATAGGCAATATATGTAACGCCACGATAGGCCACGTCAATCGATAGCCCCTATAGGCGATGTGTAAAGCCACGATTGCCCACGTCGATCGATAGCCCCGATAGGCGATGTGTAAAGCCACGATTGGCCACGTCGATCGATAGCCCCGATAGGCGATGTGTAAAGCCACGATAGGCCACGTCGATCGATAGCCCCGATAGGCGATGTGTAAAGCCACGATAGGCCACGTCGATCGATAGCCCCGATAGGCGATGTGTAAAGCCACGATTGGCCACGTCGATCGATAGCCTCGATAGGCGATGTGTAAAGCCACCATTGGCCACGTCGATCGATAGGCGATATGTAAAGCTACGTCGATCGATAGCCCCGATAGCCGATGTGTAAAGCCACGATAGGCCACGCTGATCGATAGCCCCGATAGGCGATGTGTAAAGCCACGATAGGCCACGCTGATCGATAGCCCCGATAGGCGATGTGTAAAGCCACGATAGGCCATGTTGATCGATAGCCCCGATAGGCGAGAAGGCCGTGGAGAACACTTACAGGGCAACGTTCTGCAATTTAGTGTGAAGACCGTGAAGGCACAGATACGGGGCAATGATATGCCAAATAGCGATAAAGGCAGCGGAGGGTAAATGCGGGGCAATGATATGCTGTATGCGACAAAGCCTGTTACAGGGCAACGACTTCCCATGTAGCGTGAAGACCGCGAAGGCAATGATGCGGGGCAACGATATGCCGACTCATTATAAAGGCTGTGGAGGATAGATGCGGGGCAACATATGCAATGTAATAAGTCGGTTGTGGTATCCATGACACAATGTAACCATATGCAAAGTAACGAGGAGGCCGTGATACAGATAAACCATAAGTTACATGGCGAAAAACGAGCGGGAGCCCATGATAAGGCAATGATATGCTGATTAGCGAGAAGGCCATGATACAAGTCAACAGTTTGCAGTATAGCAGACGACTGTGAATGCTGGATATAGGGCAATGATAGGCCACGCAGCAAGGAGGTCACGAGAGCCATGCAATGGGGCAACAATATACCCTATAGTGAGAAAGGCTGCGAATGCCATGTCGGAGGCTGTGATGAAAAGCAACAATATTCCGATAAAGCACGCTATGCCACAGATTAATTTAGCGAGAAATGAGACATGGTTGAGTAACCTACACCACCACCAGTATATGCTTGATCATACCGTGATCATTATGCAGCTTAAAACTATAGAAAACTGATGAAACTTTGCATTTCAAGTGTATTAACTTTTCGAAGTATTTATGTAGTAAAAGATGGGATTTTGGCTATGGCTTTGAATTGCAAGCATAATAATGGCAGAAAAATTACCTAGGAAAACAGAATCATAACAATTAACATGAAACTGATTGAGAAAGAATTTATGGTTTTTGAATTTTAAGATTAATAATTATAGACTAAAAAGGTTAGTAAAATGGAAGTAAATTAATCTAAGCTGTATAAACTAAATCTGAACGGACAATACGCAATTGAATGCTTAGTGTCTTGACTGAAGTGTTATTAACATCTTGAAACTAGAAGGTGCGGGATCAGGTTATGTCAATAGACCATATTATCAATGATAGCCGACGCCATCAATTGCCCTTCTCACAGAGAGATTATGATACTACACAGAAAAACTTCCAGGATTTGTCTGGAATCATTAAATTTTGGGCCATTTATTCTGCCAATGATTTTTCGGAGTCATGCTTACTGTGAAAAGCCGTAAAGACGTGTGATGCATGTAAAGTCCTGCACGTGCTTGTCTTTTCGACGCTTCTGAAGTTTGGCAGTTATTCGGAACTCGTAGTTTTTGGGAGATCATGAGGAGCGCGTGATGCGCTGCTCTGTCATGCATGTGAATGATCTCAGCTTTAGCAGCACGTATAGCGAGGAGCTCCCTGGTCTCTGCTTTAGTCCAGATTGCAGACATCTCATTGTGAATGTTGAGCTGCGTTTAAATTCCAGCGTCGAAGAGCTAAACCATAACTTGTTGTGGTGACGCTTGCGCATCGTTTTGCCCTTGTTCACTCTGAATACTTTACGTGTATCTTACGGCAATTTTACTAGGTTTTCTCCATGTAAGCGTTCCCAGATCACTTCCGGGGCATGATTCTGTTGACACGGGACCTTCGAACATTTAAGAGAACATATTTTAGACGATGCTGTGAGTCAGACTTCACCAAAAGTCTTTGACAACATGCAATTGACTTGTTTATCCATTAAAGTTTAACTTAATTATGCTGAACACTTTCACATACCATCCTTACATAACCTGCAGTTGCAACACCAATGTGCATAGCATGATTTGCCTTATGAGAAACTACCTTTTCAATACACGAGTAATGCTTTGACTTCGCTGCACCTGAACTTGTAATGCATGTAGCGTGGACTTCTCGCACTAGGGTGGTTAAAATGCACACTGGGTTTAAAATCAATGAGAGCGAGTTCCATTCCCTGTTACAAGGTAATTTTCAAACCGCTAAGGCATCAGTGATGTGCAACAAAGTTTAAGAGGTTTGCAAACGAAGGTGTTGCCAGCTGCTTAAGCTGGTCGGTCTGGTGACTTGTATTTAAATATATTAAATAGATATGATGAAAATTTTCAAAAAACCCCAAAGCTCGAAATCTATCACATGACTAGACAGAGCAGACATTCCAATTTACAAAGATACCAGGATTGTAAAAGTCCGTTGAAGATTGAGAAAGTTATGGTATTTTTAATATTAGAAATCAGAGGAAAGTTATATGATGTGTGACCAAAATGCTGCTTATTCACATGTTTTTGCTTATAACTTTCTCATTTTATCAGACATTTTCATGAAATTTTAACAGAAGGTAGAACTTTGTTAGTACTTTCAAATTAAATTATAAACATTTACTGTTTTAGTCAGAGTGGGCATCAGACTTTAGTTGGAATGGGCATCGAACCCGTGGTAACCATTATTTTTAGAACGATGCCTGCAGTGGACATTCTGACATGACGTTCACTGTAGTCTATTACAAGAAATGTAATATGCACATTTTCGCGATTTTTTATATACAATCTCCTCCCTATTACCATGTTTCAGCACCAAGATAAAAGATATATTGTGGTCCATCAACGTTTCATTAGTGTCCAGAGTTTAGTGGAAGCATACCGACCGGTTGAAAGTGACACTCATTTATAAACCGTTGCTGTGAACTAAAAACACCTCCGAGTTGAAAACTAAACATATCAAACGCTTCCGGTGGTCGGACTTGACGTATTTTTTGTCGTATTTAGTGAAAACATACAACCTTGCGACGAGGACTGGATATTGCATGAGATGCATTGTAAAAGTGAGACGCATTCTGCCGCGCGGGCAGAAGCAGATTTTACGCGCGTGCCCGCGATGTCAGCATTGCTATATTAAATAAGAGGAAATAAATTGTCACATTCCCAGTACTATTGTGTCGGCAATCTCACGGGCTGCGTTATGATGAGATCTCTGGATAATATCGCCCAACACTAGATCAGAAAAATAATTTTAATGATGTAACTTACCTCACACCAAATTAAAATGACAGTGCATTTAATGCCACAATTCTTATGAAATGCAATAAATTGATTTCAACTGTATAAGTGACAACGGCGTTTCGAACGGCCGTCGGATGAAACAGTGATAATTGTACATTTGACCAACATAACCAGACAAACACTCGCGATTTGCGCAAGAAATGCAAGTTGAGCGTTACGACTGCGTGCTTATTCCTCTGTTAGTATGCCAATGTGGCCTATCGTCAGTGTTGAGCAGCCTGCATAGAGATGTTAACAGTGACATTAACAATGACATTCACAACTAAAATAAGACATCCCGTATATTTGGTCAAAGACTGCAATAACTGACAAATACAATAGGTAACATTTAAGTCCCTTAAATTGGTCGGAACAGGTAGGCAATCGCAGGGACGTGCACAGGCATTTTTACGGGCAGTTGCTCTGACCTAAATAAAGGGCACCCCCCCTAAAAAAATTTTTTTTAAACTCACGGCCTATATGAAGGACTGAGAATAACAGGGTCTTTATTAAATCAGCAAATATGTTTGCCTAATGCCTACCAAAAAAATTGTAGCCTATGCTGCTTGTCTGCAAGCTATGATAGCTAGCTGCTATCTGTCTGATTATTTAGGCTTAAACGTGACAAACTCAGCCTAGATTCATGAAGATATTAACAGAGGTGGAAGGAGTAGCCAAAAACTTTACTCAAGTAAAAGTACAAGTAACTAAATAAATAATTACTCAAGTAGAAGTAAAAAGTATGAAATGAAAATAATACTCAAGTAGCGAGTAGTTACTCATGAAAAAATAAATCTAGATATACACGTGCAAACACACACACACACACACACACACACACACACACACACACTACAGTGCCCTCCATAAGTATCAGAACTGTAAAGACAAGATTTTTCTGTTTGCTATGGAGACCAGAAATTTGTAAGATAAATATCAGTATGTCAGAAGTTTAGAATGTCACATTTTATTAACCTTTGTTTATGTTTCAACACATACATGCTTTAACAACAAAGAACAACAGCATTAAATGCTGACTTATGTGTGTTGTACACATATGCACATAAGTGAATCAAACTGATCCTACACATTTTATGCTTTTCATGTGTAAACAATCAGGACACAGCTCAGTGACCATAAAAATAATAATGTGACAGATTCTGTACTTTTGTCTCATGTTCATCTTTTAATGTTTAGACATTTCTTGACTCCACAGCAAACAGAGGAATACTTATGTAGGGCACTTCTACAGTATGTGTAAAACTGCAACATACACAAACAGTACAGAAAAAAGAATACAAACACAGAATAGACAAGCATTTCAAATTAACAAATTAACTCTAGTCTCAATGTTGATGTAGCTTATAGCTGAAATATCAGACAAGTAAACTGACAACAGTTTTGCATATGTATAAAGTTAGAAATCTCCTAAGATGGTCTGAGGACATTGACAGTTTACACTTACATAAAAATGATTTTAGACAAAACTCATGTTTTCTTACGTTGTGATGTCACGTGTGTTTTGTGAGAATCACTTACATCATGCATTACAGTATACACAGCGAATCAGATGTCAATCATCGATGGATTTTCTTCAATCTGTGCTTCAGTGTTTCTGGAGGTTGCACGCGTTTAACTGTGTCTGACGACGAACAGGTCGCGTGTATGTAATGGCGGGTACATGTGTTTTGCTTTTAGTTAAAAGATTGGTAAATTCATTTCCACGTCACCCAACACTGGTTATATTCTGCTTGTTTCTACATAGGTTACGAGTAAAACAGCTTCGGACGATTCCGTTTTTGCAGCGATCTGAACGATTCATTCAAACTGATTCGCGAACCAATTTAAAACCTTTGGCCCATTCGCTTTGTGAAGAATCGAATCAAAAGACTCATTTATTTGCAACACTTTGTAAGGAATCGATTCAAACGAGTCATTAATTCGCGAATGCGCCAGAAACACAAGATAGCAATTTAAAAATAAAATACAAATTTCGTAATGAATTAAAATACAGTAACGAAGGAACGCTGCATAGTGTAAATGAATTAAAAGTACAATTTATTTTTTTCTACCTTGGAAGGGCAACTTGAGTCGAGAAGGGCATATGGGCAGTTGCCCGGGCAACCTGAGCAACCCCCCTGTGCACGTCCCTGGGCAATCGGGAAGGTTGTATAAATTAGACATATTCAGGAAAATTATGTAAAGCAGTGACCTTACCTTGGTTTTTAGGCAGACACATGAAAAATTTACACCATTTTGTCGTTTACGCATTTTACACAATTTGTTTACAACAAACACGTAATTCACTTAGACCGTTGCGTTCGGGTCTTTGACGTTAACTTACTCACGCGTTAATGCCGTGCTGTTAAAACGCGATCGCCTTTCAGGATGAATAATGCCATTAAAAAAAATAATATATATATACACATGTTTGCTTTACGGAGCCTTCGCGTGGTGAGTCTCGTTTAGTTGAGAAGACAGAGATATTTTAGTTAGGAAGACATCACCCTTCGGTGTTTACCATGAACCGTAACTCCTCAGGCATTCAATATGATCAGTGACACCTGTTGCGGCCGAAGCTCAGGCAATCATCAGTGACACCTGTGCAAGCGTCCAGTGAGTTGCTTTGGTCGATTACAGTTTACGTTAAACAGGACTGCATTGTATTAATCTGTTCATTGAAATGAAACGGCCTCATTCATTGCGTTTTTGTGCCAAATTTGCGAGCTTCCCTAAATAAGGGACTTTGGCAAAGATGAGTTGCGTTCGAAGGGGCTGGTCAAACAACGCCTACCGTAACCTTGTGTTGCAGTCTGTGAGAACGAGTGGCAGATGAAACCGAGTAGCATTTCGTGAATGAAAGATCTTGGGAAAAGGTTAAATTGGCACGAAAACATTGCGGGCCGAGTAAACATACCGAATTCACAAATAAGCAGAGGAAGGGCGAGCGGTAGTGATGTGACATCTGAAGCGAAGCTCCGGAGCTTGTGTCGAGCAAAAAGGGGCGTTCCAGATGAAGCCCCGATTCGAGGCTTGTATCGTTTCCGTGAAAATCACGTGACGATGACAAACGAGGCCTCAGCCGTTTCTCAATGTCAAGGATACTTCCTTGGCAGGACTAGTCCTTACAAGTCACTTCCTTCAGATGCTAGGCGAGGCTCCTTTTAAGCATTCGGAGAACACGTTAAATGGAACAGGCTAACAAGTGCACGTCATTGCGTGATTGAAAGGTGTGCTTTCGGTGCTACGCGCATAGGATTGTGGGTGATTTCAGCGCGTGAAGAGCGCGAAGGATACAAATTTGCATCCTTTCCTGTATATGGGATATTTCTCGAACGAAGGACTCAGTCCTTGGCTGAAATTTCGAGGATCCTCGACATTGGAACAGTCCTTCGACGGCCGTTTCCCAATGTCAAGGAAGGATCCTCGGAAGCTAGAATTTCGAGGATGCTACGTCATCGACGTCCGTCGAAGGACTGTTCCAATGTCGAGGATCCTCGAAATTTCAGCCAAGGACTGAGTCCTTCGTTCGACAAATATCCCATATACAGGAAAGGATGCAAATTTGTATCCTTCGCGCTCTTCACGCGCTGAAATCACCCACAATCCTCTGCGCGCAGCACCGAAAGCACACCTTTCAATCACGTAATGACGTAATGACGTGCACTTGCTAGCCTGTTCCATTTAACGTGTTCTCCGAATGCTTAAAAGGAGCCTCGCCTCGCCTCTGAAGGAAGTGACTTGTAAGGACTAGTCCTGCCAAGGAAGTATCCTTGACATTGAGAAACGGCTACGGCTCTCGTTTTCTGTTGAATACGTCATTGCTTCATTCTGAGTATCGACTCCGGATAAAAATGGTTCGAAACTCGCGCCTCTTGTGGGTTTTGCAGGACGTTTGCATTGGTGTTGAGGTGTTGGTTGTACGTAGTGGCGAGTTTAGTGAGTTTGTAGTATAGTTATCATTATATATCATAGCCTGTATTATATATTATATTACACTTAGTTTAGACGATTATTAGAGTAAATTATACATAGTCTAAAATAGATCATTAGAGTAAATTAGCATATATCTAGTTCTAATACCTATAACACGTAATTATTTTGCTATATATATATTATGATATATATATAGCCTATATTAGTAGTAGTTTTATTATTATATATAGTATTGCGGTTATTATCATTATTATTATTATTATTATAAGAGTAGACTGTATTAGGGATAGCCGAGGAGGACTGAGGATCCATTGGGAACAGAAGCTCCAATATCCAAATTTATATAAGCTGGCACTGACCTTCTTGTCCAGCATCATCAGTGCCCTGTGAAAGGGTGTTTTCGAAGGCTTGAGAGGAGCTTTCTAAAAAGAGAAACCGCCTCAATCCAAATACTGTTAAAAAACTTTTGTTTTAAATAAAAACCCGTAAACACTTTTCCGTGTTGCAGTTTGCTGTTTCACACTTCCAGTCCCATAAGCATTGCACTATTGCGCCCCTCAGTTCAATAAGCATTGCACTATTGCATTCCCAGTCAGCACTGCACTCATAATAATTTATTTACACTCATTCGGGGCATTCACGGTTATCAATAACCCAAAGAACTACTGAACAGTTGAACACAAAGTTGTGTATGTATGAGTTGGTTGTACACAAGCAGAGTAAAATACTTTATTTAATACACAGGCAATAGATAAAGCCCACACCATGACAACTTGGTTGCTCAGAATGAATAGATTTGTGTGCAATACATTGCTTTCCACAGCAGGTGTCACTAGAGAGCACACTGTTCATGAGGCTTCGGGTAACTGAACCGACGTAGTATTAGAGTCTTTCTGGTAGAACTTACGCTGACGCTTTCATATCTATATGATATTTTGAGCTAAAACTTCACATACGTACTCTGGGGACACCAAAGATTTATCTTAAAAATGTTTTGTGAAATGTGCCTTTAAGAACAAAGTTTATTAAATTTTTATTTTGCATTTTGTTTTTAAAAAGTTAGTTGAAAAGCTATTCTGTATCAGTTTACACATATATTCTTTATAGCTTTAATATTTGTATTGTGTGATATCTTTTCATAAAAACAATAAAATACTTGATTCTAGTGAATAAGTCATGAAGGGATTGCATTACTTCAGGATCACCCGTCAGCCGTGACTTATTCACGATAGCCTCTCATACCTTATTGCATACTTACGGTTTAATCAATTTCTATTAAGGATTATTTAAAGGGTACCTCGGCTATGAAGACCTAACCCTAACCCAATACTTTTTGTGTGCCTTGTACTAAAATCCATTGATAGAAACACATCAAATATTTTCAATACTTCAAAAAATCCCAACATAGTCATTTTAAACAGTGGCGGCCACCATTATGTTTTCACCCATAGTGCATCCTTGGTCTGACGTGTAATGGTTATGGCGAACATAACTACAGTTTACTATAGTACATTCTGCGGTACTGTATTTACTATTGTTTTTATGTAAGAATGTTTTACTCTTCACTCCAACCTTCTTACCTCTCAGATTGTCTTTTTTTCATCTTTCATTTGTATGCTTTCTGTATTGTTCATCATTTATGTTACTCTGACGTGAACAACAGAAGATGTTGATGTTCCTGTATTTTTAATAGCATGCAGATGCCAAGACCAAATACCACCACCTACTGTCTGTGTGCAATTATAACTTTTATCTCCTGTTTCACTCTACTGGTTGAAGACTTTAGCGTTAAAAGAACAGGTGCTTATTGATTACATCTAGTACCTATTCAATAGAAACTAGTACTTATTCACTAGATGCTATCTCTTTTTCATTACAAACTAGTACTTATTCACTATATGCTAGATCTTTTTTATTACATAC
Organism: Paramisgurnus dabryanus; assembly: GCF_030506205.2. Lineage (NCBI taxonomy): Eukaryota > Metazoa > Chordata > Actinopteri > Cypriniformes > Cobitidae > Paramisgurnus > Paramisgurnus dabryanus. Next base: position 28,805,926 of record NC_133347.1, read on the forward strand.
TAGTACTTATTCACTGGATTCTCTTTCTTTTTCATTACATACTAGTACTTATTCACACGATGCTAGTTCTTTTTCATTAGACAGTACACTACAGTAGTACTTATTCCCTAGATTCTCATTCTTTTTCATTACATACTATTACTTTTGATTGTAACCATTTGTAAACAAAATGGTGGCCTCCAGAGTTTATTAAAACAATGACATTTGTACTTTTTTAATTTCACATGTATATAGCCAATCCCAGTGTTAATCTATTAAGCCATACATGTGTTACCCTTGAAGAGATTTTCAGATTTTTCTTGTTGCTTTGTTACAGGTTTAGAAGCATAGCAAAGTCTTACTTCAGGAGAGCAGATGGAGTTCTTCTGCTGTATGATGTCACCTGTGAGAAGAGCTTCCTGAATGTGCGTGAATGGGTTGACACCATTGAGGTATTACTGCACTGCGCTGTATACTGTAAAAACTGATGAAATGTGAACATGGACCACAAAACCCTGGTCTTAGCAAAAGCTAAAAATACATTGTATGGGGCAAAATTATCGATTTTTTGGTAGCACTTAATTTTACAGTACGTGTACTTACCTTATACATATATGGTAAATATGTTGTACTTACAGACAAATGTGTGGTACTTACTTTTAAGTTTCTACATAGTAATTAAATTGTATCATTACTGTATTTACCAGTGGTACATACTTGGTAATAAGTACTGGGTAGTACCAGATACATACTTATAGTGTAGGTATACTGTCTGTAACTAACATGAAACACTACTGTACTTACAATTGAAGGTACAATATAAGTTCTCCACAACAATGCATCTTATTTTATTGTCTTACTAGTTAATATAACTCACAGTGGCATATGTATACTATGCTATATCTTAGGTGGTAGGTCCTGTGTAATAAATGTGTAAAATGCTAAACTTTATTTTACAGTCTTGTTTCCATGCAGTTACTATGGACATACTACTAGTGAATGTACCCAGTAGTTAATGTGTATGAGATTTAATGCTTGGGTTTAAAGGGTACAATAAAGGACAAAGATACTGAGTACAAAAAAGGCACACTAGTAATGTTTGTTATTAGTTATCATATACATACACTATAAGTACCTTTTATTAACTTACACTTGCCTGCGTGTACCACACACTTACCACGTACATACAATTTGTATGTACAGTAGTGTTTGTTATTATTTATAATATAGGTACACTATAAGTACCTGTCATGAATCCACACTTGCCTGTAAGTACTAAATCCTTATATTGTACATTTATTTGTAAGTACAGTAGTGTTTCTTGTAAGTTACAGTATACCTACTACACTATAAGTATGTATCTGGTATTACCCAGTAGTTACATAATAACTACCAAGTATGGTAAATACAGTAATGATACCATTTAATTACCATGTAGATACTCAAAAGTAAAAATCACACATTTGTCTGTAACATATTTACCCTATATGTACAAGGTAAGTACACGTACTGTAAAATAAAGTGCTACTCAGTTTTTGATGCCAAAGTTCATTAAGATATTATTATGTAAAGATATTTTGTAAATTTCCTGCCGTACATATATCAAAACTTTATTTATGAGTGGATGCAGTTGCTAATGAGATCATTTGAAAGTCAATTTTCTCAATATTTAATTTTTTTGCACTCTCAGATATCAGATTTTCAAATAAATGCATAAAATCAGTTTACATAATGTAATGAAAATATAACCTTGATATCTTTAATATCGACTGAGTAAAGTCATGTCAAAGACTGAAATCAATGTGAAATCAAACTTTAATGTTTCTAATATCATAATTAGATTATATTACTAGCCTGGATTTCACAGTCAGAGTCACACTTTGAATGATATATTGATTTATATTCTTGTAATGCAGGATGTGTCTCAGGATGACATTCCCATCATGCTCGTGGGTAATAAGACAGATCTGAGGACAGAAGCTCTTGAGGAGGGAATGACTTGTATTCCAACTAGCTATGGAGAGAAACTGGCCATGGTCAGCAGATATTCACTTTTTCTTTCCCTTTACTTTAATTTTGTCTGTTAGTGTTGAGTTAAATCTTCACATCCTTATCTCTTGATACTGACACTGATAAAATGATGTTAAAGCAGGACTTTATAAAGAACAGTGAAATTATACCCAAGTTAAAGTTAAGCTTCTAATCCAAATTTGACTCATATTTACAAACGTGTACAGCAACCGTTTACATTTCCTGACAAGGTACATAAAATGAAAATTCTGTCATATTTTACTCACTCTGTACTTAGCCAAACTGATCAGAAGCCCCATTAACTTCCTTAGTATTATTTTATACTACACTGAAAAAAATGTTATGTTGAGTTTACTTAATTTTATTATGACAAGAAGATGCACACAATTAATTTATCTAACTCCAGATATATTTTTTAAGCTGAGTGTACTTATAATTTATCAATTGAGTGTACTTATATTTTATATGTAATTTCAGATTAATTATATTCATAATTATTTTGAGTAGAATTTGCTCAATTTTTTTATTTTCAGTACACTAAAATTAATTATGTGCAAACAAATCAATTTAATGGTTTAATTTCTACATACTAAATAATCCAATCGTTTTTTTAATCTCTTATTCTATTTAACTTTTCACATTTAACTGCCACATTATGTTGAGCAAGTAAGAAGAGACTCAATAGATCTCAGTACTGGCATAAGCACAGTTATTGCTTACATCATGATTTTCATCGTGTCACCTATTGTCTATACACAAGCACCACTCTTCTGAATGATGGTAACCACAAAACTCAAAACAGAAACACAAACTCTTCTAAATCTCAAAGATAATTTAACCTGAAACACTAACAAGTCTTTCTTTTTTGTTAAAAACACAAAAAATAGCAATTAATTTCAAATTTTACTCTCCAAATGCAGTCCCATGCAAAGCATGCTGGGAAGTACAAGCCCACTGCCTAGTTAGTTATATTTACTTAAATAATTCAAGTAGTTTCAACACAAAATTTCCTTCTTACAAATTTGGGTGGATTTTACATATTAAACAATTATAAACAATAATTTGTTAATTTAGAATTAACTTAAATTTTTTGAGTTATTTTTACTTTTTACATTTTTTTTTAATAGAATTTAATAATTTCTTTTAAGTTAAATTTACTAAGGCATAGAATCATTTTTTTTAGTGTATGAATGTCAATGGAGCTTCTGATTGGTTTGGTTGCAAACATTCCTCAAAATATTTTCCTTTGTATTCAACCGAATAAAGAAATGAATACAGGTTTGTAGGTTTTTGAGTGAGTAAATGATTAAACAATTTTAATTTTGGAGTGAACTATTCCTTTAAAGGTCAAAGACATCCATCTTCAATTATGGTTATAATAAAATGACATTCATTAAAGGTGGAAAAGAGGATGTTTGCTTTATACATTTTTGCAATATTACTTGAAACTGTCTTTACTAAATGATAAAAGACTATTTATTAGGTGCACTGAAAGTAATAATATTAATATACGTCATCTGTGCACAAGATAAGGCCTTAAAAACATCTGCCAATTGCTCTTGCGGTCATCGCAATCATCATTGGCCCTCTGGCTTGTCAATCACTGCCATTACGATCCTTGTGAGAGACGTGCGCGCTCCAGTAACTTTACACAGTCGACGCATGCGCATAGCGCATGGAACTCCGTCTTAAGTTTCGGTTTGTTTTCATTGTCGATCCTGCTTTCCTCCTTGAATTTGCACCACGGTAGAGAAGAAACTCGAAGGAGGACGCAAAAGAAAGACTTTTTTAAGCCGCTGGGAATAGGAGAAAATTGTCAGAAGAACGTAACTTAATGTAAACAGAGTCGTTAATGGAGAAACATTTAAACGCTGGAGAGCAATGAATGAACAGAGAGTTGTCAATACAGACGCGCAGTTCGCAAAAAATCTTCTCAACAGGTAACAGTGATTATTCTTTCTTTGGGGAATAATTATTGTTGTACTGTTATTCAAGTATATTGACATTGTTCTTGTACTGTATTTGTAAGGCAGTGACCAGTCTGCTACATGCTAGTTGAAATGGGAGTAGCGTCGACTGATCTAACGTTTTAACGTCTTATGTGTTTATTATCAAATCATTTCACATAATGAATGCACTGACGCGACAAAGCATATGCCTGTGGCAAACAAACACTCGTGTTCAAATATTCATGCACGAGTTTTTGAAGGCGTTCCCTAGAAATGAGCCGTGAAGGAGGGAAGCTGTTCTTACGCATGCGCTCATTTAAAAAACTCAGTAACCGTTTTTGGATTCTCGGTCGGCGAAAAACATCCTCTTTTGCGCCTATAGTATAGGAATGGCACACATTACTTTGTACCATGAATTACTTTGTGACTTTATAAATGCATTTTCAGTCAGTTTGAAGGTTTATCAATTTTTATCTATTGTGCTTTTTTGCAGACATATAGTGCTTTATTCTGTGAGACGAGTGCGAAGGATGGGTCCAATATAATTGAGGCTGTTCTTCATTTAGCACGGTAAGATATTACAGAGAGTAATCAAAGCAAAGATACCAAAATTAAGTCTGCTGTCCAGCATTTAACATGCGGGTGCCAAAAACAAACCAGAGCACATACAGTACTGTACAGTACAACACGATGCAAATCTATGCTTTGTGTCATATTAACTTACCACAAGAGGGCAGCACATTAGGGACATTTTAAAACTTGGAGGATATTATAAGGTTTTGTTGAACACTTTAAACGAATATAAAACAAACATTGCTTTATACATTACAATTACTATGGCAAGCATTTTTTTGACATTGAAACCTTTACATTAAGTAGTATCTATTTTTATTTTAATAGTTCTCATTTTGTTTAGTTACAAGTAACTATTCAATAAGATAATAGTACTTATTCATTAGATACTTGTAACTGAAAATTAAATATTAGTGCTTATTGATTTCTTTTAGTACTTATTCAATAGAAACTAGTACTTATTCGTTAAATACTAGTTCTTTTTCATTAGATACTAGTACTTATTCTTTAGATACTAGTTCGTTAGATACTTATTTACTAGATATTCGTTTTTTTCATTATATACTAGTACTTATTTACTAGATTCTAGTTTTTTTTTCATTACATACTAGTACTTATTCACTAGATGTTGGTTCTTTTTCATTAGATACTAGTACTTATTCATTACATGCTAGTACTTTTATGGCACACATTTTTAACCAGTTAATCCTTTACTTTTCTAGTATCTATTTTTATGTTAATAGTTCTTATTTTTTAGTTACTAGTAACTGTTCAATTAAATACTAGTAATATTTAATAGATTTTAGTACTAATTTTAGGTACTAGTAATAGTAACTGGTAATTAAAAATGTAACTAGTAGCACAAAAGAGATACTAGTAAATGTAAAAGTTTAAATGTCAAAAATGCCATACATCTACAGCAATTTGCTAAATTAATTTTGCTGCAGTTCTAATACTATTACACTTGACAAAATGACACATTAGGCTCTTACATTAGGTGCACTATGGCTTAAATGTTTTCTCTGTCCTGCACATTAGAGAGGTGACCAAGCATGCAGAGGACCACAAGGAGCCCATAGCAGTAGCCAAACTCTCTAAAACTCCCAACAAAAAGATGTCCAATGAAAACTGCTGTATGGGCTAACACGTGCACATGGCTCCCAAAAAATATTGTCTGCGGCTGCCCTGTCTGAGCTTGTCATCTATGTGCAGACACTATGTAAGGCTTTTATAAAGAGTAAATGCTAACCAAACACATATTTAAACTACTTATTTAAGATGAGAAATCATGGTACAACAGTATTGTCTTTAGGGCAGGGACACTTGATGAATCCTGCACAAATATTGGGGGGTTGTCCACTGTCTATAGTAGTCCAGAATTCCCCTGCTGTCATAGAAAATGATTAATAGCTTATATAGAGTGAAACACTCTTTTAGTTTAATACTTTTTTTTAGTTTAAAACTGTTGACACACATTTAGTTTAATATGCTGCACATTGCCTTTAACTATTTATTACCTTTTGTCAAAGTGAAAAGGAATCTTATATTGTAATATATATGCGGTCTTAAAGAATTTAAATGATGTTTTTTTAATGTATTTTATGGGGATTAAGACATCAGTAAATTTTGTACATTAAATGAAACAAATTCAAGTTTTGAGAATTGTTGAAGGAGGGATGCACAAAAGCTTCTCTGGATATTTTGTCAGAATTTATTGGATAATGTACTGAAGTCAGTACTGGATTCAAAACATCCTTGTTTATACCTTTTGCTTTGCTCGATGCTAAATTAAAGCATTTCAATTTTAACAGAGTAACATGTTTTTGTGGATGCCTCTATTTATAACTGATGGTTTATGCATTTCATAAAGTAGGCTATATTGTTGTAATTACATTTTATTCATTTTGGAAATCACATTCAATTTGTGTTGTTACATTAATGTATTCTGTAATAAACTATGGATACAATTCTTTTAACTAGTATATTCTTTCAAGAAAGCCTTCATTATATGCTGCTGAAATTACTCTTCATTATGACAATATTATCAAAATTATTGCTTATATCAATGTCAGTATTATTGCGTGAGATTTAAGAGTTAAAACATTTTAGTGTAACCTATAGTAAAGCACACAGAATGTACACAACCACAGAATTTCCATTCAAATTGCAATTTTCACTCCAGTTTTATTGTGGCAGTACTAACATATAAAACAATTCATTTTTGAACATATAAACAATCAAATATCACTTTACAAATTTCATAAGGCGCTTCCAAGTCAGTTTCAGACTAAGAACTGTTTTTTTATATATACACTGATACTCCCAGAGTTGTATTTTAAAATTAAGTGACATTGAACCAAAACATTTTAAAAGCGGCTAAACATGCAAACCAAACACACATCCATATCTGATCTCGGCCTGTGTACTAACAGTCAAAAAAAGCACAACTTTAAGATAAACAAAAAAGACAAGCAATTTTCTTCTCTTCATTTGCATAATTTCTTATCAAGTACAGTTATCAGTGTTTTACAGTAATTCTTAAAGGGCTTTGGGTTGTTTTTATGTTTGGTCATGTATAAATCATCCGGATAGTTTATTCTCACAAATGAAAATCTTAATGTGCATGACAAGAATTGGTGCAAACAGACTAAAAATGCCTGATTTTAAACACAGGATATTTATTTATTACCAGGCCTGTCAACTCTTTGCTGTCATTCAAATAGATGGACATTACAAAGCTTGGTGTCTGGTGTAAATTTGATCCTAAAGGAAAAGATAATCATAAGAAAACAGACACTCTATTTAATATCTATGTTTGTTTTAATGCACTGTGACATCATCGTGATATGTGTATGACGAGTAAGCACGTATTTCAACACCAACTGATGTAAAATATTACCCAGACACGTTCTTGAAAGAAACAAAATTTGAAGTTTCATTGAAACATTTAGTATCAGTGAAGAAATATTGTTAAATTGTGTGTTGTTGATATGTTAAGATTGCATTAAATCATGTTAGAGTAAAAATAAGTTCTCAGTTATAATAAATATACCAGGCTAGAGAATAAATAAATAAAAACCACAGCACCCCTCATCATTAAAGGGTGACATTACGTATTGATGTTTTATCATGCACTGTAAAAAAATTCCGTAGAAATTGCAGCTGAGTTGCCGGTAATTTACCGTAGATTTACATTTATGTTTTTTTCTGGCAACATTTTGTTCAAAGTTAAATGAAAATTAAACATTTACAAGTCTTTATCTTTACAGAGTAAAACTAAAAAACAGCATCAAGCAAAACATTCTGGGAAACAAAATCTGGACCAAAAAACAGAAAAAGGTTGATGATGATTTCTGGTTCCCAGAATGCTTTGCATGAGGCTGTTATTGTATAGTTTTATTCTGTAAAGATAAAGACTTGTTAATATTTTAAATTTATTTAACTTTGAACAAACTCTTGCCAGTAAATAACATAAATGTAAATCTACGGTAAATTACCGGCAACCCAGCTGCAATAACATTGAAATTTCTACGGAATTTTTTTACAGTGTGCAACAGCATGGCAAGGCTAAAACAATAACACGGCATATTTAAGTGCATGAAAAAAGTGATATGAAATATTTTTACACTATTTTGACCAATTAAAGCTCTGAAAGGACTTCTATATTTTGCCACACTACATTATTACAAGAAGAGATGTTTAGATTAACGCCCAAATTCAATCAACCTGTTTTTTTAATCAATTAAATCCAATAATGATTAAAGTCCATCGCTCAAATACTGTATGTTATGACTTATGTTTTTAAAATGAAAGCTATCAACTGTTGATGTAGTTTGTGATAAACAGTTTGATTGAATTTGTCTCCATGTCCATCATGATAATACATTAAAGCACAAAGCATGACAATCTAGCACTACGCAAGTTTTTTCACAAATGTGATGTGTAATAATACAATATCTATGACTTTCACAGCAAAACAAAGCATTAGCGGTGTATTAATATTATTAAAATGACTCCTGAGCTGCAGAGAAACCTTTACAGAATACAAAAGAAAAAAACTTAATGGCATTCAAACATTGTAAAGTCCTGTGATTATTATATATAAATATGATTTCACTGCATTAATTGAGTACACAAGTTAATATGAGAATGACATTTTTTCAAAGGTATTTACAGACATACTGTATGTAGTCATGTATGCAACTCAAGGAGACTAACAGGGCATCGTATTCATAAACTTACACTTGTATGGAGATGTATACGATACCAGTCAAAAGTCTGGATAGACAAAATCTGTTAACAATTTTTTGCAAAGCTCTGATTAACACTCAAACTATTTTGTTAAGGAATTCATACGTAATTTAGTCATATGTATTTAGATAACAACTGTTGTGTATCTAAAATTCTGACTGGTCATGTTTGTATTAAGAGAATTAATAATAATAACCAAACAAACGTTGAATGTATTCATAATATGTCATATTAAAATGATATACAGACGCTACACAGGACACTGCATGAATGAATATTTATCACAATGAATAACACACAACAGCAAGATAATGTAAATACATGTGTCTAATAGTATGCATTCATTTGTTTAGCTTTGTTTTATCAGAAAATAAACAGCTTTTAAAAGTCCTTCAATAATTGACTTACGTACCTGAGAGTGCCACTTGTTGTTACGTGATAAATATGTGTTTATTTATGAGCATGATACAATTTGACAAAAACTCGTTGTTAGCCCTTTTGCTATGATCTCGGCAAATTATGTGACATCACTTTAAATTTAAATCACAAGTAGCTATATATTAAATCGGCATTTGAATGTGGTTGTGGTCAAAGCTGCGTGCCGTAGTTTTTACAGAAACTCTGTATCTTTTGGATTTGTTATTCATTTTGTTCATGTATAGGTGATGTATGTTGCGAAATAATTGAAATCAGTTAAATATTACCCCGTTAAATGTATTACGTAACCATCCTCTCATAGCCTGTTAACCTCAAATGACATCTGAAAATCAGAAAAAATAATATTTTTACATTTTGTGCTATTTAATGTAAAAAAAACAACAGCACAGTTTTTTAGATAAATTGTTGCTAATAACAAAAATATTTCACTCCTCTGCTCCTCTATCCGTTTAAATCAGACAACATAGATGAAAAATATAAGTAATTGCAAGCACTACATAAAAATGTATAAAATTTATAAAAGAGATTAAGTTTTAATACACATAGTTCGCTCTCACTTTAAATCTTTTGTGTGTGTGTGTGTGTGTGTGTGTGTGTGTGTGTGTGTGTGTGTGTGTGTGTGTGTGTGTGTGTGTGTGTGTGTGTGTGTGTGTGTGTGTGTAGGGGATGCATACACACACTAGGGATGCATAACGATTAATCGCGATTAATCTATAGCAGAATAAATGTTTTTGTTTACATATGTGTGTGTGTGTGTGTGTGTGTGTGTGTGTGTGTGTGTGTGTGTGTGTGTGTGTGTGTGTGTGTGTGTGTGTGTGTGTAGGGGATGCATAACGATTCATTGCAAAATAAAAGTTTTTGTTTACATCATATATGAGTGAACTGTGTATAATAACTTTGTATAAATAAATGCACACACATGCATGTATATATTTAAGAAATACATTTGGATATTTATGTATAATTATATGTGCACGTGTGCATATTTATATATACATCATTATTATACACAGTTCACACACACACACACACACACACACACACACACACACATATGTAAACAAAAACATTTATTCTGCTATAGATTAATCGCGATTAATCGTTATGCATCCCTAGTGTGTGTGTGTGTGTGTATGTGATGCAGAAAATATTATTTCCAATAGAAGTAATAATTATTTGAGGTCAGAATTAGCTAAAACTATTTTTTTAAGAAAGTAGAGTAAGTCTTGATTTAGGGAAGCAAGACTCAAATCATTATCTGTTCGTGCCGCTTCTACATTATGAGATGAACATAAAAAAGAAATGTGAAATGAATCCAATGAACCATATTACATGCTAAAACTGACAACAGGGTTCAAAATTTACATTATCACCAAAAAATATTTTGCAATGTTGAATAAATAAACTGACCTGCAAAAATATAGTTTACACAGCAAATAATAAAATTCTGGTCCTAACATCCACTGCGTCCGAAATTGCGTACTATACTGCAGCAGTGTATACTGACTTAGATGAAGTACCTATTGATTTATCATTATAACAGTACGAATACATTCTCCCCATTTCATTGTCAATTGACCTATATGTCCTTTGACCTATGACAAAATCATAAAATGTACATTTTAAAAAGTGAAAAGCTGGTTCAACTTAAAAACGTACTTCAATTGGTAACGTTATTCGACTTAAAAAATTCACTTAAGTTTCACTTTAAAATTTGAAAAAACTTTATTTTGTACTTTTTTTAAGTTGATTCAACTTTTCACTTTTTACAGTGTTTAACAGTGCAATTAAATCATAAGGAATAAATTTCTTGGTACCCAAATCATTTAAAGAGACGCCAGTAAAAAAGATGTGTTGGTTGTTTACTTTAAAAAGTATGTTACCTGGTTGCCTTAAAATATTGAGTTCATTCCATTTAAAAATAATAGTTGATTAAAGTAATTTTAAAATTGTTCTGTAAACTAATATTTTTCAGTTGCATGAATTCAAAATTGTAAGGTAACCAGATAACCTACCTTTTAAAGTGTATATTTGCATTATTCTATTATATTCACTTTTTTTTATTTGACGACGACTCATATGGGATATGTGAAGTGTCCATCAAATCCACACTTAAAAGTCCAGCTAGAAATATAAAGGTGTCTGGGTATACCTACTGTATTTCAAATACTACTATATGAATACTGATTTTTGCCTAAGTAGGCAATTTCGGACACAGTGATGTTCTATGGTTTTAAAGGGCTGTTCACATTATAATGATAACTATAACATTAAAGGTGGGGTGCATGATCTCTGAAAGCCAGTGTGGACATTTGAAATCACCTAAACAACACGCCCCTACCCCAATAGAATCTGGACCTTCTTTTCATAGACCCGCCTCACACATACGCAACCCAGGCAACGATGTCGTTAGTAGACACGCCCCTTACTGCTGATTGGCTACAAGTGTGTTTCGGTAGTTGGTCCGACTCCCTTTTCCAAAGCGTTTCTCAAAAATCGTGCACCCCACCTTTAACTATAACGGTAATTAGCGTCCACACCACGGGACGATAACGATAATTGTATGCTAATTTGTTCACTAGGCGCAGTTCTCGCGCAAATCATTTACCTTTAATGGCATTAACTATTATTGTATATTTCCTTTATTATAAAACGGTTAGTTCCAATCCTTGATTCTGATTGGTCAATAGGTGTGCTTTATTCATGATAAAACAAGGCTATGACCGCTTCACCCAACGGTTTTGTTTATCACTGTGCCCTTAGCAACCACACGTTTCGGTTTGTTGTTTTTATTTGAGCTTTCATGCATATTACAGGTTGGAACACATTTTTGTTCATGTTCAGGGACAATTTTTTCTAGCGGAAGGAATGCTTTTTATTGATTTAACTTCATGAAAGTTGCACTAATATTTTTTTTACTTTAATATTGTGTGTTAATCGTTTTATAAAAGCAAAAAGGTACTTGAGGCAAGTGCTGTATCGTGAATAAGTAACGGCTTATTCGTTACTTATTCGTTTTTCACGATACAGCACAGCCTCTTGTACCTTATTGCTTACATAAAACACACTGTAAAAAAAAACTTTGCTGCCTTAAATTTTTTTGTTAAATCAACTCAGATTTACAAGTCATGTCAACAGAGATTAGTTGTCACAACTTATAAAATATAGTTGAGAAAGGTCAACTTAAATTTATAAGTTATAACAACTCACCTGTAGTTATAACAACTCATCTCTAGTCAAGATAAATAATAGTAAGTTGAAATGACTTTTCATGAAATTTGAGTTGATTCAACAAAATTTTTTAAGGCAGCAAAGTATTTTTTACAGTGCACTTGTAATTGTTCATATGTTATTAAATGTATAAATATATTGTTCTTATTGCTTCTACACAGCGGTTATAACCAGCAGATGTCCTCAACAGTGAAGCTAGTAGTTTGTTTAATGTAATATTTTGCCTTTTGGCATAGTCAACGTAGGAGAATAAAAAGCATTACGTAGTCAATTTCACAGCAAATGCATCAGCAGGATATCTGAGATCATTTTAGGTTATGGACCTCAGAAATAAGCTTCACCACTGGACGTGCACTTGAAGTTCATCAATTGGGGGAAAAACGTTCAGAAAGTGATCCCAACGATATCGATCATTGTATCTTTATAAACGATTTTTAAACTATAGTTTTTATAGTTATCGTTATAATGTGAACAGCCCTTAAACTCATTTAAACATTTTTGGTGTTACAAGCACAAACAAAATATGACAAATCACATTTTGTCTAATGATTTTGTGAGAGGTATGATCACAAAAAATAAAATAAGGAAAGATGTATACCCAGATCATTTTCTAAAGCATTGACAGGTTGAGCAAAAGTTAACTTTGGACCCCGACTAACACAATATTTGTAAGTTTATGAAAACATTTTGAGATGGCCTACTTATGGCATACACTAACAAAGATAAAACGTAAAATGTTTTAATGCATTTTTCTTTTCTTTTTTTTTAAAAGATGTGCTTTGCTAATGCCCTTTATATAGCTGACAGAACCGTGTGTGCTAAAACACAGCAAAACTACAGCTTCACACCTTTTCAGCGACACCACCAGCAGTTCTCCTTATCCTACACCTGTTGTATGGCTTCACTTAACTTTCAGCGACGAATGAGCTTAAATAACTTGATGTATGATAGCAAACCTCTTCTTCATTCCATTCAGTTCCTCTCTGCTGATGCGTCTCATTCCCCCCATAGCTGTTCCATTATGAGTTCGAGTTTGCATAGGAACCATCGTCGCAGAGGGCAGTAGTACTCGTAGTGAAACTCCTCGAACTCGGGCGTCTGGCGAATGTCGTGCAAGAACGAGATGTCCAGGTCCGACTCCAGCAGCATGAGGAGAAGTGGAAGTAAAATCATCAGAAGGCCAGCGACCATCACCACCAGACGCGCGGCACTGCGCAGGCAAGCCTGCACCTGCTGCCGCCCGTTTACCGGGTTGCACAAGGATCGGCGAAGCGCCTCTCTGGCAACTTCCCGCTCCCGTTCGGCCTGCAGCTCCACCTGCATCTCTGGATCGTCGTGGAGCTCCTTCAGCAAGCGTGCAGGGCTCTGGAACAGCACGTCTAACCCACCCTGGGTCTCCTCCACTGGTGTTGGCACCATGCTGGCACATGGGTTATACGCTGTGTCAGAAATGGTGAGGCTGTCGGTGTCATCTTCATGATCTGCATGCGTCTCTCTCCTCTCCTCATCTGGTCTCATCTCATCTTCTTGTCTTTCCTGAATGTTTTCTAGATCTTCTATCTCCACCTCTTCAGGTGTCACTGATGGTTTTAGTGGAGATAAGTGAACAGAGTCTTTCAAAGCCAAGAGTCCTGTAGACCAAATAACATGTTAAACACAGTACATTACTACAGTTTCTATAGCATATACAGTACAGTTCATCCTAACTGCTTATACTTTCTTATTAAACACACATTTCTTTATTCAACCCAAAATGTATTTGTTATTGCCCTTATTGTGTGCATGCTGCTGGTATTCAACAGCTAAGGGAATGACTGTAGCTTGTGGTCTTTGTACAAGTCAGGTCTAAATATAGACCCAGCTGCCTGGGTATTGTGGATTAAGACAAGTCTCCCTGCTGACATCGAGGGTTCTCCATGCAACTATTATCCAATGCACTCACTAAGCAATGCCATCAAAAACAAACATCTTATCGTTTCACAATAATATTAAACATGGCATTCAATTTTGCGTTTAAAAGACGTCTAATAGCCTTCCAAACACAGCCCAGACATCTAGGCTAAAATTTGGGCTGTCTGTGAAATGTAAATGTGTGGTGAATTAAAGGATTAGTATATTTTCTTATTAGAAAATCCAGATAATTTCCTCAGCACCATTTCATCCAAAATGTTGATGTCTTTCTTTGTTCAGTAGAGAAGAAATTATATTTTTTAAGGTAAACATTCCAGGATCTTTTTCATTTAAATGGACTTTAATGGACCCCAACACTTAACTCAAAATTGCAGTTTCAAAGGACTCTAAACGATCCCAAACGAGGCACAAGGGTCTTATCAAGCGATTGTCATTTTTGGCAAGAAAAATAAATAAATATGCACTTTTAAACCACAACTTCTCGTCTTCCTCCGGTCCTGTGACGCTGTCAGCGCGACGTCACGTAAATGCATAATGACGTAGAAAGGTCACGTGTTACATATATGAAACGCACATTTTCAGACCATTTTAAACAATAAACTGACACAAAGACATTAATTATTATCATTTGACATACAACAACGTTGGAATGGTCCTCTTTCTCCACACTTGTAAACACTGGGGCGTAGTTTTGCATATGTCATCCGTGACCTCTTGACGTGATAACATATTGCGTGAGGTCATGCTGGCGCGTCACAGGACTGGAGGAAGATGAGAAGTGGTGGTATAAAAGAGCATATTTTTTATTTTTCTTGTCAAAAATGACAATCGTTTCGCTAGATAAGACCTTGGGCCCTATTTTAACTATCTGAAACGCAAGTGCGAAGCGCAACGCGCAAGTGACTTTGTGGGCGGATCTTGGGCGCTGTTGCTATTTTCCCGGCGTGAGAAATAACTCTTGCGCCGGGCGCAAATCAATAAGGGGTTGGTCTGAAGTAGGTTCATTATTCATAGGTGTGGTTTGGGCGTAACGTCAAATAAACCAATCAGAACGCTATCCAACATTCCCTTTAAACGCAAGGGCGCAAGTTCCATGGCGGGTTGCTATTATTATGACGGATTTACCAGGCGTACGCCAGGAGCGGTTCACAGCCGAGGAGACCCACGTTCTTGTAAATTCCAAGCTTGCCAGCATAAATCGGGCACGCCGTGTAACGGGAGGTGGATCTGCCTCTACACAGACGCCAGCAGAGGACATCGCTGCGTCCACCCTCACCGCTGAAAGGGTTTGGGGGCGTTGAAATCGGACCCAAGAAACGCAACCAAGGTCCAACCCCAAAGTACTCTTACAAATCAAGTTCATATACATTAAGGTTTCTTATGAAAACATTTTAATTATTATTTACATAAAATAAACGTAATACAGCCACACAACAAACTTATGAAAATATTTTAATCGTTATTTGCATGAGAATTTTTTAACGCAGCCACACAATAAATAAAAACTATCACCACAATGCTCACCACTATGATTCCCCTTAACTCATGTGTTAATATTTTTAAGTAACAATTTATGATTTGCAAAAATAACTGTTGCATCTGTGTAGATTAGATAAGCAAAGTGTGTGCGCGTTGTGCACGCTATACATTATGGTCAAGCATGCGCCCTTAAAATAGCATAATGAACCATGCGCAACGCGCCACTGACTTTAAACTTTTTTTTTCTGGTCAGTGGCGCAATTGTTTTTTGAAACTGCAAAATAGCATCAGGGATGGTTTGCGCCGGAACACGCCTCTATTTTTGCGCTGAACCGCCCAGGGAGCGCAAGTTCATTCCCTAGTTTGCCGACGTGCGTCTGTGGAGGGAAAAACCCGCTGTGCGCCGGTGCAAAATACGAATGATACATGCGTCACTGACAAAGTCAATTGCGCTGGCTGCAAGATAGGGCCCATTGAGTCCTTTGAAATGGCCATTTTGAACTGCATTAAAACTGTTAAGTGTTGTGGTCTATTAAATGAGAAAAATCCTGGAATGTTTTCCTTTAAAAAAACATAATTTTTTCTTGGCTGAACAAAGAGAGACATCAACATTTTGGATGACATCGTGAGTAAATTATCTGGATTTTTTTTAAGAAAATAGACTAATCCTTTAAGGAATCCATTTTAATTTGAGCTTTTGTTATGTAACAGGTCTTTGCACTTAAACAAACATCCTGCAAGATTCAGAACTACTAAAAATAGCGGAAATATGGATTTGAGGTAAAAACTCCTTAGGGAAGCATTTTCTCTTCATTGAGATGACTCAACAATATTGACAATTATCTGGATATTGCCATCAATTGTGCAATTGTAGAAAAAAACGTAATATAATTAAAGAATGTGGTATTTATTTTCATAAATCAGTACGTAGCAACAGTGGCGCAGTGATACTTAAGCTATGTAACGCGGTCTGAACCGTGGGGTTACCGGGGTATTTAATTACAGCTTAGAACTAGTTTCAACCAATCAGAATGAAGGACCAAAATGGGCCATTTTATAAACGCTAGTTTACTACGCAAAACTGTTATCCAGTCATAGCAGCGGGAGTTTACTTTAAAGTCTTCAGTGCAGCCTGCCTATCAAAACAGAGCGTTTCTCGAGCCAGCCACAAAACCAGGGTACACAATAATAGGGCTGAACGATGTGAGGAAAAGTTGCGATGTGCGATGACATTGTTTAATGTTGCGATGACGATGTGAGTTGCGATAAATATATATAGTTTTTTTCATGTTTTAGGGGCCATTCACATGTTATTGTCACATGAACTGCACGCTGCGCTTGTGTCATTCTGAAAAGTTAAAATGTTTTTGAAATACCTGGAAAAACGAGCGTGTCGCGACCGCGGCGCTCCAAGAGCACACATACATTTGAAATAATGAACTTGAGCGAGCAATAAACGCAATATGAGAATCACCGCTTCCACAGTACCTGTGTTTGCGGCGTCATCTCTCCTAAATCCAAAATAATTCCATGATATAGCTGAAGTGCTGCTCATTTTCACCACAAGGTCTTCGTCTGACAACACATTTTCCTCACTCTTCTCTCCTTCCTCTGCCATAGTTTTTGCTAACAGGCACAGCGTCGCAACTGACACCTCACAAATCAATCTGAGCGTAGCTGACTTGGGGGTTCCCCTGATTGGCCTAATAGCATGAACGCGCAAACCATCGCTGCGTCCGAAACCGCCTACTTCCATACTATATAGTAGGCAAAGTAGTGCTTTTTGCATACTATATAGTATGGTAGTAGGCGATTTCGGACGCAGCACATGTCTTCAGGACTAAACGTGATAGGTCAAACGTTTATTACATGCGCTTACTGTTTTCCCTTCATTCATCGCGTCAAGGCTGTCTGTTGCGATGTGTTCATCGCGTGAGTTCAAATCGCGATGACGATGAAAATTCGATGTATCGTTCAGCCCTACACAATAACCTAATACTTATTGCTTTTGATGTTTTTTTATGTAAAACCCAACGCGAATTAAGTAGATATCAGACAACCGTATAAAACAATAAAAACGGCTGATTCACCGCACCTTTAATAGACATCTTACCATATCCCAAAAATAATGAAATAAAATAAATAAATAAACGAAACCAAACACCTTGTAATCACTGCGGGTTTTTGTTTACAATCAAATTGTAAGTATCATAAACCTCGCAAGTTATCTGGCAAAAAAACCTTAAAGACAGACAACATTGGTGTATAGTAGAGATGCACAGATATATCGGTAAATAAAAAATATTTTTTACACTATTGGCCGATAAAAAGCTGATAATCTGACTGGAATATCCTGTCAATCAAAAGATAACAAGAAATGCAATGAATGTTTGAGCTTTGTGTATAGAAATTGTAAAGAAACATCAGTTTCAATTTTATGGTCATTATATGAATGAATAACATTCAGAAAATGTTCTCTTTAGAATTTACTTAATGCAAGTTAATATAACCGCCAAAATATCGGTATCGGCAGATGTAATATCGGTGCATCTCTAGTCTACAGTTCACCTAGACGGTGAAAGACGGCTATTGCTTGCAGGGATGGTACTATTGAAAAACCAATTCACATTAAAGGCATTTTGGTTTCCCGTTGAAAATGCATTAGCATTATTAGGCTCCTAACATCCTTAAAATGTCTATTAATCGAACCAAATCAGATCATCATTGTATAACCTTTAAAAGAAACCCTCAATAAAGGCATGGACATAGAGGGCATCACCATAGCGACACATATAAATAACCATTTACTCCAGGAAGAGGCAAGAGTCAAACTAGAAACAGACCATAGTGGTTACCAAGGCAACAGTCAGAAACAACAATAACTAAATCTGAATGTGATTTTCACAAAGAATATAAAAGTCAAAACTGATATAATTTAGTATTGCTCCAAACAAAACAGCGTAGATGTTGACATCTGTAGCTTTCCACTCTCTTCAAATGATTTGAAAAGAAATGGATGTGAGTAACACTAAAGATATTGGATATAACATGATAACGTCACAAGGATAACATTACCATGAATAGGGGACAATGCAACGCTCAGTATGAAACGTTAGTCCCGCCTTCTAGTTAAAAGAACCAATCATCAATTCATAAAAAACGATGATGATTTTTTTTAGCACAATTTTTAAGCTTAAGAAACTAAAGTTATGGTACATGAGATGTCAGGTTTAATTGCTGGTCAGAAATATATTTTTTAATTGTAATTTAAAAAAAATACAATGCTGTCTTTTTCCATTCATGTAGATATATCTTGCATGACTGAAATAACTGGCAGGAGGCGTTGTAAACATGAGCACCTAGTGTAGTGGACTCAAGTGTATTTTTTGCATTTAAAAATCTCCACAAAACTCAATCAAGTCATGAATTACACTTTGAAACCAGACTAACAGTCACTATTAAAATGCAGTAGCCGTACTAGACAACAAGTCCAGCATCTGGTCTTTTACTGCCTCATCATTGAAAGATGCTAATGAAAAATCTTTTTATCAGATTTTGCTAGCTTTCATACCAGTTCCTGAGATGCGCTCTCCATGGTCAAGAAGCCGTACATAGACATCTCGTGCCGTATGGTTGGCCATGCGGAGCTGTAGGTTGTGTCGTGTGGTGATCTTCACCTGGCAGCGCATGCCGTCCGCCTGTTCCTTTAAACTGTCTCTCAGGAAAGTGTCATCTTCATCTCCTTGTTGAACGTCCTCAGTAACCAATTCACAATCCTGAACACCTATTTCACGCTCCCTCTCATTTCCAAAAATCTCCATATCTGACCCTCTCTGTACACCTCCCACTCAAACCTCTCTCAAACGCAGGACCTTTAGCTGGGCTCTTCTACGGTGTACGGTGATATCAAACGCCGTCCCTGACCCATCTGGCTTGGGGTAATGCTGTAATAAATCAAGCACAGCCATAGGATGGGGTCTGGCCGACCCCTTTTCTTCACTGGATGGCAGACAGTGTTAACAAAGTCAGGGTATTAGGGGTCGGATCAGCCCAAATGCAGGATGAGCTATTTATACAGCATCACGCATAGCATAAGGATTTGGTAATCACAGGGGTTGATTATGGTGAAGAGACATACTCTGCAGAACAGTACATCTCTTTACACACACATCCAGGTTTAGGCTTAGGTGTCCTCATTTTGTGCATGCTTTGTATTGCATGACCAGATCTTAAAGAAATACTTAACAAAACAGACAGTGGATATGTTTACATGCATTGATTTTCTTCAATCAGACTGAATTCAATCCAATTGTAGATTACCAAAGTATAGTTTATATGTATCTTAAACACTGCAATACAATTTAAATGTTGGTTTACATGTACATTCTATATAATCTGAAGAAAATGTCAAGTTGGTTTTTAGATGAATGTAAATAGTCAAAGTTGGGTTGGAGAAAGTTGTTCCTTAGGAGTTTTCCAGATGTGCAATGCAAACAATGCAAACAACTCCTTAGGTACTACGGTATTTAATTGCTTTATGTAATGTTGAAGGAACACATAAACCCTTCAAAATGTACAGAGATTGCACCATTCCTTAATAATGCATGTTGTCAACATCTTGCTATTGTATGTTTTTTCGATTAGTGTGATATGTGAATAAGACATTAATTAAAGACGCACACAACAGCACACATCCACTGCACATGTGCACAATATATTTTCGGATCAGATTAAGAAAATACTACAATTTACGTGTTTAAGTCGATTGGGTCGCACAGCGGCAGAAAACCCTGTTGCTCCAAAACAAAAGTCAGTGGGGTTGCCCAGCGGTATAGTGGAGAGGCAGCAAATTACACCAAAAATAAGACATAAACTCCTAACAGATCCAACCAGATATTTATGACTCATTGTTCTCCATGGGTAGAAGACTAAAAACACAAATGCTTGTGTATTGCACGAAATGCTTAACTGTCACTACTACTGTTATTCTAATTTCAAGCATTATTTGGATTATTTGGTACTTTTCTAAGTAACCATACTTTTTAAAATTTTAACATGGTAGACAATAAAGCAGGGCGACATGATCTCAAAATAAAACAATGCTTGAGTTGTGTATAATAAATCCTAGAGACTTAAAAAGATTCCTCCTGCAGCTCGCCAAGCTTTAATTTGTGGTTTCCAAGGCAGTAAATAATAGGGTGATATGATCATTCAGTCATCCGCTTTTTCTGTCTTTCTGCTCCGGATGTTGGCTTTGTTAAAAAAACGATACCCATTAGTAATATGCACCTATAAACGGGACGAGAACGCGGGTTTGCTTATCACATACATGAATGCACAGCAGCACAAAAACGCATTTTAAATATGAAAGATTAAAGGATTGAATGTAAAAGATTATTATTGAGTCTCTTGGACATAAATGAGGACCGATTATGAGACGTTAGAAGACGTAAAGAGCAGCTTCACCTGTAGCCTGGTAAGTAAATAAATGCTTTGCTTTAAACAAATGCATCTGTTTTTAAATGTTTTTTTAAATGCTACCTCACGGATTTATTGTATATGATGACATTTTAAGTAATGCTTTGTTAAAAATCCCATGGCGCTGTCCGAGTGCTGAAACGCTTCGGCTCTCCACACGTTTGTAAATTCTTTATCTCTTGTTTGTATTTTTAGAGTACAAACCTTTTCTTGCATATTTGCTAATTGTTTTATGAGATTAACATGATAATGTAGGATATCAATGCATTTACAGCAATTAAAAGCCTCCTATTTGTACTTCTATGACTGAAAGAAAAAGGCTTTTAAAGGTTTTAATCCAAAAAATAACAATTTCAATATAAGTGAAGAACAACACAATTATTAAACATTAATCTTAAACTGGGGATCTTCTTACTCCGCTTAGTTTTTCAGTTTACAAAGTCCGTCATCTTAATAGGGATTAAACATAGCTCCAGCGCAACTGGCTTTTTAAGGGGATGAGAGCTGAGACTCTCAATGGTTTATTGCACGTTACGCCCAAAACACACCCATTACTCATTATGAAAATAGGAACAACCCTTTTCGACCATGCGCTCGGCGCACAAACAATTTTTCCAGTCGTTAAATTAGCAAAAGTGGATTCAGACACGCCCATTTAGACCATGCGCTTTAGACAATGCGCTTAGATCGTTAAAATAAGGCCCTGCGAATTGAAAATACAAAACACGTCAATTTTGCAAAAACTTTATACCCTCGCATGAGGTGGTTTGTCAGGCAATACGGTATATGTCACGTAACCAAACCGGAAAACTGTGTCGATATTCGCCGTGTCATCTTTTCTCCCTTTTTTTCCAAACCCCAACAAACGCAATAAATTCGCTTAACCAATTACAGCGAACCATTCCACACATTGTAAACAATAAGGGCGGCACTTTCAATACACACAGAATCCTAGTTTTCTTCATCTACTTTGTACTCAACGTGATCAACGTGATCAACAAACAAACAAAAACTAAAAAATATTTTGATTGCATTGATTAACCTGTGGTGGTTTTTTGTGGTGGGGAAGAAACCTGAAAAATGCCAGCTATTGCTTTTTCTCACACGACAGCATCAAGCTTCTGTCATGCTTACACATTGATTCCAGGGGATCTTATGAAAAACTTTCCATTATTTTACTCGAAGTCAACAAAAAACGATCAGGACCAAAACATTTTACAGCTGATCACTGTCAAAAAAAGTTCAGCGACGACGTCCCAAGGATGACAGCAGCAATGACAGTGTTCTGAATATATGATAAAGTAAGTGTTTTGATTAATGCCATTAATGTTTAGTTTTTTTATCAGTGTATACCACTCTCGACTAAATGAATATAACATGACAAAGATGAATGCACGTTTATAGATTGATTCAATAGATTTATAGCATTTTGGGGAAACATAATCAGTTTTTATAATAAATCTTTGAAAATCAAATTATGGATTTAAATTTTTTATTTTATTATAATCTAAAGATGAAAGTTTGTTACAGAAAATACCGGTTTTCATCTTGTCACATTCTTCTCAGGTATAGAAAACACATTTTTAACCCAAATTAAGCTAAATGATTTTATTGCGTTTTGGAACCAAACTCGGAAAAATTCAAGAAAACCTAAAACCACTCATACACTATAATCAAATACTAGGGTATAATTATAATGTTTATTATAGTGTTGATATATAAAATTTACATGATTATATTTTATAATATTTTCTGTATTATATATTATTATACATGATCTATATTATTATTATTATTATATACATTATATTATACATTATTATAGCCTACTTATTTATCTACACATATAAAGAAGATCTACCTGTAATCTTCACGCTTTCCTTCCTCACTAAATCTCTATATGAAAGCGTCTGCTTAATGCCTAATGTAAACATCATGTAAATGTAATGAGAAGCCCAAACGTCAATCACTTGATCTCCTGTCTGTTTGATTTTAGATACAGATGCGCGTCTCTGTCATATTCATTGAGAGTATAGTTCCTAGCCACATCTGCCTAGAAAGTTTCCAGTATCATGAGCAAACAAACGCTCCATTAAGGAGTGCGTGTGTTTGTACTGGATGTCCAAGAATACCTTGAGACAGGCTTACGTGACATTTGTCCTTAAAACCTTGTCCTTTCCTCTGTAACTCAATCTGTGAAGGGCTTAAAAGTGATGCAGTACCAGCTTCAGAACTCTTCACATGTATGATCACATGACTACATCCCTTCATCAAATGATTGCTTGACTTCCTTCACTTAACCTGAATGAAACAGCTGAACGATTCAACGTCTTAATATAAGCAGCAGCATCTAACTTCATAAACATGAATCGTTGATTCAATGTACACCTCTACTTCAATAGTCTGTGCTAACCCGCTGAGATGATCACATGAGTATTTTTAATGCTCTGACTGGAGTCTCCACAGAGACCAGCGCATCATCAGCTCAGTTTGATCCCTCGAGAACAGGTGCCTTACATTTGTCAACACCATCTGTGCAGCACAGAGGTGCATTGAAAACTCTTTTACTATATAATCATATATATACGTGACCCTGCCTGTGAAAACAGGATTTTGTGAATCATGTAATACTGTATCAACCACCTGCTTCATGTACAATAAACCAGCTTTATTTGTCTTACCATTGTCTGCTGAGATATCTCTGTGTTCCCTGCTAGAGCTCAGTGCCGGTAAAAGCGGCTCCATGTTCATTATGAGCTGTTTATGACTGAGTGAAATGAAGCTTCTGCTTTGACCAAACTGACACCTGAAACAAAGGTAACGTAAAACAGAAGACAAAACAGAGTGAATTTCTAAAGCAGTTTGCCTATAAAGTTGAGTCTTGATTTACTGATGTATAAAACACTAAGAAAATCTTCTTTCAGATGAACGCAATCTGAGTTATATTAGAAATAACCAGGCTCTTCCAAGCTTTACAATGGTATATAATGATTTTGAAGGTCCAAAGTAGTGCATTCATCCTTTACAGAGGTAATCCACACGGCTCCAGGAGTATAATAAAGGCCTTCTGTAGCCAAGCAATGTGATTTTGTAAGTAAATAAAATATCCATATTTAAAATTAACTAGCGGCCGGTAACGGCCTACGCACATTCTCAAGAGAGTGCTTTTAAATAGAAAATTAATCTTTAAAGGGATAGTTCGGCCAAAAATGACATTAAACCCATGATTTACTCACCCACAAGCTGTCCGAGTTGCATATGTCCATCGTTTTTCAGACAAACACATTTTCGGATATTTTAGAAAATGTTTTAGATCTTTCAGTTAATTAAATGTAATGTTACGGGGTCCACGACCTTCAAGTCCAAAAAAGTGCATCCATCCTTCACAAATTAAATCCAAACGGCTCCAGGATGATAAACAAAGGTCTTCTGAGGGTAATCCGCGCAGTGTTGTTGTAGAAATATCCATATTTAAAACTTTATTAACGAAAATAACTACCTTCCGGTAGCGCCGCCATCTTAGACTCCTCTGTATTCAGGAGAGAGTATTAGCGTAGTGTACGCACTTTTCTTAGTGACGTATGTCAAATTCGGAGGGCGGGAGCACAGAGCAGCAGCAGAGTAGCCTCCGTAGGCTGCGTAAGCTCTCATCCTGAATGCGGACGCGACTAAGATGGTGGTGCTACCGGTAGGTAGTTATTTACGTTAATAAAGTTTTAAATATGGATATTTCTACAACAACACCGCACGGATTACCCTCAGAAGACCTTTTTGTTTATCATCCTGGAGACGTTTGGATTTAATTTGTGAAGGATGGACGCACTTTTTTTGGACTTGAAGGTCGTGGACCCCGTAATATTACATTTAATCAACTGAAATATCTAAAATGTTTTCTAAAATATCCGAAAATGTGTTTGTCTGAAAAACGATGGACATATGCAACTCGGACAGCTTGGGGATGAGTAAATCATGGGTTTAATATAATTTTTGGCCGAACTATCCCTTTAAAACTAAAAATCAACCACATTATTACCTTTAGTCTGGATTACAAAGAAATGAGATGTAACTGACCTGTGCACAGCAGGAGGTTCTCTCTGAATCTTTAAACTGGCTTCAATCACTTCTTTAGCCACCCGCCCACTGTAATAAAATAACAAACGCGTTCACTTACTTTTGGCAATATTTTGCAGTCTAAACACATGCACGTTGATTTTACGCTATTTACAGGTGCAACTTATCAAATGTATGACATACATTACTGCCATATCTAAGAGGTCACACAGTACATTCAATAAAATCTTACCTGTAACGAAATCTGCTTCCCTTGAAAAATATGCTGCTGCTAGACACAGTTTTTATCTGACTTGATTTTGCACATCTAAACAGAGAAATCAGAAAAATCTATTTTATCACACATTACAGAAATTAACTCATTTCTACATGTACAGTTATTTGTGTGTATGCATGTGTCTTTGAATATTTATGTTGTGATCATAAGATATGCTTAATTTACCTTATATTTGCTGATATTGCAAATTCGATATGAAAGTTCGTATTGGCATATACAAGAAAAAAGCTTTTACTCTATCTTTGTGAATTTTTTGTATCACAGTACATGTACCTGTGAAAAAGCAGTGCAGAGACAGTGCTTCTCTGAGGTACAAAACAACCTACTTTTATCCTCCAAAGCAGCTGCATCTCTTTTTATGGGATTATTGTTCTGGTGTTAGATCCATTTTATTTTACTGTAACTATTTTGTTTATAAAAAAACATATGTACATATGGAATACCACAGGGCTTAGGTCTTGCCCCCTTGCTTTTTCTCCCTGTATGAGATTCCTGTGAGTTCTTCCACTTTAGAAATATTTTGAAGTTACTTATTTGGTTTGACTCATTCTGTTCATTCGTGATCTCAAGCATAGATTGTTTTAATATAACACACATTAATGCTGCCTTTAGCAACAACAAGGTAAACACCTACTATCATAATAAAAACAACCATGCAGATCTGCTTGCCATAGCTTGTATACTGCTGCTCTATTTTGTCAAACTGTCTGTCTTGACTGTGTACTAACTATATGTTTAACTGAATGTCTTCTTTAGGCATCGTCTGTGTAGTGTCTTGGCACTAAATACATCTTGTGCGTTTTTGAGCAGAACGAAGTAAAAGACTAATTTCTTTAAAATTAGAAATTAGGATTTAATTTTTTTCGGTTTAAGAGATCCTGCAGCTGCCTGTTACTCCTCAAGTGGAAGGGGAGTTTACCCTAAAAACTTGACACATCAGTTTACATTTTTATACAGTTTTTAATACACACTTCCTGTATTTTCTGGATGTATTCTATTAAAGAGACTCAGAAACAATTATATATGATCACTATAACATTGCAAAAACAACTAATCTAGTTCTGGCATGGTGGCCTAAGACTTTTGCACAGTACTGTATGTTTGGGTCGGCTTGGCCAAATGGCTTAACTTTAGTGGACCAAAGTTTGCGAGTCTAAATGTAGTGACCTAGCTAATAAAGTGTATTATATCTGTAACAGCTTGGCTATGTGAAGCAGGGCTAACAGATAGAGGTCTTCATGGGTCCACTTAGATCCGAAAACCCGACGTCTGACCTGAAATGGTTCGGGTCTTTAAGTTTCATGTGTGCCTTGGACACGAGTCGGGTATAATATTAGGGGTCTCGGGTCATTTAAAATTATTGTGTTTTTGCCGAACTGACCCAAAAAGATCCAAACTATTTTGGGTGTGTGCAACCTTTTCCATCCCCTCCTCTGTTTGCCAAGAGCATTTGCGATGTTGTGTGTCTGGCGCTAGGTTTATTTTCATTATCAATCAATTATGAATGCACATTTTAGCGGTCACCTCGGTGTCGTCTTCAGATAACAAATGAAAACAAATGGAGCAGTGGCCCAAAACTGGTTATGAGGACACCAGAGTTTCTTTCTGTCTGACCGGTGGGCTGTAGACTACACACATCAGTGCCGTTTACATTTGGATACAGTCGAGATTAAAAAATTGCCACTGGGTCGGGCTCTGGTCTAATTTTCTTAGGTTTGTCCTGTGTTAGTTTGAGTTTAAAGGTCACGATCTTTCTGATCCCATTTTTTAAACCCTAGTTAGTATGTAATGTTGCTATAATAGCATAAAAAATACCTGTAAAATGATAAAGCTCAAAGTTCACTGCCAGGCGATATATTTAACAGAATTCGCCTTTCAAAGCCTACAGCGAATGGCCGGTTTGGACTAAAGCCGTCTACTTCCTGCTTCAATGACGTCAATAAAACAGTTTTTTGATTAACCTCTGGCCACAGGAATACGTCAGTCGGCAGCTAAGCTGCTATCCAATCACAGCACACTAAACAAGCTGCACAATTATAGGGTGCCATTATTCTCGGACGCGTCCTGTCCAGGATTTCGGGTGCAAGTTCCGGAAGTCGTATTTGTTGACCACATATGGTATTTTTGGTCTTTTTTAAATTGATTAATTAAATGATCAAATAAAAAATGTAATCCCAAAATTAGTCCCAAATTTGAATACTATTGATTTAATTAACTGCATACGTCACAGAGGATTATTATTATTACAGAAAAGCAACCGTTACATTGTAAACGCAATCAAAGCTTCAAAAACACAAAAAGAATGGGCATTAAAAAGAGAGCTGTCATAAATTAAAAATAAAAACACTGGAAAATCCTTGTAATCTACAATGCCCTTATCAGATGAGCAAAGCAGTATTTTATTGATGTTGATGTTATAACCTGCTAAAGTGGTCTGAGATCTGATCTGATCTGATCATCAGAGGGATAAGACCACATTGCTGTTGAGATGAGACATACCTCAAAAAGTAGCAGAAATAATATAGTAAAAGAGAAAAGTTAAAAGAAGATTGTGAAAGATGTGTTAGGTCATCAAGTTTGTAATGGATAGACACCTGATAGAGAGATGTGTGTGTGTGTGTGTGTGTGTGTGTGTGTGTGTGTGTGTGTGTGTGTGTGTGTGTGTGTGTGTGTGTGGTTAATGTGATGACAGGTGTAACTGAGAGTGATCTTGTTTGACTATGCAGCCCTGCTGTCTGTCTGCCATTAAACCCCTTAATTAAATTGCTTTCATCAGAAATGTAATCCTACTCGTACATAGAAACCTGGCTGAGATAGAACCAATGAGAAGATGTGTGACCTTGTGACTTGCTGCTGATATAAAAGAAGAACGATGAACTAAATTATAAATGATATATATTTAAAACTAGAAAAAAGATGTATAGTATCTTACAGTCATTAGCAGGTCTCAATGATCTCATTTTGGATCAATCCGCACATCACTGTTAGCAACGGCAGATGCTACCGGAGAACAACCACCCAGGCTCATTGGAAAGAAGGAGGAAAGCGGTGAGGTCGTGTTTTAGACACAAAATGTGAACAAATTGGGCCACGACAGTCTGGTAAAGTCCCTTAAATGTTTTCAAACCTGCTCTGAGGAAATGTTGAACACCAGACAGAAGGTAAAGTTCCCAAGAACTTCCTACAGAAATATGCTGAGGAGGTCATCATAATCCATTAGGAGAAAAATAATGGCAGTCCTTGCTTCAATTACACAGGGCTCAACGGCATTAAAAATTGAAGTAATGCGATCCTCTGTCACTTGTTCCAGCCTAATTCTCATTCGTCAGGAAAACATCTGATGTTCTGGACACGATAAATAGGTCATGCCAGAGCTGGATCTTAAGGGTCTAGAATCTGTATGGGTCATCTACGTATGATGAATCCATTACCTCATCCATAAACATGATAAGCAAATTTCATATGTCTCTGTATCTTGAAAACAACATCTACCATCATTCCACTCTCTTTATAGACGGTTTCATCTGATGCACGTGATACACGTCTGGATCCGAACCTTACTTCCGGTTTCGTTTTGACTAGTTGCTAAACTGATCTCTTGAACAAATGCCTCGTCGAAAATAACACATGTTTTGGTTTCCTAGGTAATCTATGTGTTGTTTTTTTGCTTGTTATATAAATAAACTACGTTTAAAGAACTTTGTTGTTATTTATTATTAGCGGAGTTTACCGGAAGTTACGTGCGGACCGCGACAGCCGCTTGTTTATGTTATTATTGCTGAAACCGTCTATAACATCATTAAGCTTCATCTTTGTTATTGTGTAATTGTAAAATAGTGACCTCTAGTGGTTATAATCCTGCATATTGTGCCTTTAAACCGCCTACGGTTGAAATGTAACATGCAGACACATCAAACCACCATACACATTTGAGTATCTAGACTTTGGGCTGAAACAGTTACTGAGATAAAGGCCTAGAGTACATCTTGGACAAATTATAAGAATAAACCACAGCTCGGCTATATAAAAAGACACAAATGCTACTTAAAAAGAGAGACAAAACGAGAGAACTGATAGACAACTCACTTGTAAAAGGCCTGATTTTCTACAGCACACTTCCACAGGTGTTTACAGGCTGCTGGTGTGGAGGTGTGGAACGTCAGAACCAGTTTCTTCTACAGAGAGAAAACATGATAAAAAAGTTATCAGAGTTATCAGTAATGAACTTCATCAAATGGGGGGGGGGGTTGAAGGGACACTCCAATTTTTTTAAAATATGT
Organism: Paramisgurnus dabryanus; assembly: GCF_030506205.2. NCBI lineage: Eukaryota > Metazoa > Chordata > Actinopteri > Cypriniformes > Cobitidae > Paramisgurnus > Paramisgurnus dabryanus. The sequence goes on from NC_133347.1 coordinate 28,835,874, forward strand.
TAATTTTCCAGCTCCCCTAGAGTTAAATATTTGATTTTTACCATTCAGCCGATTTTCAGGTCTAGCGGTACCAATTTTAGCATAGCTTAGCATAATCCATTTAATCTGATTAGACCATTAGCATTAGCATCACATACTAAGGGCGCACTAACACTATCCAAACCAAACCGCACTCGGGCGCGTTTGACCCCCAAAGCCTGGTTTGTTTGACTAGTGTGATCGCTCCGTTCCGCGCCCGGGCGCGGATTGTTTAATCGCGCCGCGGCCGGGTTGCAGAGGTGGGCCGGAGCACGGTTCACTTGGGCTCAGGCGCGGAAGGCTGCGATTCAAAAGGTGAAGACGTCAGTTGCGCGACCACTCACCTTCATCTGCCTCCGTAAAAACCTTTTGATGCGCGCAGCGGGGTTACGTGAATGTCCGAGCTGCGCACGTGACAGATCAACTAAGCAATATGATGACATGTGAGAGGGCTGTCTGTAATCGTGCACCAAACGACTCCGAATAAAAAACACAGACTTATCATTACGGTGGGTTCCAGTGTTAAGAGAGCGCTTTACTTCCTGCTTTTTCAAAACAATCGCATCTTAATGACGAAAGTGCGCCCGGACTCGGATCGATAAGAAGTACAGTGTGAGTGCGTGCACCTGGGGGAGTAGGGAGGGGTGACAATCGCGCTGGGGCATGGTTTGGTTTGGTTTGGATAATGTGAGTGCGCCCTAAGACAGACAGAAAATTCAAACTCATTCTGCCGTGATAATCAAGGACTTTGCTGCTGTAACATGGCTGCAAGAGGCGCAATGACATTAAGCAGCAGCCGAAAATAGTTCCCTGCTAATGACAGTTACGCCAGAATGAGAGTATAGTTCCTAACCATATCTGCCTAGAAAATCCCAACTTTTAATTTTCCGTCGATCTTAATACACGATGTAACTACAGAAGAGTTAAGCTTTAAATAGGAAAAATATCAAAACTCTTTGGTTATTTTAAGCGCGATGCTAATGGTCTATTCAGATTAAATGAATTATGCTAAGCTATGCTACAAGTGCTAACGCCAGACCCGAAGATCGGCTGAATAGATTCCAAAACAGTAAAAATCAAATGTTTAACTCTAGGGGAGCTGAAAAAGGAGCATATTTTCAAAAAAAGTGGAGTGTCCCTTTAAAGTAAGAAGTAGAAGTCCATAAATTACAAAGAGATGGAATCTGAATACAATGTCATAATTAATGAAAGCTGAACAAAATGCTGGCCCAAATCGGTTTAGTTACTGATAGTAATGTCCAGTATTTGCAGGCAGCTGAATGGCTTTGCCAGGAAAAGTGCAAGGAAAATCAATATGACACATCATAACAGCACAGTCACTCACAGCCATTCAGCAACGATTTCACTGAAACACAATGTACACCACTATGACTGATCTTCATTCACATTATACATAGTTTGATATGTTGTGACATTTATAAATGTAATAAAACAAAAACATGAATTGTGGCTGTGCACTGCAGTGACCTTAAAGGAGTAGTCCACTTTAAAGATGGGGTCCATTGACTTTTCATAGTAAGAAAAAAAAAATACTATGGTATGTCAATGGGCCCATCTTTAAAGTGGACTACTCCTTTAATGGTTACAGAATGCTAAACAACATAAAGCAAAAACGAGTACTTTCTTTCGAGGACGCGTCCTTCGGATCCACCCTTCGAATTGGGGACACAGCTTATATTTTCAATATAGCACACCCTTGAGTGATTTCACAGGGTTGACATTACACTGGGGTAAGTGTGTTAAAAAGCTGATGTGAAGTAAATATATGTGCTGGATTAGACGCCCAAAACTGAAGCTGAGGTAAATATGTATGTGTAAGCCCAAAGCAACACAGATATATGGGCTGATAAAGTGCTGTGAAAAACAGAACTGTCAGGAGAATAATTTCCATTAACCTCACATGTCGTGTAATCTGAGATGGGAGATCAATAGATGGAGTGCTGAGCAGCACAGTGAATCCACACAGAAATCAATACAAACCACTTCTATTCTGTTTAGCATCAGACTGCCATGCTCTGCAATTTACTGCGCTGAGCTCATACGAAGATTAAAGTCACATCATTAAAACAGCGTAAAATGCTACGTTTCCTCAATCTATGCTAGGAGACATCTGATCATGAGAAAATGATTATCCTGTAATGAATTTAGAATGAGTACAGGTTGTTTGGGAAAAAATCATTTATTTAAAATATTTAAATAAAATAGTATTTTCATGCTTCACTGACTGAGGGAAAAAATGCAGCTTATTTGTAAGCTATTTGCTAATTAACTGACAAATATAAGAGAAATAAGTTGATTTAGGAACATAGTCCTCATCTGGTATTTGTAAGTGTTGACTGTCAGAACAAAATGTCAAAAATGGTCCCAAGTGTCAGTAGTACCCTTCAAAAAAGAGGTTCTGATGCAGTATGTACCATTTAGGTATAGATTAGCGGCGGCAGGTGACTTCTTTTCGGGGGCGCACGATGCAAAGCTTGTCAAAACGTGTATCTAGGCCATCATGAGTGTGGCTCATCATGTCAAAATATGTGTTTGGATATTATTGCTATTTTATTAGGAACACCTGTTCAATTTCTCATTAATGCAATTATCTAATCAGCCAATCACATGGCAGTTGCTTCAATGCATTTAGGGGTGTGGTCCTGGTCAAGACAATCTCCTGAACTCCAAACTGAATGTCAGAATGGGAAAGAAAGGTGATTTAAGCAATTTGAGCGTGATTTAAGCAATTTGAGTGTGGCATGGTTGTTGGTGCCAGACGGGCCGGTCTGAGTATTTCACAATCTGCTCAGTTACTGGGATTTTCACACACAACCATTTCTAGGGTTTACAAAGAATGGTGTGAAAAGGGAAAAACATCCAGTATGCGGCAGTCCTGTGGGTGAAAATGCCTTGTTGATGCTAGAGGTCAGAGGAGAATGGACCGACTGATTCAAGCTGATAGAAGAGCAACTTTGACTGAAATAACCACTCATTACAACCGAGGTATGCTGCAAAGCATTTGTGAAGCCACAACACGCACAACTTTGTGGTGTAATGGTGTGGAGGATGTTTTCTTGGCACAATTTAGGCCCCTTAGTGTCAATTGTGCACTGTTTAAATGCCACGGCCTACCTGAGCATTGTTTCTGACCATGTCCATCCCTTTATGACCACCATGTACCCATCCTCTGATGGCTACTTCCAGCAGGATAATGCACCATGTCATAAAGCTCAAATCATTTTAAATTGATTTCTTGAACATGACAATGAGTTCACTGTACTAAAATGGCCCCCACAGTCACCAGATCTCAACCCAATAGAGCATCTTTGGGATGTGGTGGAATGGGAGCCTCGTGCCCTGGATGTGCATCCCACAAATCTCCATCAACTGCAAGATGCTATCCTATCAATATGGGCCAACATTTCTAAAGAATGCATTCAGCACTTTGTTGAATCAATGCCACGTAGAATTAAGGCAGTTCTGAAGGGAAACACAGTATTAGTATGGTGTTCCTAATAATCCTTTAAGTGAGTGTGTATATATATATTTATATATATATTTGATACCAATATGTAGTATTGAGGAACCAATATGCATCTTTGAGGTACTAATATAAACTCTTTAAATGAAAATGTACTTTTTGAAAGAGTACTGTCCCATTAATAACTAGGGACTTTTTTCTGACAGTGTATGTAGGCTAAATAATAACAATATTTTCTAAACCAAAATTATTAATTGCAATTAAAATATCAAAAGAAAATATTATTATGATAATGCGAAGCCCTACATTGTTGCTCATGAAATTTTTATGAATAGTCTATGCCGGGCACAAGAACTATGATCAAATATGAGTCATAAGGAGCTGCACTGCCAGGCTTTTAAATAATATTTCATAAGTTAATTAATGCTCATGGGGTATGTGTTTACTCACTAGCAATGGAAATATGCACACATAGAAAAGAAGACAGAAACGCAAATTTAAGCGCAAGGCACAAACATAAGGACAAACATATAAGAAGCTGTATAAATCAAACACAGCCAATCTGAGATCTCAGTGAATGTGATGGGGTGAAAAAAAGCATTTAAATGGTTTTAAGGTGTATAAACCTATACATTAATCTTTAGCATCTATTTAATGGAATGAAGCATGTTTGTTAATACAGAAGACACAACTGAACTTCAGGTGAATATGGTAAGACTTGACACCAACACCAATCAGACAAAAAATGATGCCTCAAATGTGCAGGAGGGAAGATCTCCAGGAACAGGATTGGTGACCATGTTCAAATTTTCAACCAGTCCATGTTTACAATATAAAAATCTACTGAAAAAATCTGAACCACTTTAAGCAGTGTCACATTAGCATTACACAGCAGGTAAATGAGCCATATAAAACCTTTCGTTCAGATTAACAAGTATCTTACCTCTCTTTGTACTCCAATCACATAAAACGTTTTCCCTTCGAACTTAAATTTGCTGACATCTGCCCTGCAAAAATAACATATTGCACAACATTTCATTTTAACACAATTTTGACTTGTCTTAATAAAAAGAAAAAGATGGTTGCACACTGCATTTATTCAATCATAACTATTGCAAATAAGAACTAAGGTTAAGGTTTCGGAACGTCCAGTGTGAAGCATCAGATTTTTAATAGCTTTAACCCCTGACAAAGTACATATTCTGTTTTCCTGGGGGTTTAGAAAATAACCCAGGGTCAACTGTTTCAAGTGTGAAAAGCCCTTAAAGGTGCAGTGTGTAAATTTTAGCAGCATCTAGTGATGAGGTTGCAAATTGCAACCAACGTTTCAGTCCACCGTTCACCGAAACGCATAGAGAAGCTACGGTAGTCGCCATAGTTCAAACATATCATCATTGGAAACAATATGATAAAAAAGTTTGTCCGTTAAGGGCATCTGTAGCAGAGTCCTGCACGGGTACATTTTTGGAGAACCGCTCCCGCCCGTACCTGCAAAGTTCAGCACCAGACACGACCCGTCACCCGTGATAATATCAAAACTAAATCCGCATCCGCCCAGACCAGTTAATATTTGGACGCTAAAATCTTTAGGCCCCTATCTGTAGGCTGCACAAAATGGTGACTTCCATGTAAGGGGACCCTCTATGTAGATAAAAACTTCTCATTCAAAGGTAATAATAACATAACGGTTCATTATGAAAGGGGTTTATACACCACTGATAATATATCTAAGGAATAATTGACGATGGGCCGTTTAATTATTCGAACACCACGGGTGTGCATTATTTTCGAATAATTTAAGGGAAAGTAGTCAATTATTTTACTTATACCACAGTTACCAAAAATATTGCTCTGGTGCCTATTTTTAAGACATTTTAAAGGTTAGGTGTGCAGTTATTGAAATCAGAAAAAAGCATTCAACAAACCTGTGGCATAATTTTGTATATTATATTGCATTTCTGTCAAGAGATCCTTCTTAAAGTTACACACTGCATCTTTAAGTCCCAGATTATTACTTTTCAAGTGGATGGTGATAGATCTGATTGGCTGGCCTTTCCAGCAATTTCCAGCAGTTTTCCAGCTTGTGACAATGTGACAGGTATTTATCGGTCACAGCTATTTCATCTGAGTGGTTCTTGAAATGACTAAGCTATGATGGACAAGTATTTATGCCAGGAATCAAAAATGTGACATTAAAGGGAAACCAGGCAAGTCTGCGTATTATTTCTTTACAAGCTCCCCCTAGTGTCTGGAAGTAAATGCTTTCTCTCGTACACTGTCGTAAAAACGTACTGTTGTCCCTCCCCCTCGCAACCCAGTTTTTAAGCTTATTTCCAATCCAGTTATGTCTGTCTAAGTTAGGTAAGTAATATTTCCTTTCCAACTGATTTTTTATTTTTATTGTGTTGTCATGCATAATAGTATTTTTACCGTGAACGACCGATATGAACGAATAGACCTTACTAATATAACTTTAGACAAATATTATCCTTCTACATCTATCTATCTATCTATCTATCTATCTATCTATCTATCTATCTATCTATCTATCTATCTATCTATCTATCTATCTATCTATCTATCTATCTATCTATCTATATATCTATCTATATATCTATGTATATACGTGCCATTCTTCCCGGACGCGTCTTGGCCATATATATATATTAGGTCTGAAGCTCTTTTTCTTTTCTTTGAATCTTCTGTCAAGGGTTTTCAATGCTTCTTCCCCGGCTCTGCCATTTGCAACAATCACTAGCCGTGTTTCGCTCGCCTGCCTCTGTGTTGTTTGCCGTAAAGTGATCCTGCTTCTTGCGATATCTGAGACTTTGCAAGACTGAAGGACACCGGGTCGGATACAGCGAACTTGCAAGTGGGGTCTATTTTTCCTACAGACAGTAGGGGCGGGCGAGAGAGTCTTCATTCGTCCGGTAATGAGTCATTTAACCATATACCGACTTAAGAAGATGATTTATTAACATAAAAATGCTGCCTTGTGTCCCTTTAAGTAGGGTTAGTTAGAGGTGATGTGTAATAAGGTAAAGCTATAAAGATAGTGTAAAAGATTTACCATTTTAGCAGGTGGATCCGTTTGTTTCCTTGGAAAACCACAAACCCTCTTGCAGTGAATCCTAGAAATGCTGTGGATCCTGTAAAATCCTATAAAGAATTGAAAAAGGTTTTTGCTATTTAAAAACATAGCCAAATAAACAACACATTTAAATGTTCCAAAAAGGTTACCTTAAAGTGTGATGTCAAATAAATCTTTGGTGTCCCCAGAGTACATACGTGAAGTTTTAGCTCAAATTACCCCATAGATATTTTATTATAGCATGTTAAAATTGACACACTAGGTGTGAGCAAAAATGTGCCGTTTTGGGTGTGTCCTTTAAAATGCAAATGAGTTGATCTGTGCACTAAATGGCAGTGTCGTGGTTGGATAGTGTAGATTAAGGGGCGGTACTATCCCCTTCTGACATCACAAGGGGAGCCAAATTTCAATGACCAATTTTTTCACATGCTTGCAGAGAACGGTTTACCAAAACTAAGTTAATGGGTTGATCTTTTTTTCACATTTTTAGGTTGATAGAAGCACTGGGGACCCAATTATAGCACTTAAACATGAAAAGGTTTTCATGATATGTCCCCTTTAATATCAGTGATAAGATTTCAGTGCAAATCATTTAAGATTAAATCAATATGCATGACAACTATATCTATGTTTAGTCTAAAAGAAAGTATGTCAGTCCAGATAATAAAATGTGGCCTGTACCTTGCAGGGATGTGGATCAACACCATATGTATCCAATGTATGAGCCCGCTGAAGAAGGTTCAGCTCCGCGAGTGCAGCGCATTGTCCCCTAAAACACAAATTGTAAGAAAATTTAATTTAGCTCTGAAATGAGTGCCCAGCTTGAATTCTGCTGTGATTTCCCTGACCTTAGCTCATTCTGGTGGATATCAATGATCTTGCGATCAAGTCTGGGAGATTGTTTAGGGAATAGCTTGAAGTCACTGATGTAGTCTGCCGGATGTTCCTCTGGATCATAATCCCCGAGTTCAGCTAAAACAAGACAGACACACTTGAAATTCAAATAGTGGAGCAGAGGCGTTGCTATGGTCAGTCACGAGCCGCCACTGGTACCAAAGTTACATCAAGGTCGAGGATAACATCAAGCTCGCACTGTCCAACACTGAACTCCAATCTGCGAGCACATTTCTCAACCATTAATTTCATGGCATGCAGGGAATTGCGCCCTTTGCCCGTTCTCAGAAATAAAGGTACAGAAGTTGTCTGGGAAGGGTACGTTTTAAAAATGTCCTAATATGTACCATTTTGGTCCAGATTTATACCTTAAAGGTACCAATATGCACCTTTAGGTACAAACGTGTACTTTTTGAAAAGGTACTGCCACATTGACAACTTTTTTACCTTCTTGTGAATTTTTTCTGAGGGTGGACATTTACAAAAGTTATAAATACAAAAATAAAAATTATGAAAAGCAATTTCAAAAAATACAAAACACAAAAAAGAAAAAAATTATATTAAAAAGCAGACCATTGGGAATGGGGGCCACATGATAGAAGATGCTTGTGAGGGGCTTCAGTTGCCACTGATTTAAACTTTTAAAAAGCTTCATCACTCGGTAACACTGTGTTATCAATACTGTAAATCAAATGTCAAAATAATACACAAACATTTTGGTATTTTACAAAATGTAGAAAAAGTGACTGTTTGTAAAGTTTATCTCACCCTGTACTATACAGGCTCCAAGATACGAAGCATCTGTAAATGGACATAGCAGCCTGCCGTGGTACACATCTCTCTTCAACTGTAGATACAGCAGATATCTGAACAGACAGACAGGAACAACAATGGAGACATTAAGAGTTTACAATCATATTCCTTACTTAAAAAAAATTCCTTGAATTGTGCTTGCACTGTAAGTCACTTTGGATTAAAGCATTTGCTAAATGCATAATTGTAAAATAAGTATTATTTATTACATCATGACTCACATAATATCAAATAGTCAGATCCATCTGTCCCTAACTTGTGCTTGCCATCAGGTATTTCTAGCCTGCGTTCTCTTTTATTCTCCTCTCATAGGCCACTGCATTCAAATCAATTCTTATTAAACATTAAAGAGTAAGTGGTACAGAAAGCCACATAGTTGTTTCTATTTTTTGTGTCACGCTGAGCTTTAACGGAAAAAAAATCTTTCTTGTGGAGCAGAAAATAGCATTAAATATCAGATCCCGTCCATTTCAAAACAGTCCTTCATGTTTCACAGTGTGTAACCTATTTAAACCTCAACCTTAAACAACCTGGACCACCTAATATATACACACAAACACCCCTGAAGCTCCCTTTCACATTAAGAAAGTGTGGAGGATAGACAGTTATATTTAGACATCTATCTGCACTGTTAAATTTGTACACATGCAGGGCTAATACGTTTTTGTGAGTGTCGTGTGGTTCTGCGTGTGTGTTTGTGTCTCAATGCAGATTTCTGTGCTACTGTGCATGCAAAGTCAGTGAGCTGAAATCAAAGGTCTTGCTTTCTCATTACATCAGTGAAATATGTGACACAGATGAAATAAGACTCTATTCAGAAAGATAGTTTTGTTTCTGTTTGAGGATGAAATCCATATACATGTTTCATATTTATGTATGGGTAACATAAAGACGAAAAAGGATGCCCAAAGGATGCTGGTTTCTATTTTCAACAAACGTACGATGCCTTTAAAAACCTCAAGTAGTATGACGATTAAAAAGCAATATTTTCCTTTACATTGCATTTGAAATATATATCGTATTTCTATATGGATATCTTACTATTTCCAAAAATGGTATGTGAAAAATATGTAAAAACAGATTTTAAGGTATTAATGGGATAATTTAGCATTTTTCCCCAGCTTATGTTGTTTGAACCCCCAATGTCAAGTGGAGTTATTTATTTAATTGGATTGGTCACCATCCACTCCTATAGTTACCACACAGTTAGAAAAACTGGTCACACATACGTACTGTACCACGGCTGTCAATGGTGCAGTACCCTTTTAAAGGTCCTAATATGTACCATTAGATAAAAATATGTCCAAATTTGGTACCAATGTACCTCTGAGGTACTAATATGAACTCTTTAGGTACAAAGTTGTACTTTTTAAAAGGGTATCACAGTGACAACTGGGGTACATAGTTTGACATTGCAGAAAACCCCACAATCTAAAGCCAGGGTTGGATCAAAAAAAGACATTCAAATTAACATTAACATAACATTATGTAAAATATTTTGGGTTGAAACAACTAAAGCATGGGTTAAATTACAACCAAGCTTTGGGGGTTCAAACGACACGAGGGTGAGTAAATAATGATAACGTTTTCAGTTTTGGGTGAACTATCCCTTTTTCTTTATTTTGCAAAATAGGTTTGCGTCACAGAAATCATAGATATTTTATGAATTGAAGGGAACTTGTCAATGCCAAAAATATGTTCTTTAGCCTACGCATAATATTCTATGTATTTGTTTTTTTATTGAAATATATGAATAATATAGTCACAGATCGCGTCAGCTGCGAATTAAACATGCTCTTTCCAAACCAAACTGGAGCAATCTGCCCACGAGCAATTTTTTTAAATGCAAATTACTTCTCCGTCTCAAAAATCTAAGCAATCCAGAGCTGTTTATACTTCTTGCTGTGGTTGGTTTTGCCTTATACTAATGTAAATTCAACGTTAGATCAAAAGCATGTTACCTTGTCAACTCTTCCTTGATCTTGATTGGCTCCTGAGGGTAAAACTTCACCCTGAAGCACATAGTGTACGGGTGCTGACCTGAAAACAGCACACACCAGTAACCAGATGATTAAGAGAGAGAGAGAGAGCGCTTGAAGCAGATAAATATGAGACAGATTATGCAGAGAACTGTAAACAAGAGTGAGACTGAAACGATTATATTAATTCCTCTGGTGAAGAACGAAATGAGTCTTCACAGATAAGCATAATGAGTCGGAGGACTTTATTGATATTAAAGATGTCAAGTTACAGAGTGTCTACTTAGAAGTCATTTGCAACTTCTTCTCAAGAAGCCACAATTCAAGGTATCATTAATGTCTGTACAAATGCACACACTAGCAAGCTTCAATAATAAAGGCAATCCTCAAAGACATTAATTTAGGATAATAAGACATTTTGATCCACAAGTGGCACAGTTGGCAGCTCATGCGCTCCTCTAACAAACTGTGTCTTTGATGGTTGCTTTTTATGTTGGCTATCCACTTTTACTGTTTATGAAGTCTGCAAATCCACCAACACTTATCTTCCGTAATTATTTTCAGTCATTTTTGGAGTGTTAACTCTTATGGGGCGTACAAACCCAACGTGAAGCATCGCATTCCTCACTCTAGATTACTCGTGTGATTTCACGTCGTGTCATACAAATTTTTATATGGGGTTGAATATTTTAAACTTGTACGAAGACGCGTTTGAGTCTAATAGTGCGTGTTTTCACGGCAATAGCACCGCCCGATTCGCGTTATTTGCATCGCCCCGCACAGGGTTGCGTCTAAATACAACAATAGAGTTGCGACTATTTGCGACTTTGCATTGACTTTGTAAGTTATTTACTAGCGCAAATCGTTTTTTTTACATTTGGTGTATACGCATCATCCTCTAGATTACTCGCGGGATTTAACTTCTTGTCATGCTAATTTTTGGCTTAAGTGGATTATTTTCAATATGCACGAAAACGCGTTTGAGGTGAATACTGCGTGTTTTTGCGGCAATCGGGCAGCCCAATTTGCGCCATTTGCATCGGCCCGCACAGGGTTGCATCTATTTGCGACTTTGCATTGACTTTGTGTTTAATTTACTTGCGCAAAGTGTTGTATTTGAATTTGGTGTGTATGCCCCATTATGTTGCGTACACACTAAATGTGAACATAGCATTCCTTGCTCTAGTTTTTCCCGTGGGATTTCACTTCGTGTCATGCAAATTTTTCGCTTAAGTTCAATATTTTTAACTTGTACGAAGACACGTTTGAGGGGAATAGTGCCTGTTTTTGCAGCAATTGCGCTGCCCAATTCTCGTCATTTGCATCGCCTTGCACAGAGTTGCGTCTATTCGCATTGACTTTGTAAGTAATTTACTCGCGCAAATCGTTGTATTTGCATTTGTTGTGTACGCATCATCCTCTAGATTACTCGAGGGATTTAACTTCATGTCATGCAAATTTTTGGCTTAAGTGGATTATTTTCAATATGCACAAAGACACATTTGAGGTGAATACTGCGTGTTTTTGTGGCAATGGGGCAGCCCAATTTGCACCATTGCATCGCCCCGCACAGGGTTGCATCTATTCGCGACTTTGTATTGACTTTGTGTTTAATTTACTTGCGCAAAGTGTTGTATTTGCATTTGGTGTGTATGCCCCATTATGTTGTGTACACTAAATGTGAACATAGCATTCCTTGCTCTAGTTTTTCCCGTGGGATTTCACTTCGTGTCATGCAAATTTTTTGCTTTAGTTGAATATTTTTAACTTGTACGAAGACACGTTTGAGGGGAATAGTGCCTGTTTTTGCAGCAATTGCGCTGCCCAATTCGCCTCATTTGCATCGCCTTGCACAGAGTTGCGTCTAAATACAACGATAGAGTTGCGTCTACTCGCGACTATTTGCGACTTTGCATTGAAGTAATTTACTCGTGCAAATCGTTTTATTTACATTTGGTGTATACGCATCATGCTGTAGATTACTTGCGGGACTTAACTTCATGGCATGCAAATTTTTCGCTTAAGTGGATTATTTTCAACTTGCACGAAGACACGCTTGAGGCGAATAGTGCATGTTTTTGCAGCAATTGCGCCACCCAATTCACGTAATTTGCATTGCCCTGCACAGAGTTGCGTCTATTTGTGTCTTTGCATTGACTTTGTGTTTAATTTACTCGCGCAAAGTGTTGTATTTGCGTTTGGTGTGTACGCCCCATTATGTTGCTTACACACCAAACGTAAAGCATCGCATTCCTCACTATAGATTACTCCTCGGATTTCTCTTTGTGTCATGCACATTTATGTGCATATTTTCAACTTGCAAGATGACGCGTTTGAGGCGAATAGTGCCTGTTTTCGCGGCAATCATGCCGCCCAATTTGTGTCACTTGCATCCCCCTGCACAGAGTCCCGTCTATTTGCGTCTTTGCATTGACTTTGTATGTAATCTACTTTGGCAAATCGTTAAAGCAGCATTTGGTGTGTACGCCCCATTAGGTTGTATGTAATTTACTTGTGCAAATCGTTGTATTTGTGTTTGGTGTGTACGCAACACATTGGGGTGTGAAGCATCACATTTTTGGCTCTAGATTACTCGCAGGATTTAAATTTGTGTCATGCAAATTTTTCTCTTAAGTTGAATATTTTTAACTTGCGCGAAGACGTGTTTGAAGTGAATAGTGTGTGTTGTTGCGTCATTAGCATTGCTCCGCACTAGTTGGCGTCTATTGGTGTCTTTGCATTGACTTTGTATGTAATCTACTCTCGCAAATCGTTGAATTCGCGTTTTGTGTGTACGCCCATTAGGCTGTATGCATCGATATGCAGCTAAACTCATCACTTTGGGGGCAACCAAGTAAGGAAAAACACTTACATTTCATCTGTTTCACCACTAGTTTACTTGGGTCCAGCCAATGCTGTGAAATTGAGACAGGAGAGCAAAAAATTAGGAGGTGAAGGTAACTTCAGAACATTGAAATCTGGAGATGGTGTTGACAGAACTTGTTTATAGAAAGAAGCCAGAAATTAACATAAATATCCCCACCAATGAAGACTTTATTTTCTATAACATACGTTAATATTAAAATATAATTATTTGGTAATAATTTACTGCAGTGCAGCCATGAGGTTTTCTGCTTGATGAACACTGTCATACATAGTCTACAGTTGGGCGAAACCCCTTGGTTGGTTGTGATGGTAACTATGTTCAGAATCTGATGATGATAAACTATCTATCCTGGTGAAAGTGTAGAAACAAGCCCATGTAAGCTTTCCGTTTCTTTGAGATTTCCATTTTTCGAATTTTCAATGTCATTTGTCTTCAGTGTAAACAGCATTAAAATGTAAACCTGATGATCCCATATGCGAAGAGCTTTTTGTGAGCTTCAATAAATTAGCCAAGTGTATTGATACTCTTTCCCCTTGCAATGACATCAGCCAATCGTAGTGTTTACTGTCTTAAAAGAG